>NC_031496.1:5833470-5968758 GCF_000237925.1 Schistosoma mansoni
GAAATGAGGCTATATCGAGGCAATACGCACAGTATGCATATATGCCAATAAGAGACTGACCAGTTGCATTCCTAAACATCAACGGTAAGACTCAAACAAACAGTACTGGGTGATTACTTATACTTCAATTTTCGGTAGCGTTAATAATGACATTTGAATATTATTATTCTATTGAATACAATGTAAACTATTATGAGAACATAAAAAACAGAGACATTTTTCAACAATAATGAAAGAAATCACAATAATGCAAAGTTTTAAGATCCCTTTTTTTCTTGATTCACTAACCTTATATCCTTTTTCTTTTAAATGTTTTGTAAGGTTAAATGCAATTTCTTTCTGTTTATGACTGTAACTTATCATTATATGTTCAAGTTGAGTAGAAGAATTTGAGTTGGATTCATAATCTGATGAATTTTTATCTAAATTATAGAATTAAAATAGTAATACAATATCAGGAGGAATCCCGCGTACATGAGGACTATATATATAAGCAAACGGTGTTATTTTCAATTGTATACTAATTATTCTAAACTCTTACAGGCAGTGATAATAAAAGGTATGTGTGGAAAAATTGACATTAATCAAGATAATTCATGAGTTAATGACAACATCAGAATTGATTACATAAATAGTCATAATAAATACAGAGTTAATGGATGCAGTGATGTTTCAAATGGGGATAAATTACATAATAAAATGGATAAATATTTGAAAAAATGGAATAGGTCAGGATAATCTTTGTAACTACTAATTGTGTATAAATAATTAGTTAAGAGATACAAGTGAAATAACCAATACATTATAAGGTAGAGAGAATTGAAAAAGTTGTTAAGTTTTCTTTGATAAAAAAGTGACGGAGGTATTAGAAAATCATCTTGGGCGGAAAACCTCAGATTGTTTCACTGAATTCTTATAACTCTCATTGTGAAAAGAAAGTGCGAGTGAACTTCTTAAAAATGTAAAGATACATGGCTCATTTACCACATGGTCACTGATGGCCATGTGTGTCAAAACACAATTGCCTGTTGGCCTTATTTGACTATTTCTAAATCAAACAAGCGGATGATCACTCTTTTTGGGTAAATTATCTAGTAGTACGACTGAGAACGCTTTCCTTACATGATTAACTGAATTCACAAATAAACAGATAAGTCACTAAAGTAAGTAGTTTATCGTCAACCACAATTATTCGACTGGAAAATCATAGACAAAGATTACTCAAACAGATCTTTCTTATAACACCTCTGATTATTTTGTCACTCAAGATATCACTGGTAATACTGTCGTTGGTTTAGAGCTTATTAAAAGAAGAACTCCAATCAACAGTCTATCCCTCTGACTCTCAATTTGTTGTTAATGGTAGGCTTTCGACGGGCGAAATACCTAGCTATTATAGGAAAACAAACACAAACTTTTAGTAGACTACAATAACCTTTTTACCACCTGACTGATGAAATTGGGTCAAAATAGTATGAATCTAGGAGCAAAAACATAATAGTCTAGATTACAGTATTTTTAAATTAGCATACCAAATTTAAATAAATTACAATAAAAAAGGTATTGAGAATGATACCATCTAAGTTACCAGAAAACTAAGAATAGAAAAAGATCAGTGGTAAGGGCAAATAATTCTTGGTTAAATATGAAATAGTTGGAGGTTAGGAAATGAACAGTCTATTTCATTAAGAACCTGTTGTAAAGAAAAACTTTTCTACTAACAGAGGAAAATTACTTAAGACATCATATTTTGCTGGAGTAGGTATTTATATGTGGCTTAAACCATGTATTCACACTACATCCCAACGTTCATCACAGTATATAAAAAAATGAAATATTAAATTACCATGCAGTAATAGAAACAAACTGGATGGCAAGAAATTAACCACATATACAAATAAAATAAAGCAAACCGAAGTGAATTTTCATAGGATTTCACAAGACATGTTATGAAATTTAATCTTTTATCACAGGAAAATTTGAAACCTTTTTTGCTATATACATACTTCTAATTATCAAATTTATAATCAAAGTGGTAGATTTCACTATAAATACAACAAAATAATTATTTCAGTCATGGGTAGATATAGAAAAATGTCTGACCTTTTTCAAAAGATTCCTGATAAACAATAGAAATCTATAAATACCTCTTCATTTTGCTAATGTGGTTGCGAAATATAAGCGTAACGAACACTAAAATAAATTATATTTCAGCTAGATGCTTATATAGGCTTCGTGTTCATTGGGTCTTATATTGATTATTCAATGTATTTAACTAAGTTCCGAAACTTTTCCTTTGTATCTCAAAGACAAAAGTTGCAAATATTCCAACATATTACCATTTTGCACTCACTATTATTTTGGCTGTTTCAAAAGAGAATTCACCTTATTCCAGATTAAATTTCGCCTGTTCATTTTCCGTGACTGTTCAAGAATGGGATCTTGGATTAAAAACTTCTGACGATTTGTTATATTACTTAGGCTCTTAACCGATCTTAGTTAAACAGTTATATTGGTTGTAAAGATAGTGCTTCGAAAAAAAGGAAGATATATATATATACTAACCTTGACTCATCTGCCATAAGATGCTATTAAGTGCCCTTTTTATATTACTTGAGGTTTCAGACTCTTTTGTTTTGAAAAATGCATCTAAATCCTTCAAAACGACCTCAAAGTCTCTTCTTATTCTGTCTCTTATTCCAGAGTTGAATGTTAATTTCAACAAGAAAAGTATAACTTCTTCTAGTACCTTTCCTTTCAATGTCTTTATAGTGCACTGAATGCTTTGTAGTATTGGAGACTGACACAAGAACTGTCCGTTTTGATCATTGGATATCAAGAGTCTCAGACCTGTAAAAATAATAAGAAAAGGAACACAGATTGTCAACATTCTGACGGCCTAAGTTTCGTTCTCAAAGTAAAACTGACGAATCGATCACCCAGTAGCATCAACTGACTCCCCCATTGATTACTGGTAAGAATCGCTTCAAACAAATTTTATTGCGACGGTAAATTTAACTTTTTTTCACACCAAAGATCTGTTCGTGGTTGCATTGTATATTTTTTGAGAGTTGTCCCAATATCTATGGAAAGTTGCAGTGATTTTGACTTTGACCAAGTTAATGGTATAATCAAGAATTATTCACTGTGAAAGTATGATACATTCAGCATGAACACGATGAAAGTTGTCATATCGTTCATGGTTCATAATTATTGAAACCAACAACTGATAAAACAGTGACCAAAACAATGAATGTACGAAGGAGGAAAGAAAATACTAAACAGTTAGATCAACCCAAGTTTGCGACGATATTTATGAATGGTCGAATTCTATTTTTTAAAAGTTCTATAGGTGATCAAAATCATCGTCGCTGTAATTTCGACAACCAGTTTCTAGGTGATATTACGTACTTGAATAATTAATGGTTTATTTTATCCTTTCAGCAAATATCAATATTACCTTTTGGTCAAAAGACCCAAATTTATTTGTGAGGCGTTATGCATGGAATCTTATTTTATTTGGGATCTATGAAACTGTTATGAATTATTATTTGATTTCTTTCTAATTGTTTATGGATTATGAGATTTGTGCCTCTCTTTTGTGTAGCCTATCGTTCCTTTTAGATCAATTGAAATTTAATCGTATCAGGATGGTCTGTTAATCGCTTGTGCTTTTGTAAAATTCAACGGTATACCTTGTATCATAACAGATTATAAACTGTTACAGGTAATTATTGTACAACGTTTAGTAGTTCTGTAAAGCGAGTATCGACCATGTAATAGGTTGCAGACAAAAAATGTTCGAGGCAACCTATTGAGAAATGACCATCAAGTGTGGGAAATCAGTCGTAGAGTCGATAGCATTTCACTGAAACGCCTACCGTATGAAATAACGATTATAGAATACAATGCTGTAGGTCAATGAAAATGCATAAATTCCCAAAAGAAAAACACACAGTATTCAATTAGGATAAACAATTTTATAGAGTTGATAGATGGAATAACTGCTGAGATCACTTATTCAAAGAAATAACTGCCAAACGTCGAACCAGTCTAGCTTCTTCTTTACAAGACCTTTGGATTAGTGATTGAGGGAAAGTAAAATATACGAATAAATTAAAAAACAAAAGATTTTCATACAATTTTTTAAAGATAGGAGTAGATACTTGCGTGTTCATTATAAATGAAGCCATCTATGACACTTAATTATATCTGTTAAACTGTGAACAATATGACAATAACGAAAGTAAGTAAAACAGGTAAACGAAACTATCCTTTTAAGATTTCTTCACAAGAGTAACCATATATCCTTGTGGAGGGGTTCTTGAGAGCAGAAGCGAGCATGTTTGCCAAAAAATTTATATCTTCGTTTACCTCAGGTATTAGCTGTTCTTCTTCATTATAAATGTACGCCAAGCTTAGATAGGAAGCTATCTAAAAGAAAATGGATATCAGTTATTATCGTACCTGCAAACTAGTATTCGTAGACTTTGCATAGTATATAAAAATGTCTATAAGATTATACTTTTTGAGAGCAGAAGATATTGTTGGGTTTTCGTGTTGGAGCATGTTGTAGAGGGTTTTTATGATTATTTCTACTACCAACGTGATTTTCTAAGAAATAATTTAAAATTAACTGTGGCTTAAATTTCTTACCTTTTCCTTACCATAGGTTCCGTCGTGAGGCAAAATAGCTTCATAAATACGATATATTTCTTTCAAATAAGCATCTTGCATTGAAATTTTCTCTGCCAGTAATTCACTTAGTTCGAGATAATTACACAAAGTCAACTGAAATGATGATAGCAATTCAATGTACTGTTCATTAAAAGATTTTTCCCCAACACTCAGAGGAGCGGAAGGAATATTCTCCCAAGTCGATAAAGATCTGAGTAAGACGATGTGGATAGTCACCGCTTGATAACACACTTGAAGCTATCCAAAGTCTATAATCTTCCACCACGTTTTGAGGATTCTCGATGGCGAAAAAACTCCTGTCGAAAAGGTGAATGATTGATTTGAACTCATTTGAACCATATCCTTTATCTAAAGGGGTTTTACACATATGGTCGATCACCCTGATAGTTAGAGTCTTGACATCTTCTATAGATTGACCCATGAATCAATCTACAGTGTTTTACACTTTGTTTGTAAACGTATGTCATCCATATCATAAAACGTCAAATTGCTTGATCTTAAGGCTGTTATAGATCTCAAACTTTGCCATTTAGACAGGTTGATGCATTATATATGTACGTGAAGCGAAAACAAATTACCCTTTTATTATTAGCGCGTGCAGTCACAGTGATTAGTATACAATCTCCAATATCTAGAAACAACTTTCTTACTTATGTCAATCCTCGTGATTATATCAATACTCCTAATGATACTATATCCAAAATCCAATATCTTTCTTACGATGTAGTAATAACCCATCGATTTCTTTACGCTCACTCATTAAACGGTATTATATAACATACATAATTTTTCGGTTGTATATACTATATATATATACATAATAGAGTCTTTATCACAAAGTATTTCGGTAAGTAAGAAGGTAACCGATAACTAAACTAACATATACATAATCTGTGTACAGAGGAGTTTCGGAGTTAAATGAAATGTCTTTTAACGTAATTGGAATCTGTGCAACATTTTAATTGGAAACATGTTTAAGAATATAAGATAAAGCGGAAGTAAATGAGTGGATAATGTAGATTATAGTAAGCTAGATAATAGTAGGTAATTTGTGAGTCGTTCGTCAGACACAGAGAGTCCAATCGGGTAATGGTAATGGTAATCCATAAGTGAGTGTGTGTTGTCAAATCTCCCCTTCAAGCCGTCTACTAAGAGAGATATAGCCACTCTGGCTGAAAGCAGCTTCTGAGTGAGGGCAACTCCCAATGATAAAATGTAATAGTGTGCCTGGATGTTTTCGTCCTGATGTGCATTTCTACAGGGATCATCTCGAGAGGCGTGGTAGTGATGTTCTAGTAGGATGCTCGTGTTAGGGTGACTTGTAATACTTGATGTTTTTTATAACCTTGTCACATCAGCTGTTATTTTCCTATACCTCGGCGATAATAATCTCATGTACTGGAGTTTGTTTCCGTATGAGTTTTGTTTTAGTTCTATCACCTACTTAGTACTTTGTCTAAGAGATTTATGTCTCTTTTGAAGAGAGAGTGAAAGACAACACTGTGTATTTCAAAGTGAGGGCTTGAGCATATTTTAAGGAAAGTAACGAGCAAACCTGTGGAGATTGCATTTTTTCATAGAGGATGTAATTCAATCATGTCTCATGGAGCAGAATGTTCATAACATGGTGTTCTAAGCAAATTTTATCTAACATGTCGTTAGCAAGTATTAAGAAACAGGAGTGAACCAAGGATTGTTTCTTCTGAAACTCCTGATATTGAGACTTTTTTCAAAATTGAGAAATAATACATGGATCATCATCTTATGGTCTCAACAAGTCGTCTAGATTTCCTATGCTATGAGTAGATTGAACACAAACGACCTTCCTTTCCTGACGTTGTTTTTCTGCATCAATTGCTTCTTTTGCTCATTCATTAGCCTTTTTCATTACTTTTGACAGTATTAGGAGTAATGAGGCTGGTTTGTGGCAGACTTGATCTTTTTTATCGTACCCTTTGACGATTGGATAAAGTGGCCTGTTTCAATTTTCTTGGGAGTTGGTGTGAATCTAGCGAGAGCCTGAACAGGTCTCAAGTTGGTGTGCTGATGGTCTGAGCGCATTGATTCAGGATATTAGGTTAGATGTTATAACATCATGGTGACTTTTCTGGATGAAGAGGTTTCTGTCTTTTTAATGCTAACTCGAGAGTTATTCGGAGAACACCCTGACTCTCAACAGGCAGTAGATTTGAGGTTAGTTCCGGGTTTGCACGTTCCTGGTTTAGCTGATCTTTAATGTAGGCATAAAGATCTCTACCATCTCTAGTTTGGTAAGGTCTTTGCCACACGGCCTATTGAAAGTAAAGATTCTTTGATTTGTAGGCTTCTCCTGATCATGAATCTGTAGAGATATACGAAGTATACTTGAACTTTGGCTTCCACTTTGGACCGAAAATATCTTTTATCGCTGAGGAGTTACCTGTTTACAGAATGACATTGTGTATAATATACACGATGGTGAAAACTAAAAGCCCGTTAAAAAACTCTTCTACATGAGCGTGGATTGTCATAATTTTGGTGTTTAACACGGAGACCACGTTAATTCCAGTCACATTTATTTTCAGTCTGTTAGTATCTCAGGAGCTAACCATTTTAATGGTACGTCATTACTTGGGCACATCACGATATTTAAAAATACTAGAATCATCCATTATAGGACTACAATTCAATGTCAAATCGTCTAATAACCGCGAACCGATCAACTCAACTTATGCACTAGCAACAGTCACAAGAGTGACGACTGCACAAACCACAATGCCTCATCCTCTATCTCTCTCAAAACAGAAGATAGATTGAGTATGGCTACCAGCTCACTGCGGAACAAGATCGTACTAAATCTTTTGGAGAAGCCAAAAAAAGTTCGACGCATTTAACTTACAAACTACATTTGTGCACAGGTATATAGATATTTCAAAACACACAGGATCATCAGTATGCAGTCATTTCAAAATGAAGCCATTCCAGTGTTATAAGCTAACTTAATATTTCTAGACACCACTTGAGTCATAATTCTTTAGAGAGCTTTAGACCTTCTGCAGCGGCATAGCTCAGCCTCGCAGACTTAGTCATTCTGTACAGCTTGTCCTTACTCACGTCAAACATATAATTCTATCTTTAGCCCAAATGTGTTATTCAAAGGCGCTCGACGATAAATTACTGATCTTTACGACGCGAAGAGTTAGGGAAAACAATAGTGAGACCGCCTCGTAAGGTCCCATAAATTAGGTAGGCATATCATGACAAATCTATAATTTTATGGTTAGGTCTATCCTTATAGCAGTACTAAAAACGAACCTAAACTGTACTTCTGTACCTCTGTTTCGAATTAAATACTTCATCCCATTCAACGGTGACGTTGTGCATATTTTGGATGTTGAGGGTGCTGTTGCTACTCATTTCAAGCTATTGTTTCAATGCTAGTGTCAGCGTCCGTCGCTCTTCTTCCTTAGACATCATAACTGACTCCTATTACAAATCCCCAGAAACATCACTGATTAACTTCTCATACCCTACGTCACCTGTTCACAATGATCCACAACGACTCATCCTTACCCTCACAAGTGATCACTAGGCCACCTTGTGATCTACACAATTACATTATCCTTCAACAGCTTTTCCATTGCCTTGCCAAATTCATACTCTTTCCGTAGTCAGGTGCCCTATCGTTGGTTTATGGCCTACTTGGTTATTCGACGCTGGATTCTAATTACTTGAACTCAGTGCATACCTTATATTTCTGATTTATACTCTGTGTAGATAGTTATGAAATGTACAAGAAACGCTAAAATTCAGTTAAAAATGATGTAGTGAACGAGAACACACGTGGGGACAAACATAAGTATTTGAACACAAAATTACAGAACATATTAGTGAAACCGAAGAACCATACATAAATACTTCATTCGCAAAATATCAATCCATTATCTCAAACTCGACTGTTTCTTTTGCACATATCAATCAATCGTCTCTGACTTCATTGCTCATGCATTTTCAAACCAATTGCTGGCCCATTTGACTTGACTTTTCTACATAATGCCACAACACATACCGAATATATTAGTCTTGAATTTCTAGCCAGTGATCACAAATACGTAGACTGTGAATTTATTGCGCGAAACTGCTCTTGCACTTCTACTCGAGCAGAAGTTCCTACAAGTTCTTTTTGTTATTCATTTGACAGTGCATACATAGTCGTCTATTCTTATTTTGTGCTCACAAACTATTTACGTATTTCGCGTTTCCTTCACTTCTATTCCCTTATTTTCTCCTTATCCTTCTTTAAATTCAACTCCATATTCTTCCCAATTACACAGAACCTGATCTATTATTATTCTATTGTCACAATTACTTTTTTGTTTTTCCTTTATTTCTGCTTATTCAAATATGGTAAACGTTATGCTAACATTATTGGAACCTGTGTATTATTGCATTTCTGAAGAAACCCGAAATGGTTTCTTCACAACACTTTTGTACACATAAGATGTTTGTGAATATTAATAATAACTTTGTAAACACTGATTGGTCTTACTCAAAAACTTTAACGCGTAGTCTGAGTTAGAATGAGTAGTTTCCCAATACTGATGTTAATACCACAGAAGATTTTCTACATTTTACACGAAATTTGTCCGGAACTAATAGTCTCAATTAAAATAAAAACTATCTGTCTGTTACTGTGGTTATAGTCCTTTCAATCTAAAAGCTAAACTGAGGAAGCTCATCTGGACTATTCAGCTACTCTAAATGTTCAATCAGTCTTCAACAATATTTAAAACTTTCATCAAAGGAATTTGAGGCTGAAAAAATTTTTCCCGAATTAGAAATTGAGAATGATTTTTAAACAGCTACTCTCCAAGAGAAATGTTGTGTCCGACTTAGTATTTCTACTGTCTGTGACCCTGGCATACCAATGTTCAACCTTTCTTTTGATTTTAGCACTTACTTTGGAGAATCAAAAACCATATGTATTATCTAATGCCTTCAAAACGTATTTAGACTGGAAGTAGACCATTATCACCTGAATTAGCCACACTTTCGTCCCGTCTATAACATTATTACGAAGGCATATGACAATCATTTAAATAGGAACCAGTTGACCGTATCTTTGCAACATGAATTCATTCCCGAAACGTTATGCTTAACCTGTCATGTAGAGTACTTTAATTATATAATAAACAGGACGAATGAAAAGAAACTAGTGGTGACCCCTTACTTCTCCCCTAAAGCATTTTTTTAAGTACATTACATTCCTACTACTTAAATTAAAGGTATGTGGACCATCAACGTTAATGAGCTATGTCGAATGATTGGAGGCCTACTCGAGTTAGACGGGAACAGTGTGACGAACCAGCTAACTTCGAAGTCACACATCGCGGTCAGCATCTAACGTGGGTTACCCCTTCGACATATCAAAGTGTTATGGCTGTTTTGTAAAGTGTATAACACAAAGGGCATGATTACGTAGACATATCAATAAGAATGAGTACAGAGATGTTAGTGAGAATACTACCGCATGGGCCAGTCCATGGAGTATGATTAAGTGATGCGCATTTATTGTCCTTGACTTTAACAAGGAACGATGATCAGTTCGATATTCAGTGACCCGACTGCCGGATGATTTGACCAGGACTCAGTAAGATTTATTGTGACATGTATATTCAGTGATTTTTTGTAATGACAAAATAAAGACCACATATTTGTCACACTTTATATGTAACCACATTTATATTCAATATCCATTGTTTCTCTGTATCAATGTCAAAGAAACGTATATAATTTTTTGGTAATACCCAACATACATACACTACCGCGATTCTGGAAATATAAACGCTATCTCCGCCGTCTATTCTTCTGCTTTATTGGCCAAGGCACTAGATTGAAGAATATAATAGTATTATAACATCCTTTTAGGCTTTCCCGCATTAAGTTGGAGTTTCGGCCCAGATCATTGTTATATAATACTATCGGATTTAATCTCCTTCGTTTTGTTGTTGGTGCCACCACAAGCAACAACAAATTTAAGTTCAATTCAAATAATGATTCACACACTTGGATAGCACTGTATTCATACAAGCTAGAATTTAATATGAAGAAAAATACGATACTGATTGATTTCATCCTTTACTTATATTTCGAACATAATGAGAAATCGGAATAATATATTTGTAAAATCTCAGCGAATAAATTTGAAGTAAATCCAACGTTTCGCCTAGCAATGTGGTCCAAGCAAGGATAATTCCTTGAAAAAGCTTGGACGAGATTGCCAGGCGAAACCTTGGATTTACTTCAAATTCCTTCACTGAGATTTTACAAATATATTATTCCTATTTAATGTCTTACATCAACTCGGCGCTCAAATACTGTGGAACTATTCGCTCTAATTTAGACGAAAGTTCTTATATAATGAAAAATCATTTTACCTTCTATCATAGAAAATGGAACTTCATCACAGATATATGATTTGATCAGGGAAAAAAATGAGACCACTAATGACATTACATAACACATATGTTCCACTTTCATTTCATTTATAGTAATGAATGTTTAAACAAAAAAAGAGTGTAGAATCTTTTTTCTGGACAAATAAATTTATTTGAAATAAAATACACCTAAAATTAAGAAAGAATATTGAGAAATGAATAAAACAGAGAAGATGATAGTACTTTTGGTAAACTATTATTTGAATGGTTAGAATGTAGTTCATAATGATTGTAGTTTTACAAAGTATATACTCCTCCCCACAGGAGTGATAGATCTATATATCTATCTATCGTTCAATTAATTAATGAAAAGAACAAAATTTGGTTATGTTTCAAAAAATAAAGTACAATAGATTCTCTTTTTCTAAAAAGTATAAACATTCTAAAAGCATGATTTGTGCAAAACTGTAAGTGTGAAACTTTCAACATTCAAAAAAATTGAAATAGGAAAGAGGTAAATAATAATAAGAAACTTTTAGTAAAGATTATAAATTATGAAAACAAATTATGCAATTGATAAGCAATTTCATCTTCACTCTTTGAACAAGATATCTATATCATTGTGAATAAAAATTAAAAAAAAGAAAACGATGAAGTACACATATTGCAGTAATTCATAAATAAACAAAGGCAAAGACAAAGTCTTACAGAATGTACACTCATACAAGTGTATTAACTTAGAAAGCTTTAGTAATTAAGTTGATATGTTTTGAAATGTCGAACTTTTTCATACTTGAAATCATAAGTCAATTGAAGCTAGACCACCATGGAAAACATGGAAGCACTGCACGGCCGTCTCGTCCTATTATGGGACTCCTCAGAAGTGCGCATCCATGATCCCGCATTCGCGAGATTCGGACCTAGGACCTACCAGCCTCGCGCAGGAGTACTTAACCGACAGACCACTGAGCCGGCATCCAACGGTGTTAATGTCTAACTTCAACCAACCCAGGATGTTTGAACAACCTTCGAACATTGTTTAGAAATCTATTGAAAAGCAAAAAGCATTAGGCATCTCTTTTATCTGAGCATACAATCCCTAAGAGTGTTTTATATGACTTTAACAAACGCAAAACTCGGGATCTTTGACTTGATCTCTTTACATAGTTGTTACGACTTTTATGATTGTGTCGATATATACTTCACTGTAAGCGTAACATTTGAAATTTTACAATGTTTATACTTATTCTAATTAAATACTATGACATTAAAAGTATCAAATGTACCATAATGTTACTTGCTTTAATGTTCGTACTCACAAAGTTTCCTCTATCTTCTTAATCGTGTGAATTTATCATTGTTAAAACTATTGATGTGTACTACTTATCATTGTATTCGCTAGCTGTAAACCGAATTTTTCATTAGATTTATCATTCATTTGTACTGAAACTTCAGCCTACATGAATAATAACTCTGACCATATTCACATTTTTACATTGAGTGAAAATAATGTATTAACGACAAGAATCAACAATTTGATAGCTTGATAATGAACCTAGGGTAAAGCCCATCTACTTAATTACGCTCTGATTATAATAGAAGTATAAATATATATTTTTGAAGATCCATATGGACTGATACTTCAATCACTATTTGCTCTTAGCTACTATGGTGACTTTAATAAATAAACAAAACATTTGTTTGAATAAAATTATTTATCCTAAAAAGCAAACATGTTACACCCATGAAAGTGAAATAAATTACAGTCTATGTATATATATAATAAAAAAACTGTATTTTAATTATACGGAAAAGCTCGAAAAACCGGTCCTATGATAAACAATTATATTAAGGGCTGGGGTAGTTTCAATACTACAAATATTAAAATTTAACTAAATAGTTGAGGAAGACTAACCGATAATGGTGAAACAAAATGATGCGTCTCATCAGTATTATGTCGTCTATGTACTGGTTACTATGATTGAATGTAAGTATATTTAATATAATCACAATGATGTAAGTAAGGTGTATAACACATATAACTTGTCTAAGTACAGATTATATAATGTAGAGAGAATTCTCTTACTATTGTGATATGTATCCAGTTACAATAATTAGATTTGGATCGACAAAAGGAGTAACTGACGTAGTATCCGTTTCGTTAATTATCTAGAAATTAATACATGGAGTTGGGGCCTAATGTTTAGAGAACTTCACGTACAGGCAATACATCAGTGTTATATCCGAGCAAAGAGTAAATGAATGGTAACTGTTAAAGATTATTCATGGACTATTATTACATATATTCTCAATGGACAACTATATTACATGTATATTCATATTCCTTTTATTATAAGCTTCCACTTGAACGATTGGCTACTGCAATACGATTCAGCATTCTTAATTTATTCTCAATTTTTTAGTTACAATATTCTATACTGACAGCCACTTTTGGCCTAACCTCGTGTAATTATTATTTTCCATTTTATGATGTTATTAAGTCTACTCTGCTTGTATATAAACTGAGTATGTCTTAAATATACGATTCATACATTGGACTTAACGGGAATGGCTAAGCGAAGAGCTATTATATCGGGAACCAATATGAATTTAAAGTTGACTCAAGGCTGATAGTGCTAATTGATATGTCAGGAGGAACAAGGTTATATAAGTTAGTGTTCTGATTGACGATTTTGTCACGTGATAATTCATATGACCATAAGTCATAACTCTACTTCATCTACTTCTGTGCGGTTGGGTAGAATTTATAGTTCTCGCATGGAAATTTATGGCTCATAGGTGAGTACACCTACTTGTACGGAACAAATGTGTTACATAACTAACTTACTTATGTAGGTATGAATGATGAGATGTTGATTATACGTATACAATTAACCAAGAAGAGTGTTCAAAATATGTAATGAAATAAAAGATTACTACAACAATAACTACAACATTTTAACAACACATGAAATTATGATAAAATCAGCCATCATCAGCAAATAACCAGACACAAGTGTGTATATATTTTACTTTACAAAAGCATTGACAAATTAGGAATTCAAAAATATGAAGCATAAGTGAGCGGAATAAATGTTTACCACATCAGAAGTTTAACCACGAAAAATACAGCTGAACTGCAGATAACTTGACTACGTTACAGTTATGTCAACTTAGTGGAAAACAAACAAACTGCTTAAGTCATTGTCAAGATTTCAATCAGCCGCCAACTTATCGAGGTTAAAGTTAAAAATTTAATAAAAAGAGAACGCGACAAAAATCAGCTTACACGGCATATTTTTTTTGTAGATTCCAAAAATTCAATTAAACTTTCCTCAATTTCATTTTTATGACATTGTGAATTATCTCCTGAATGATCATGGTCGGAAAACTTATCTTCTAATAAAATAATCAGTTTACAATTTGAAAACTAGAGAAAGAAATAAGTTTTGAAAATGAAAGATAAATATATTAGTGTTATAACGTATCAATTTCTGGGGCCCTTATAATATATGTATATATATGTCCAATGATATAGAAATACGTACGAGCAGTCTTGGGTGCTATTCGGTCCTTCCTATCTGCCTAGCCCAGCCGTTAAGTCCAGAACACAAATAACAGCCTCGGCAATATGAATCATTATTTACAAGCATACTGGGTTATATATACTAACCAAACAGACCACACATATCAAAAATAGAAAAATAACATTTGTACAGTAATTGGCCAATGTGGCTGTAGCTAGGGGGAAAGTAATCAATAATAATAGTTCCAAGGTCAAAATAAAGGTTATGATACGAGGAACACGGAACAATTAGGTCACTTATTTAACAACTATCCAATAGGAATAGGCGTATTACATTTGTCCATAAATGGACCTCAGATTTACGATTCATAATTCGCCAGGGGATATAACAATTAGTATTAATAATAATACAAAACATTTGGTAATTATCATTACTTACAACAAACAAAGACTACTGAAATCCGGAAGTTGTGTACTAAAAGTAACAAACACTAACTTCTGTATATTACTGGCAGCAGGTATTCACATGGTATTTAATCTTTTCATACAACATGTGATCAAACAATAATGTACATATCGTATACGATTGTGGAGATTGTTGAGTTTTGACTGATATCATGAATCAGTCAATGTCAGAACACCACTGAAAACCCGGAAACACTGGATAGCCGTCTCGTCCTAGTATGGGACTCCTCAGCAGTGCATATGTGTATAGTTGATCAGTCAAACTCAAAGTGACAGTATGACTGTAACATCTAGGATGTATTAGAATTATAAGACTCATAAAAATAGCATCACTGGGAACCTGTTACCAAGTTGTATAATTATATAATTAACTAAATTCTGAAACTATATTGGATTGAAGATTAGAAATATACTACACGAATGCATGTAAAGTACTTAATAATTTATTTGGAATTTTCTTATTCGATGGTAGCCACTATCAAAAACTTTTCTAAAAGTCGATTAAAATTTTTATAATAGCATGAGGCGGCCTGCTTGAATATCTGGGCCACCTGTTCCTGACATCTGGATATTTAAACAAGTTGTCTTTTTGCTTGTTTGTTTTAACATATCATTATGCCAATTGGTCTCATAACCTATTCAGGTGCGTTTGTGAAAAGTTTACCACATTTCGCTGTACAAGTTACAAAACAGCCCAATCAGAGACATCGTGGTTGCTGCCTATATACATCCAGAAGAATATACATTATTCAGATGCCGCGTTCTGAACTGCTAACGTCTAACCGGCGACCACTCAATATTTATTGCAAGGATCGATCAAGAAATAAGAAAATGAAACCTGTTGAAATGATTTGTGCTGAGTATTCTGTGTTGTACCAAAAATATAATATTGAATAAGGCCACTAATAATAGAAAAGTAATAAAAAAATATTATTGACAGCATAATATTTAGCATTGATTCATTCATTCATTAGTCGGTTTTTCATCTTCACTTAGTATTATGCATTTACTAATCTGAACAATATTCACTCGATAGTCATAACTAAAACAAAATCTGGTTCTACAGCTTCCTATACATTACTTTCAACTAGATAACATCAGAACAAATAGTACTAGGATATGAATTCACTTAGTTTATCCGTTACAGTATAACTTTTGAGCAGATTTAAGTACTATGAACTGTAGAAATAATATAGTAACAATAATCAGAAAGATAAAACATTCAAAACATAGTTTAGGAAAAAAGAAAAGGCATAATTAACGAGACGATGGAACTGAAGATCTAGAAAAAGATAAGCAGTGAATAGATCTGCTCCATTATGATTGATCTTGAAACATATCACCTAAAAACTTCAATCGTTGATCGGAGTTATCTCAAGAACTTCTGCTAATTAGTCTGCATCTATTAAAATGGCTTAAACCAACAGTTAGTGCTGTCACCGATTAATCCTATTTTGGTTTTTCCAACAGTAGCTTTCTTCCAACTTACTCCTACATCAACTAAAACCGTTGAATGTCTTTAATTTCCTGATGTTTCTTATTCACATTACCTATTATATCTACTACCATTTCAAAGACCAACAAATAAACGTAAGCATCATCATTAAAACATAAAATACTGTATACAAAGGCGAACATTTTTGAAAACACCAAAACAACTTGAAATTTCATAACTACGTAACATACTTTCAATGAATCATTGTATGCTTCAATTTCTTTAGCTTGAGCCAAACTATTTGGTATACCATCTATAATATATCCTGCTTTACGTGTTCTGCTCATCTCCTCTGTAATAATTTGAATTAATTTCTCCAAACTGAAAGTATTGTCTCCGTCTAAATTGACTGGATCTGTTATACTTTTCATTGAAATATAGTTGTAATTACATTGTTTCAATATGTGTTTACAATACAATCGTCTTATCTCATCACAACTACCTGTCAAGAAAACAGTTAGTAAAAACAACAATATATACGGCAATTGTGAAGAAAACTTTCAAGTATACTAATAATTAATTCACTGAAGTTAAGCTTCCATTTCAGATTATTACAATATGTTCAAAAATCGACTTGCTTAATACAATTACTTACTTACGCCTGTTACCCCTTGTGAAGGAGCATAGGTCGCTCACTAGCATTCTCCATCCAACCCTGCCCTGGACAATCCCTTCCAGTTCTCTCCAGTTAACATCCATCCTTTTCATATCTGCTTCTGTTTTCCAGCGTAATGTGTTCTTTGGCCTTCCACGTTTGCGCTTCCCTTCCGGATTCCAAGTTAGGGCTTGCTTCGTGATGCAGTCTGGTGATTTCCTTAGTGTATGTCCTATCCACTACCAACGTCTTTTGCTAATTTCCTCCGCAGCTGGAAGCTGGTTTGTCCTCTCCCATAAAACGCTGTCGCTGATAGTATCCGGCCAGTGAATCTTGAGTATTTTGCGTAAACAACTGTTTATAAATACTTGTACCTTCTTGACGATGGATGTAGTAGTTCTCCACGTTTCAGCTCCGTAGTGTAGGACTGTCTTGAAGTTTGTATTGAAGATTCTCACTTTGATATTGGTTGATAGTTGTTTTGAGTTCCATATGTTTTTCAATTGTAGAAACGCTGTTCTTGCTTTGACAATCCTCGCATTTACACCTGCATCAGATCCTCCTTGTTCATCAATGATGCTTCCCAGGTACGTGAATGTTTCCATCTCTTTCAGAGTTTCTCCACCAAGTGTGATTGGGTTAGTGTTCTCCGTGTTGTATTTGAGAATCTTGCTTTCACCTTACTGGAAATGCCCCATACAATAATCAACCAAAAACAATCTGTTTGTTTTCAACTTTAGTTATTGATGTATTCCTGTCTGAGCTTTGATGATATAAATTAATCCAATTGAAAGAAACCTACCCATAAATATAAAGCCGTATCAAGACAAGCAACGTTCTTTTAATTCATTCTTTAAAATAATTAAGAAAATTGAAATGAAAACTATATCATACTATAATTAATAATGGTCCTCTTTTAAAGTACAAATCATAATTTTGACGACAAATAAGACCAAGTCCATCAGATTAGATTATTTTAGTACAGTAAGATTTCCTATTTAAATAATATCTTTATAGAATATGAAAACCATACATCAAATACATTATTTACACATTTTCCTTCAGCTGTTCGTCACATGATTCATGGTTCTTCCAAATCTGTTGTTACTTTATTCTCTCTCTGTTTCCCTTCCTGTTTTTTTCTGTTCAACCTTTTAATGGCAGGCATTCCATTTCCAATATCTGCTACATAATACTTATAACTGTATGCACAAGTAGCATATACCACAGTAGTGAGTTAGGTAAAATTCTTTCAAATTCAATAGTGTGTGGAAATAATTACGAATGATGAGCAATAAAGTAATTAAAAATGAAGGTGAAAAGTGATTCTAATATTTGAAAATATCAATTAGTAAATGAATGAATAAGAGGATGTAGTCATAAAATAGATAGATTACATGACACCTGTTAGGTGGTTGGACGTGATTGACAAGAAACTGTACTTGACCTAGGTTTCGTGTTCGTTGTGGATCAGAACTGATCCCCTTACTGAGCTCTAAAACCTCTTCACCCAGCTTCACATTCTGAAACGTTATTACTGAGTTATTCAAGCTCTAACTGATCTCCAGTAGGACTGAGATGTTTATACTTGATTAATCAGTGAGCAGTGAGCAATAAAATGTTTGTCTAATCCATAGTACTTATCAAATTTTTCCAGTGTTGTAATGGGGTCACCAGTCTAAGCGATTTGGTATCCGGTGTATTGTATTAAGATGCAAGGTGATTTGAAATAGTTGGCAGAAAACTATCAGCTCAAACAGATGAGCAATAACGTCTCAGACTAAAAAAGATGGATGGTATTGGTCAAATCTCAGTGATCGATCAATTGTATAGTTAACATATATAGGGAGAAATCACAAAATTTCAGATAAGTCAAATGTTAGTAACGGTTGTTTAAGAACAAACAGATTGTTAGAGTTATTTAACAACATATATTAAAGAGTAAATCAGTAAAACCTCTGATAAAAGAGTAAATAATTTCATACATTTATAACCCACTTCAAGTGTTAACTACTTTGAAAGTTAGGATGGAAAGAGCTGTTTTACAAATTTGCTATGAGTACTAGGGTCGGATTTTTTTTAATAGATGCTGATGGCTCCATCATGCAAAAGATGTATTTGTACAATATGTGGCATAAACTTTAGTAGGATTTGGTGAATGATGTGAAGGTGTTTGTTTACGTCCACCTAATTTCTCGTATCAATCGAGTCAAAGGGTATAGAGCGTTCGGTTGACCTGAGCTGTTATTTTTCTTAGTCAAGGTGGGCGATGTCTAGAAATTCGGTTAAGAACTTGTTTAAATGTGCGCTCATCTTGACTGGCTCCACGGGAACACTTGAATCAGTAAATCAACATGGATGAGACGGAAAGGTATGACCACACCAAAATATGGAGAGTCGGATTGTTAGTTAAACCTTTATAAATACAGGCACTTTCATGAATAAGAATACTGTATAAAGAAAACTACTGTTTGAAGACTAAGTATTATTGACTAATAATGAAGATAACAATAAATAAGTTAAACCAACTTATTAAAAATTTAGAGTACATCATCAAGCCAAAATATGTATTCATCATACTACCAAACGAGAACACAATGTTATCTTTTGCGAAACAAAATCAAAATATAAATTATCCAATAACACTTAAATTTGTATAATTTACCGATAACAAAAATAAATTTATATTTGTCCAAATCATCGTTTACAGTCTTCTCCGGACTTCCTATTGTGAAAAGACAAATTAAATAGGTGACAACCGGGTATATATAAATAATTCATAAAGTACGGGTTAATGTATTTGATTCTGAGTCACAGTTTAGACATATATGTTGAAGACATTATTGAGATGTCGAAAATGAAGTAGCTAAGGTAATTAACCAATTTATGAAGACCAGTATCTAAACTATAAAGTCATCGTTTTAAACATGATTCATTGGACGACATTAATAAATGAGAATACGGAAAAAAGACACAAGTTAAGTATACTTCGTTGTTTTAAAATATTAGTAAAAACGGTAAAACTGTTGTTTTCTATTAAATGATAGTATTTTTGAGAATTATCGACGGCAAACAAAGACATTTCAACATTTACAAAATCAATAATTAAGAGTCAATCATGTTACCTTCCATTATACACATGACAGTACATGTCTATGGTTGCTTTTTTATAGTTGAATACTATCAATCAATGGAAAGTGAAATAAATCTCTTTTCATTTTCATAGTGACATCTTTTTGATGTTTTTATAGAAGACAAGATTAATTGTTATGGGACCCTCAAGGTCATCGCAGGAGAATGTGACAATAACGTACTGTATTCTGGATAAATCAATTCAAGCGCATACATACAATTTCGTCAGATGTCTTTTGAATATTATTGATAAAATATAAGTTATTCAACTACAAATAGTGCAAAATATGGCACATATGTGCATCGATTCTATTCGCTGCACCATATTAGTACATTGAGATGACATTATTATGACAAATATAAATTAATATAGTAACAGTGTAATTGATAGTGGAAAACATCTAGGAGGAAAGAAGAAACTTCAGGAATAAAAATCACAAAAAGGTTTTAAAACCCAGGATATAAAGGAAGACAAATATTGAATGCATCTGCACCACTGTTACTAATTTTGAGCCATATTACCCAGGATTACTAACTGCTAGTCACAATAATCGCGAGGATCCAAGCCTGCTCTTGCCAATATGTTTCACTTTGCCAGTCAATGACTTTATTAACTAATGTCACATGCTGGATTGGTCACTTCAATAAAATGTTACCAATAATCAACGTATCATAATATGCTGGTGAAGAGCGAGAGATATCAGACCGACTTTGATATTTAAACTAAGGCGTGTTGGATTATTACGAAGAATGTTCTGGTTAAAGTACAAGGGGTGTTCGTTATTTATATATGCAGTTCTGTGTTGAGATGACAACTGTATTACTTAAGTACTTCAAAATCTTAAATTGGCTGACGTTAGACGCAATGTTTTTAATTCTTACTGTGTCATATCCATTACTTCCAGAGTCTTTTTTACTTACTTAAAGAGTGGATAAATATTGAAGTGAATTTTGACCAAATGTTTTATCGCAAGCATCTGGAGTTTTCCTCCTCTTTCAGCTACGAACATTTTCAGTGTTCTTACTTACGCCTGTTACCACTCGTGGAGAAGAATGGGGAGCTTCCATGATTCTCTATCGAACTCTATTCTGAGTATTCCTTTCCAGTTGCTACTCATTCTTCTGATATATCCCTCCAAATCCTGACGCATTGTGTAGCACATGCCGAAATGTCTCAGTAAACATCAAATGTTGAAATGACGACTCAAGTGAAAAGTATACTAATCTATAGTCCTCACCCACTAAATGAACAGAGAAATAATTGGAAAGTTCTAGATCTAACATACTAAGGGAATATCTATAACACTGTAAATAGCTTTAGCCATGAAGTTTGAAAGTGACCCCATACTTTATTACTGCTCAATTTCATTTGTTCTTCATTGAACTATATTTTTCTCAAATTTCCAGTGCTTTATTCTATTATCATCGACTAGTACTGTCATTTTGATTTTACAAAATTCTGTCTTCTGAAGTTTCCTTTTATTATGTTGATAGAAAATGTTAAAAGTTAAATCAGTGTCCATTTGAACCAATTTCTATATTGTTCATGATAATGACTGATTAAGTGATCGAGGGAATGACTAGCTAACTGATCGACTACATATTGTGTACAGATTCATGTTCAGATATGATAAACAATTTTATTCCTAAAGAAAAACGAACTATACGATAAAAATAATGTTTTTTTTGTTATTGTTAAAAAGTCCTGTTCATATTCACCTTCTAAATTATCCAATTTCGATTCAATCTGATCTAATGAATTCTGATTGCCTTCAGGTGTGATTATTAATTGACTTGATGGAGAAGAATCATTATCTTTTGTTACGCTATCTTCAAAACTAGTTTCAAGCGATTGATCATCTATAATGAAGAATATAGATAGGATAAAATTCTTAAAAAAATAATTAAAGTCAATAGTTTTGTGAAACATTCTTAAGTGAAAACATTATTATACATAATAAGCAAAGATGGATAGTGGCTAGCAGTGGAATCCAGGATGCGCGTTTCGTCCTACTCGGGACTCGTCAACTAGATGTACCTGCATCTCAGAAATGATGTTCACTCTGAGACTCGAACCCAGTACCTTTCGCTCCAAACTCCATCGCGTTATCCACTTAGCTACTGAGTCCTGATAGCCACTTGCTTGTGCAATAGGGTGAAGTATGAATTCGCACGTCCTGGATTCCACTGCTAGCCACTGTCCATCTTTGCTTATAATACTTGTGAATAAGGTTATATCGAGGCAATACGCGCATAATTACCCATATGCCAATAAGAGACTGATCAATTGCAATCCTAAAAATCAATGAGAAGATTCAAACAAACAATACCAAGTGAATTCATTAATATACATATCTGTTGACCCGTGCAGATCAAGCTTATACATTAACAAAGGAAATTAATTAAAATTGGACCAATGAAAATCTTTCGTGAATTAAGTGAATAATCTTGCTGATATTAAGTATTTTATGGTAAATTACACTAACGCCAAGCTTTTAGACTGACTTTTGTGGATGACAGCCTCAACGTTTACCTCAAGTAGGATTTTTTGATCAGAACAAAAAGTGAATTATGAACTCAACTAACAGTTATTATATAAATATGCTATTAAACGTAAATTATTCAAAATGACAGATATTTTGAGTATATCAGTTGTAAACAATAAAATATCACCATCTAAATAGAAATAATATATTTGTAAAATCTCAGCGAATGAATTTGAAGTAAATCCAACTTTTTGCCTGGCAATCTGGTCCAAGCTTTCTCAACTCGGCGCCCAAATACTGTGAAACTATTCGATCTAATTTAGATGAAAGTTCTTATATATCACTATTTATTAAAAGTAGTTTTAAATGGTTTCAAAACATTTTGCTTAGCTTGCTTTACATCCTTATGAGCTTGACACACAATAGAAAATGTTCTATGTAATAACTGATTCCAATTACTTTTCTTAACTTGACCTAAATAAAGTTTTCATAATTATACAATCGGCAGTGAACTGAAAGTTTTTAGGTAACTTTCATCTTCCTGAAAATATTTATGCATCTTAAATATTTTCATATTATTCGTTAGAATTCTCATTCCCTCATATGTCGACATTTAAGAAAACTATACAGTATAAACATTAGTGTTACTAAAAACAAATGAGTATAAAATACATAGTCAGCCAAATTTATTTCTAATGATACATAATTATGTGATTGAATTTTGAAAAATGAGCCAAATAAAAACTACACACCTACAAACGTACACACACATATACAAATGACTTACCATCTATTGTCACACCCTAGACAAACAAAAAAATAACATTGGAAAATTGAGACAGTTTTTTTTAATTATTTTAAAGATTTTATCAACAAAACTGTAGAAAATAACAACAAAGCTAAATATAAAAAAGTCTTCACTATCTGTTCATTAAAATGACAACTTATTTAATTATTTTTATATATACTTGAAATCATGAGTCAATTGAAGGTAGACAACCATGAAAATCCTGGAAGCACTGGACGGCCGTTTCGTCCTACTGTAGGACACCTCAGCAGTGCGCACCCACGATCCCGCCTCGCGAGATTCTAACCCAGGACCCACCAGTCTCGCAACAGAGCACTTAACCGATAGACCACTGAGCCGGCATCCCACGGTGATAATGTCTAACTTCAACCAATCCACGAAGTTGAGCAACCATTTCACTAATGTCTTCAGTGAGTTGATATCTTACAACAGACCTGGTTGAACTCCACTGGTTACTGCTTCTCACTTAAACTCCAAGAAATACCTCATGGAGCCAGTCACTAGTGAGCATATGATAAGGGGGTTTTCTGTGGAGATTTTAAGTAATTTTTATATATGCTTGAAATCATTAGTCAATTGAATGCCGGCTCAGTGGTCTATCGTTCAAGTGCTCTGGCGCGAGACTGGTAGGTCCTGGGTTCGAATCTCGCTCGCGAGGCAGGATCGTGGATGCGCACTGATGAGGAGTCCCATAATAGGACGAAACGGCCATCCAGTGCTTCCAGGTTTTCTACGATGGTCTAGCTTCAATTGACTCATAATTTCAAGCATATATAAAAATTACTTAAAATCTCCACAGAAAACCTCCTTATTAATTTATTCAAGTTAGTATCCTTATTTGGCCTACCAGCAATAAAAATATAAACTGATTGATCGTATAAAATTAAACGATTACAAACGATGTACGATCGAAAAACATGAAAATTTATGAGGAACTAATGAATAAAAGCAAATACATTAGTAATTCAAATATTACTTATATTCAATTAAGTAGATTGTAAAGTGATAAAATCTTACCGTTAAAAGTTTTCGATTTTCATTTTTTAATAGTTTCGATATTACTGGTATAATTTCTTCAGTGTTTACAATTTCATTATCAGATGTTTCATTTTTTGGTTCTTCTTTCTTTAAGATGGAATATGAGATAAAATGTACAAATTATTTTCCACGATATGATATTGTTTTTCCCCATTTTACGTATAGTGAAAAGAAATTTTACACATAAGCTTCAAATTTCTTAAGAACAAAACTTTTTCATCTTCACTTATGACTTATCGTTAGTGTACACATTTAGAACTATTCGGAGAAACAGAGAATCTCCACAAACTAGGTTGGAAAGTCATCTGACTTATTAGGAGAAAAACACATGTTGACAAGGCAAAACTATCATAGCACTGATGTTAATTCAGAACACAATAGTGACTGAGAAATGAATAATAATCATGTCTTCAAATCATGACGTGAGTCCTGAGTAGGATGCATTGTTTCATAGTTTGGCATATCACTCAAATGCTTACATCTTCTTGAGATTTCCGAGAATCGTCTATTGGTGATCTAGTATTTTCACGATCATATCTTTCAAACCTAGTAATCATAATGAATACGTAAGCCTGCATTAGCCAAGTTTCGAACAGACAAGATTTTCAGACAACCACTCAGAAACAAAAAGATTTACTGGAAGCATTATATATAATATGTGTATATACCTACTAGTGAAGTAGAAATCTACCTTAATGTATTTCGCTGTTGTTTAGTACTTTCAAGTATTTAATAATTATCTATGTGGTAGAAGTTTATCACGAGGGTTATCTTTCTATATAAAGTGAATTATATGAAATAAACATACCATGCGTAGAAAGAATTCAATCACTGCAACCAAATGTTTGAAGATAAGACTTTGTTCTTGATCACCAGGAATCTATTAATAACGAAAATAAAATCAAGGAAGACCATATTATATTGGAAATATTATCTGCTATACTTATTTATTGATTTTACACATGAATATTGGTACAAAGGGGCACCAGATACATATGTGCCGCACAAATCAAATGAGATTTATGTGAGGGCGGTGATGCTGCCCGGGTGCCCAAACCGAAGCAGGTGGTTTTCTTAGGGGACCACACCCGGAGCCTTTTACCCAAAGATCTGATCCACAAGGCAGTGGAGTATCGTGAGAAGATGCAGTCCCATGGTAGCCGGTGACTAAAAATTGGTTCATACGCTATTTGTTCCCTCGGGATGCTGGAGCCCATGTGCACCATTGGAATCAGTGTTTTCCAACTCCCCTAGGTGAACTTTCCGTGTCCACCGACCCGGTTAAAGCGCCGGACATTCGCTTCTCTTCCTCTCAATTTCGTAAACAACGCCCCTACCACGAGAAGGCAGTGAGTAGGACTTCCCTGGCAGAGGCTATATACGCGTGGCCATGTCAGAATATTTCGAGAGGGAGAGCGAACTTTCCCCACTCTCGGCCATACCAGGGCATTTGGGGGCATCTAGTATATAATCGTATGATTAATATTATTATTATTATTATTGTTATTACTATATCTGGTATATAATAATCATACGAAAAAAAATATTTACCTTTATACCATTTTAATAAAATCACTGTTGGTTCAACAAGTTGGTAAATTCAGGTAATACAGGATACATTTTTAATTAACAGTATAATAGACTATATCATATAATGATATACTGGACAACTGTCGAAATTCATCAAGGAATCAGTTATTAAGAAATTAGCCGTCAGTGAGACTATTTTGTTAAAAAGAAATGAACAGAACCGTCATCCACTCTTATTTCAAGAGATTGTATCGAAGGGGAGAACACTTATAGTAACAATTTAATTTTCCATCAGCTACTTTCTAGTTCCCCACGGTATTCAACAAACCCAAGTAGGAAATGAACACAAGTACTATAACTCTCAATGATGTTTAAGAGGCTATACATAATTTGAGGTGAGGGAGAGTAGCGATATCTGAGTGTTATAAACAATAAAGAGAGGATACTGATTATAACAGTCCTTTCACTTCTTACACGTATGTGGGACGTTAATTTACCTTAGACGAATATCTACACTAGATTCCCACCCAGTGTCTATTCTACAGGACTTCAACACAACTCAGATCAAGAACACGAGATTAGCCTGACTATAACGTCAATATATTTCCACACCAAAATCCGACACAAGAGACAGTCAATCAATAAGTGTCCATCAACAA
Source organism: Schistosoma mansoni (assembly GCF_000237925.1). NCBI lineage: Eukaryota > Metazoa > Platyhelminthes > Trematoda > Strigeidida > Schistosomatidae > Schistosoma > Schistosoma mansoni. The sequence continues at coordinate 5,860,319 of NC_031496.1, forward strand.
GGAACAGTTCAAGGAAACAGTTAATACATAATAAGGATAGGGGAATATATATAACACATATAACACCTGTCATCCTATCTAATGTCTGACTCATCAAGACAACCAAACATTGTCATTCTCGCCCACACATCACTGAGAGATCGACTCCAGAAGTCCTCAAGAAGTGCTCCACTTCTAGAAGCTAAATTGGCTTGGATATTAGTTAGAGTTCAGAAACTGAACAAGATCCCGAAGGGTTGATTTCAATAGCTGATCGCCCCAGTCTATAAAGACAAAACCCTAGACGAATCAGTTTGACTAAAATATTAGCTAGCGTGTAAGCTTCTGTATTCATCCAACGCTTAGCAAACTTGCTGACTTCACATTTGAACGTAGATAGATATAATAAATGTTCACTCTTCGTTAGGTTCTGAATCATAAACATAATTACCGACTTCCGATAATAATGATACTTCTAGACTTGAAAATAACATCCAACTTTCTAAACCAATAGTTTTGTGGTAATGTTTGTCATTCAGAGAGCTCATTACTCACACACTGACGGTCAAGTCGAAGCTTAAGGTAAACTGTCTTCTAACTTTGCAACTTAAAATGACTTTTATCAATCCTGACCATTACCCCCATTTGTATTTAATTTCCTCATAGATGTTCGAAAAATTGTGGTTCCTTATTTAACTCTTCAAGGGTTGATCTCATATCATGAGACTCAGAATATGCAGATGATATGATCTACTTTTGTAAAAGATTTGTATACTCATATAATGCTTGTCGCAGACTTTTATCTTTAAAATCTTTTTTTACCTTGGATTATTAATAGTTAAACAAAAGTTCATCTATTGGATTCAAATTTATTGTAATCGTTGAATCTGTATCGGAGTTTTCATTTTATAAATTATCAAACATCAAAAACTGTCTCGTTAGATACTGTTTATTGTTAAATATAAAATGAAATAATGAAGCTGACATGACCAATTGAATTAATACTCTTACAATAAGTGGATTATTTACAGTTGATTAATTAACGGGTAGTAATCAATACCATAAAATATCAGGTTTGTGCAGATCGAACTCTGTCGATCAAGTTTGAATGTAGTCATTAGTCTAAGTGACTTGACATCGCGTGCATTATAATGAGATGTAAATTGATAGATGGAGGTGGTCGACAGAAAACCTTGGACTTAGATTTCGTGCTATTTGACACTCATCAGTAAGGTATACCTCTAATCATTAGGGAACTGCTGTTACCTGGCGGATACGTCTCATTTCTGCAGAAGATCAGTTGCGGCCCGGATGGTTCAGTGGTAACATATCTGACTGTGAAGCTGGATGACACGGGATCGAGTGCGCCGAGAAACAGTGGTCTCCTCAGGTTAACAGGTACATCCATATTAACGAGTGTCAAGTAACATAAAAGTTAGGTTCAGGGTTTCTTGTCGACTACTTCCAACAACCCCCTCACAGTAAATAGATTATATTAAGCAATAAATAATTGTTCTCCATTCTGTAGAAATATCACATGATAAGACCTCAGATGTGACTGATAACAGTTCGATATTAATATTTAATAAATATTTTGGTAACCAATTTCTAATCTATAATAATTAAATAAGTTACAATAATTAGTCCAACAAACTGATGATGATGATTTATACCACGTTACAGGATAAATTAAACATTGTCTGTAATCAAGAATAATTACTTCATCAGCTTGCACTATAAACTGTCGGTTTGTGAAATAAAACGTGTATTCTGAGAATAAATTGCATTTGCATACTTCTTTTAGCTTCGATTGTAAACAAGAAACAAAATGAACGTAAAGAGTTTTAAAAGAATATTATCAGCATAAATTTCCAATAAGTATTTAACAAGGAGTTAGTTAACTAACTAGACTTACCGTTACTAATTTACCTCGTTCATCATAATACCTTATAACAGGTAATGTACAATGTTTAAAGAATGATATACGTTGTAATACAACAGCATCTTCATCTTCAGCACGTTTTAAACGTTCATATCGTTGATGTAATCGATCAATTAATGTTGTCTCTTCACAGTCTAATAAAATGACTAAGTCTACGCCACCGATCTTTAATAGAAAGCAAAATGTAAATAGTAAGTGAGGTTATTATTAAAAAAAGAGATAATTTAAACATATCTAAAGAGAAAACATTGTGAAAGTAAGACTGTCTTTATTTAGTGTCATTCAACTATATACAATGTGGAACCTGGTAGGGTTGTGCATTGATATGCAAAGACAGGCGAATTGATGAAACACTTCCTAGGGCAGTAGAATTAGTCATATCAGCAGTAGTCGAAAAGATTAGAATAAACGAACTTGTGGGATAGGGAAATGTAAAGGATCATTTTGGAACTAAGTAATTAAAGGAAGACAAAGTGAGAATGTACCTGCTCCGTAGTCATTCAACGTCTTTAACAATTGGATATGGTAAGTGTGAAGACCACAGGTAATTCGTATCTAAAACATCGCTCAGTTCAACTATCAATGACTTAATTGCTTGATACCATGCCTGGGTTCGCAGTTCTCAATATTACTCCAGAAATTGTCGTATACCGAGATAAATGGTGATTGCACATACGTAACACATGTCCCAACCATCACTATCTCATTAAACAATTTATCATCCTTACCCAGTACCCTGAAACTAACCACAGTATTACTCACCCGATGGTTCGAATAAATGCGAGAAATGCCTTGAAGGTATCTGTGAAAAAATAATGGTAACCGACAAATATCTTTTATTTTCAAAAGCCACGTTTCACAGCCAAAAAGCAGTACAAAGCAAACTTCTTTGCAGTATGCTCATCCTTGTGTTGAAATAATATCAGTTCACAAGAAACGCAAGTTGGAAGCGTGTATATAATAGAGAATTAGTGAAGTTTTATTTATATCTAATTACTGTAACTGAAGATAAATTCAATTTCTACCATAAATTAGGATTTCATCATCATAAATAGGTCATTATGATTAACAAGGTAAATGACCGATAGCTGAATCATGAAAAATATCTGTAAAACAGACCAGTTTAAAACAATACAATAATTATTGCTTTAATTTGATCTATATATTTTGAGTTTTGGCAATATGCATATCAAATACATACTTGTCCTAAAGAAAATCAACCGGACTTACCTAGTTATCAAGTAATGAGTCCTTAATAAACAATTATTTCCTATTTACCTAAATAAAAATTTGTTATTGAGTGAATTTAGGACCAGTCAAGTTTACAACCTGAACTGATATAGAGTTTAATACATTTCTTATGTGATCATTTTCAGTTCTGGTTATCAATGAGGAGAAGTTACAAATTCCTATTTATATCTTTATACCCGCTGAACAAGTCAGAAGCTAATTGGACTCATTATTTCAGTGGATAGCTTGATGTCATTTGAAACGAAAGGTATTGCGTTCAAGTCTCAGTATAAATAAGAACACTGAAATGTAAGTAGATCCAGCTGATGAGTCCGAATTAAAACGAAACGAGTGTTTTGAGTTCCACAACTGGAGACTCATATTACAAATTAATTACACCTTCACTTAACTGACTTTATATTTCGGTAATGTCTACTTTTCAATTGATGAGTATAACAGTAGACCACTATTTGTCTGAAGTTAACATTTCGACCCATTCTATTACGAGATTAAGTTCTTTAGTTTGGTTTTAAGTGAGGACATACATGCACACTGTTGAAGAATTTTAAGATGAGCCAAAGGTGTAAAGTTCTAAATTTTTCTTGGATCCCCTATTAATTTGAATACTTTTTAATAATACAGTAATTGTCAGACCATTAGTAAGTGAATATAATTTTGTTACATGCCAACTTCTTAAATCATCGACATTTTTGTCATTTTAGATAAATGAGACTTTTATATCGATCATTCTGATGAATTGTCAATCAGTTGAAAACAATCTACTTCGTCTCAGACATATTTATATGTATTCATATCATGCTATCATAATTTCAATATGCTTCATAACAAAAGTTTTGATTGTTAATTAGAATCAAAGGTGCTAGGTGATTCATCGTATTGCATGAAAAAAATTACATAACTGTATGTATGTTCTATTCAAACACATAAATATTGGTACAAGTGGGCACCAGATATATATGAGCCACACAAACCTCATTTGATTTATGCGAGGTCTGCGATACTACCTAGGTGCCCAAACTGAAGCAGGTGTGTGGTTTACCTAAACTCTTCAACCTAATTACAAGTACTTGGGATGAGGTTTAGCAGCTGATTAGTAACATTTAACCTTTTTTATATGTGGACTTCATACTTTTATACATTTTAGTCTGAAGACATATCATCTTCTTTTAAAAACGTCAACTGATATCTTAATTAGTAAGATTGGTAATATCAATATAATTAGATGATCTCCACAAACTTTATCATGTGGTCTATAGTGTGAGTAATTTCGAGAGTTCATTTCGTAATTCTAGTGAGAAGTAGTGAGCAGTGGAGTTCAAAAGTTGTGGGATGTAAGGCGGTTTCTTATCAAAGACAATTAAATATGGTGGCACAATATTGTGGACTGATTAGACATGCATGACATTGCATTCTGGTTAACTGGTTAATGGATTATTCGTTCTTAGGCGGACTGAAATCCCTAGGTTTAATCCTTAGTGATGATGACCATGGGTACATATTGATAGAGAATCTAATACTAAGATGAGGTAGTTGTTTAGCGCTTCTTGGTTTTCAGTAGATATCTGGGGTTGATCCATAAAACCAGTAAAAACTAGCACGCTTTTGTGATCGTTATTCTGATGCTAGTAAACTTACTGTTGGTGTGAGAGGCAATTTAACGTGAGTAGATCAATCGAAGAACGTATTATACACAATAACACTTTAAAAATGATAATCGTGTACCAGTAAAGAGAGAGGAAACTAGACGTTATCAAAGAGCTTATACCTTTGAAGAATAAATCATGAAATTAGTAAATATCACTGTAAATCTCATTCAAAAATTCTAAGATAAAACTCGACCAATAAGAAGAAAAGTTAATTATATACGGAGATTTATAATAGATAACACGGTTAACTTGGCTCATAAAAGGTAAAGATTTTAAAAGATTGTTACGTTTATGTCAGGTTATTAACTTTTGGACATAACGGATGTTTACGGATGGTTTACTTTTCACCAACTGATGTTCTTCAAATATCTCACTGATAAGTGTAGAGACTTGAATGTTTTACAACATCAGAAAAGTATTATGAATGAGGAATAATAAAACAATAAATTTGATCAAATGAATTACCAGTGATTCTAATTGCTAATATCTACTTCAACAATTAATTCTAATATTAAACAATTTCACAGATATTTGAGCCATATCATTTAATTGTGAATGGTTCAATATGTTCTAAACAATGCTAACCATATCTATATTCCTACTTTGCATAGACAATCGAATTTTATGGTTTAAACTATGTAAACTATTGGATATCGGTTAAATGCTTTAAAGGTCAAGCGCTAACCAAAAGACTTAAATGTCGTGGATTAGCTATCCAGTGGGATGGTATTTAGTATCAATACATGTTAACATTAAAGCGTATGACAAAAAATGACAAAGTATTAACATTTCTAATCTTTGAAAAAGAGGCCTTCTGCACACTGTAAAAATGGTAGGTAAGTTTTTTGAAATTGAATCTGGACGAGTAAGGCTGAATATTAACCAGTCTTGTCTGACTGATCACATATTCCCCAGAAAATTAGATAAGAATTTACACTCTAGCAAATTACGATGAAATGTATCAAAACTTGGCCAATTTACCGAATGAAATATGGTAAATTGGACTCCATAGCCATATATCTTTTAAATTAACCGATAGTTCTCTGAAATGATGGAAATTATTTACAGCTACGATGTGCGGGCGGGGATAATAATGATTGGTTGGTTGCTTAGTCAGACCAGTAGATAATCTGACAGGTACTATATGAGTTATATATTCTCTTACCCTTATTATTACCGTGATTGTTGTCAGTTTTTGGTGTGGAAATATATTTACGTCCTAGTAAAGCAAATCACGTGTTTTTGATCTGAGTTTTGTTGAAGTCCTGTAGAATAGACACCAGGAGGGAATCCAGTGTAAATATTCGTCTAAGGCAAACTAACATCCCCTTCGTGTAGACGTGGAAAACTAAGCGTTATAACATGCTAAGGGGAATGAACTTCGTCATGCTTTGATCTATGAACTAGGTGATTTGGCTCCAGATCTTTCATGAAGTAGGAGCAGACGAGATTTTTAAAAATGACAATGAGAGCTTTGGTATTACATCATATAGAAACAGTTTTCTATCACATTTTACCTACCCTGGTAATATTAATTCTGAATTTATTATCCGAAATGGTATCATCTGTGTTGTTTATGTTTCCCTGTTTGTCTAGTTTGGTTACTTTCTTTTTATATAAATATCCTAACAAAATAATTTGTGGTTCGACAGTTTGGAATATATATTCCACTAATATACATCACATAGTCCCGATAAATTTTGTTTTATAATCCCATTATTGGAATTTATCAAAAAGATTAACTGTTTAAGAGTATTCAACTAATAATATGAGTTTATTAATATAACTTAGTCAATAAATAATTCATCGAAACAGAAAATGAAACTACTTACACATTGATTGAATGTATTTAGTTGACCTTCATGACATGGGAATCCTTCAATGATAACAGCTCTACTATTACCAGCCAAATTACTGGACTCTAGACGGATTACTTCAGATTGCACGTCCTTTCATGTAAAAAAAAGATGATAAGCAAACAACTAACAAGTGTGCTACTCCGAGATGTCAGGAAATCAATAAAATACACTGGCTGTTAGAACAAACAAGATATTTCTAGAAAAATGCGAAATTTATGGGTTGATACACCACACTGTTAAAAACGAATGGATATGTGAAAGAAATTGCTTTTTTTTCCAACTGCATTTAAAATGATGCAAACGCTCTCACCCTAAGATTTTTCTCGTATTTTTCTGAGATCCTACAATCCTACCTATTTCTAACACAATGATAGGTCTGTAGAACATTCGGAGACCTGGACGTATATAAGTAATTTATACATGGTTAAACAAATGACAAATAATATTTTTATGGCTGTGTTTAAGAAAATTAACAATTACGTGGTAGATTTGAACTCCAGCCCATCTATGCTTTGTTTTAAGGTAACCAGCTATCGTAATAAAAATACCACTCAAAGCTCAGTACAAAAGCACTTTTACAAAATATGAAAATCATAGATTTAATACATTATTTCCACATCCTCCTTGAGCTGTCCATTACATATTTAATGATTACTGCAACTACGTTGTTATTCTGACTTCTCTGTTACGCTTCCTCTTCTCTTTAATTCAATGTTCTGCTGGCATGCATTCCACTTTCAAGTGCTGCTACATACTACTTAAATCTGTCAGCTTACGTAGAGTACACCACACAATGACAAAGTAAAATTACTAACTAGCTATTCATTTCAGATTCGAAACTGTTCTCCACGTATTAAATAGTGTCCACGATTTTTAGATGTTTGCAACTTTACTAAAGATCAAGCAAATGGATTAGAAATCCAATAGTATACAAAATATGGAAGTGAAAATAGTTGATAAACGCTTCTTCGTTTTTGAGTGGTTGGTCATCACCACCTAATGTCAATTTGTGATGGAAATACTCTAATTTTACACAAAACCGTCAGAATGGAAAGTTGTAAAATGTAAGCAACAAAAACGGAGCACATCAAAAACCTACCCAGTATTCTGGAATGAGCCTATCCTAAATTTTGAAAAATAATCAAATAAGACAGTTAGGATATGATAAACGTTTTTTGGAATCATAAGAATCATTTATATAAAAGCACAGAAAAAAATCAGTCGTTCAGTTACACTCCGTTGTCCATTTACAGTCAATCCCATCTAGCTACAGATGACAGACTAATTTAGATTTCTCAGTAGTTGTGTGGTCAAATCAAACGGATCTTAAACAAGCATGATATAAGAGTGTATTTTAGAACATGTGACACTATAAGATCGTCATTGGTGAAGGTTAAGGGTAGGTTACCAAAGGAAGAACATCAAAATATTGTCTATGAGATCAATTGTCATGATTGTAATGCGGCTTATATTGGAGAAACATCCAGACAATTGAAGGTAAGGTTGAAGGAACACAAGCAATGTTTAAAAAATGTTCCCAAAACTTCGGTTGACTTAAGGAAACTTGAGAATAAGTCTGCAATAGCGTTACATGCGTTGGAAACGGGACACATGATTAATTTTGAAGGGGCCAAAATACTTCAGAAAGGTTTCAACACTCATAAAAAAAGATTGACAGCAGAAGCACTGTATATATGGGCGAATAAGAACAGCATAAACAGAAAGGATGGTATTCAGCTAGCTACCATTTGGCAAATATTCATCAACAAGTAATTTGACCTTTTCTTTTATTCAACCTGTTTACTTCACATGAATCGTTATTATGACTGAAATCAATATGAATTATGTTTAGCATTACAATTATGTACTTGATGATTCTCATTATATTTGCAATTTCGATGATTCAGAAAAAACTTTTCAACCTTCATTTTTGCACTTTTATTCTTATTTTTACTTCACATAGAAACACTGAATATCATTCATTAATAACTCATCTTACACACACATACATACACACAATTTATGTAGTCTCCTTTAATTCACATCGTTGGACTTTTCACTTGATTCTCATTCAACTGACTCATATTATCCTGTTTACAAAACATTCGACATCCAAATATTATTGGATTAAAAAGTAGTAGAGATTTTGATATGATTGTTAAAAAAACACTATATATTTCTTTGATGATTTTGATTATTTCCCTGAAGAAGTCCAGACAAGTTAGCTAGACGAAACGTTGGAATTATTTATAGTTCAATCGCTGAGACTATTTCAAATATAATTTTTTCACATATAATGTATTTAATAATAAGTTTCATTGAAACATTTCTCCAATGCGTTGTAAGACTACTGAATAAGTGGAATTGAAAATTAAGAGTTTTGGTTGATCAAGGTAAATTATTAAGTCATGTTATGAAACTCGGCTGACTAAATTGAATTACTCTTAGTCAAATATATCTTACCATAACAGGGTATACTTTTACATTATATATTTCTTAACGAACGATTTAAATAAGGTAATGATGAGAGAAAGTTTTTAACTAATAAATTTCAGTTTTAGAAACGAGCAACATTGAAGCCATTGTATACAATGGTTTCAAATTTCCCTGTATTGATAAGAAATAATTCGATTTAATGTAAGGACTGTTCTTTGTTAGGCAACCAGTAAGCACTGATCTCGAATGAGCCTTTTTAAGGAGTCCTACACTAAGATTAAATAGTCTCCCAGCGTTTCCAGGTTTTCTATGGTTTTGTGAATTAGATAGATTCGTGGTACTAATAAAATGGAAATATATATCGTAGTTGCAAAGTTGTTCATAAATATTTACGGATAAACATAAGATGCAGCTAATCACTACTTAAAAAACGTTTTCTAGATATTTTCTGAATATTCACATGTTAAATCCGTATACAACAGCAGTTCTGTTACAGTTTTACTGAAAATTCTTTATTGTAATCCAATATATGATATTTAATTAACCAAGTATTATTATTAGTAATAGTATTATTGTTATTATTATTTAGACTAAATTATAAACATACTTTTTTCAACGGTGGATCACTAGAATGTACTCGACGTGCAATGACATCCCAATCTTTAGTATCATTTTCATTGATAAAATCCAAAACATTTTTCCTCAAAAAGTCAGTAACATTGAAATATGCTAAACCAGAAAATTTTTCACATAAACTTAATGCTTGTTCTGTTCGTCCAGAGCCTGGACCACCTGAAACAAAAAGAATTCGAAATGTACAATGGGTCTTTTATATAGAATACTTTTCTTTTAAACTCTTCACGTTTTACAACTCTTGCGCTCTCTCTCTCTCGAAGTGGTAATGAGACTACAATAACCCTTATTAACTAATGAATTATATTTTGTGATACTGTTACAGTTGAAAAATTAAAGAACCACAAGTTAGTATACCTGAGTTTACGTTAAAAAGTTATTGAATTATTTCAACAAGTAATCTTCAGAAGGGGTTTTGTGGAGATTTCAGTATTTTCATAGTTGAATTCACGAGTCAATTGAAGCTAGACCACCATGGAAAACATGGAAGCACTGGACGGCCAACTCGTCCTATTATGGGACTCCTCAGCAGTACGCATCCACGGTACCGCCTCGCGAGATTCGAACGCAGGACCTACCAGTCTCACGCCAGAGCACTTAACCAATAGACCACTGATGAACGGTTGCTCGAATTTCGTGGATCGGTTGAAGTTAGACATTAACACCATTGGGTGCCGGCTCAGTCGTCTATCGGTCAAGTGCTCTGGCGCGAGACTGATAGGTCCTGGATTCGAATCTCGCGAGTGCGGGATCGTGGATGCGCACTGCTGAGGAATCCCATAATAGAGCGAAACAGCCGTCCAGTGCTTCCATGTTTTCCATGATGGTCTAGCTTCAATTGACTCATGATTTCAACCATGAAAATAATCTTCACGTCAACGTGTATGTTTCTCATTAAAAATTCATTGATAAAAAGCATTGGTAATGTCACTTTTATTTTTACCTTTTTTATAAAGGCTATAAATACTTGATAAAAACAATACTAAACTGTTTGTATATTCATTAGTAAGTAAACGTAATGAATTTAGTGTAAAATTAATTTTGTAATCATTTCAAAAAATATCTGCGTATTACAAAAATGCCTTATATACAACCTGTCTTTTATATACTACCACCACTAAATTAACTACTTCTATGAATCCGGTGTTCATCTTGTTGTGCTAACGAAGTATGGCAACTTGGACGGATGCATAAATGTGCCTGGTCCTACGTTGTAGCTGACTGACTGACTGACTATTATTTAATACAATCATTGAATGTCATGAATAATTCTAAGAGTTAGTTTTAAAAACATGTGATCATGAAACTATTTCTTAAGGATTTACATTGCCAAAGAAAATTTGCATCAAAATGAACAAACATATATTTCATATATTGGTATATGTATAGTAATATCAGCTCACCTGTACTAAACAAACAATTTAACATCAAGCCAAAATGTCTGACATACTGTATACAGGTATCAGCTTAATGTTACTTGTTAAAAGAAGCTCATCTTATTTATCCTACAGTAAAGCTTCAAAGTTACCATACTATGTTTATGATCGATTTGGTCGTGAATGTTATAAACGAATCCTTACATCATCACCACAAATAAACTAAAGTACAATACAAAACTATATATATATATATATATATATATATATATATATATATATATATATATATGAAAGTGAGAGTGATTGTCGCCATGCGGAGCAACACAATTTGACCACAGAAAAAATTGTTGATGAAGAGCATTATGTTGGAAAAAGCTGAAAGAATTTGTAGTATATTTGGTATGTGATTAGTATTGATGGTAATATTTGCCTCAAACCCAGTACCATTCACTTTAAACGTCAATATGCCGTAAACGAATCAATTGTAATAGTAGTGTTGGGAAAACCCAACTTCTCTAAATATTCAACAAAATCTAGTTACAACAAAATTTCTGCAAACGAAATTTTAAGATTTTAAAACTATTTGGTTAAATTTGAATTCAGTAGTTTTAAAATCACATTTTTATTGAATATTTTTTTTTCAGAAATACCTTTAAAACTACTGTGAATATTTATACAATTCATTGTTTACAGATGCAATCAACTTTCCGATTATTCTCAATGTAAGACTGGGATGGAGTGGATTTCGGGGGAATATTGTAGTCACTTGTTTTAAAAGTTTCGTGTTGTTATTACATATCGATTAGATAGAATAGCTTGATTGTTACACAACATGTAAGAGGCTTAAAATTATTTAGTTTGAGTATGATTATTTGTGGAGATTGTAGTATTTTCATAGTTGAGTTCACGAGTCGATTTATTCTGGATCATCATTGAAAACCTTAAAGCACTGGACGGCCGTTTCATCCTAGTTTAATGGTCCGGTATTTGACTCCAGTTAGAACGTATTGAGAAAACAGTTAGATAGATAATAAGAGCAAATATCACCAACACAGTCAAGGAACTTTTAAATTCAGAAATAATAATCTTTGATTTAAATAATTCCATGGCATTTCAAATTTACTGGAATAGAAATACCTTAATGGAAATTATATGATTTTAAAGATAGCTTACAATAAAGACTGACCTTAGCTAGACAACAATTAAAAACCATGGAAAGAATAGTAGTTGCTTCTTTTTCTAATGTATGTAGAAAATAACTAAAGTTAGAAATATGAACTACTACTACTACTGAATGCTAACTCGATGGATCTAATGAAACTTAATTATCTGACTCGGGTGATTTAACCATGAAGTTTTCATAGCCTTTGTAAACAACAAAATTAACACAAACTTCGGGTAGAAGTGAACTATTTGAATTTCCACACAACTGACTATTAGCTTATCCGATTGACTTGTAACTTGATTAAATTGTATTAACAGTTATTCCAATCGTTATCTGCTCATTTATTTTGATTACTTTTTCCAGACTTGATTTCAACTTTATAACTACTCATAAATTTTTAAAATAGTTCGTAAATTGAGTCTATTTTAATGTGTTAAATAGTTGATGATTGCTCTGAGTTTCATGCTCCCAGAAGTTTTCTGACATTCTTTCTGTTACCTGCGTTTAGGATTTCAGCATTTCCTCGGTTGAATGTGTTCATAAATGTCTAAACTACGTTGTCATTCAAATCGCTTTCTGTTTTCCCCCTTTATTCTTCAATTCGATCTTGTTTTGGCAGGCATTCAAATTCCGATTGCTGCTACATACTACTCATATCTTTCAACTTAAGGAGCATACACCACACTATGACTTATGCTTTTCGCAATCTTTATCCATGAATTTTCTGAAATTTACCATTGTAATTTTTCATCTGAGATATAGATAATCCCATGTATAATTGCCTTTTGTTCAAAATTTTTATGGTTACTATATGTATTGGTAATGAAAATATTCATCGCCTTCTAGATGCCAATTGAACGAACATGTATTTTATGTACACTTACCTAATAATAAAATTATTGGACAATTATAAATACCACTCATTCGACCATTGTCAGAGAATACTGGTACAATTCTTGGAATACTACTTATACTCGGTCTGCTTCCACGCCCCCTCGTTCCATGATTTATTGGGATAAGCAGATTATCAGATTATCAGGCGAAGCATTTGATGTATGATGTACTTCTGAATCTGTATATCGTAAACATAAAATCACTCATAAAAGACATTTTTGCAATTATATATATATATATATATATATATATATATATATTCACAGATAAACGAACTATAAGTTACCAGAAAACACGTAGTTATCGGGAGGTTAGAAGCTGTGTCATTCTACTTATTGAGTTAGTTGTCGCATGCCAACAGGATTTATGCTTACAGTCGTAACAGTCGTAAGGTAACTGATGTTTATCATAGGGTTTTAAACCGTGTCACAGTCTGAGACATTATTACCGAGGTAATAAATAACAGTGGATATATATATGTATATATGTTTATTGCAAACTACTGGTTGTGATGAACTGTGGAAATAATACTCTACAAGCATTCATGTGACTATGTAAATCTAAGTGTGTAACATTGCTTACCGTGATATTCACCTTTTCGTTGGATGCATTGAAATGAAAACTTTTATCTTGGCTAACTGGCCTGTTCAAAACATTAAAAACTACCAATTTCAAGAATTTATTATCAAAAGAAGACATAATTAATACACTGACGACTAGGTTTACAATTAAGCTGTTTGCTTCAGAATAACTTCATCCAGAACTTTATTAAACGCTTATTTAATATGCATTTTAAGATTTGATAGTAATCATGTAGACTAATATCTCTGTTTTTATTTGGAATAAATAGTTCCCTAGACTAACTCGGGTAAAAAATAACTGTACTGTCAACCCAGTAATTTTTTATAGCTAATATATAAGTTCTAGTAAAACGTCATTCCCGAAATGCTGATAAACAAAATTTGAAGATATTTTCTTCATACAAACTAGTAACAATATTGGTAATGTTACTAGCCACTCAAATAGAAATTTATTTATATTTCGTGACTGAAAAACTGCGGTTATCAAGAGATCTATACCTCTGTGTATAATGCCTACAAATAATAATAAGCAAAATATATATTTTTTTTAATATGTGAATGTAGATTCAAGAATGCTTCTGGTTTCAATATGGGAAACACGATATCAAAACACTGTACTTTAATTTTGATCAAAGTTGGATAATAGATAGCATGGGGTTCAGGACGATCAATTAGTCCTATTTGGGACTAACTAGCTGTATGCGTTTGTGAGATCTCAGGATTGATGCTTACACTAAGACTCGAGCAAAGTATATTTCGTTTCTAATCTCAAAGACTTCATCCACGGTTATAAATTCATAAGAGTCGCAAAAGCTTTATGGACACAGCAGTTCAATAGATGACTTATTAGCACTTGAATCTAAACGTACAGGACTCGAGTCTCAATGGGTACATAAATACTGGAATGTATGTATAATCAGCTGATGAATCTCAAAAAGTGAAATGCACATCCTTAATTCCACTTCTAGCCACTATGTAACTCCAGCATAAACTTTAGACCAAAGGGCAATATCAAGGCAACCTATTCAGAAAGCACACCGATCAACAGAGATTGATTAGCTGGAAGTCGTCAGCATCAACAACAGAAAGTAAAAACACTTATAGCATGATTTTGTTGTAATCAACCTAGTAAGTTCAGAATAACTCAAAAAACTTGAGTACTAAGGTGTGATCATAACATGAAATGTTAATGAATTATTTTACAACAGCCTATCCATTTTAATAATGGTACTGAGAAATTCTATAATCAGGCTGTAGTTAAATAGAAGTTAAGGGAACTTACCAACCAAATTATTAGAAATCATATGATCACACACTTCCAGAATATCCTCTAGAATCTCATTACAATTTAACTCTCCATCAATCTATAAAATAATAATGAGTTATAACAATAGTATTAAGTATTATTACTATTATTCTGAGTGTTAATTTCACAATATTATTAGACCTATAATCGTATTCATATTCATTTATTTATTTATTTATTTGATAACATAAATATTGGTAGAAAGAGGCTCCAGATACATATGCGCCACACAAATCTTATTTGATTTAGGTGAGGGCTGTGATACTGCCCGGGTGCCCAAACCGAAGCAGGTGGTTTTCTTAGGGGACCACACCCGGAGCCTTCGACATAAAGATCTGATACACAAGGTAATGGAGCAACGTTAGGAGATGCAGTACCATTGCAGCCGGTGACCAACAACAGGTTCATACGCCATTTCTTCCCTCAGGATCCTGGAGCCCATGTGCACCATTGGTTTGGAATCAGTGTTTTCCAACTCCCCTAGGTGAACTTTACGTGTCCACCAACCCGGTTAAAGCTCCGAACATTCGCTTTTCATCCTCTCAATTTTGTAAACAACACCCCTGCCACGAGAAGGTGGTGGGTAGGACTTCCCTGTCAGAGGCTATAAACGCGTGGCCATATGAGAGCATTTCGAGAGGGAGAGAGAACTCTCCCCACTCTCGGCCATAACAGGGCATTTGGGGACATTCATATTCACGTTACACATTCGTCATTTGAACACTAACAATTTTAGTTATAAAAAAAAATCCAAATTTAATATCCTTATGAATAGAAAAATTAGATTTTCTAATGTTTCATGACTCTATATGAGCCATTGCTTTAGAGAATTAATAAAAATAAAAAACAAATTATAGATACGCTTATTTTGACTATTCATTCTACCACATTAATTGATTTGTAAACTTATTCATGTAAATAGTACACCCGAGTTATTTCAATAGTCAGTCAGTCAGTCACAACATAGAACTTCGTACGTACGTACATCAGTTCAAGTTGCCATACCACATTATCACAAACATCCAGTTGTCGACTCGAATCCCATAGTGGTAGAAGTAGTAAGAGTATAAGCATTAATGTGAAAGATTAGAGTTTGAAGATGTTATTGAAGGAGTATAATTCATTGAAATAAATTTGAAAAGAGAAAAGAGATAGAGACATGAGGAATTCAGAAGATTAGAATTTGGCAGAACACAAAAAGTAGATGCACCTTCGCCATTGCAAACGATTTTGAGCCATGTCATTCAAGGTCTCTAACCATCGATTGCTATCATCTCGCGGATCCCAACCAGGTAGTCTACACCTACCAACATGGCTCAGTCCAACTGTCAGTGACTTCATGCATTTGTGCCATGTTTTGGTCTGACCGCTCCTAGCTTTCTTCTAACCTACTCCTACGCCATAAAACATCACACGTCAGGGTAGTCGGTGGTTGGGCTTACGTAACACGTGTCCAAGCCTTTTCAGCTGATGAAGTTTCACTACTTCATCAATCGATTTGCCGTCCTTACCTAGTACCTGTTTCCTGACAACTGCATTACTTCACAAACAAATTAAAAATATTGTTATTTCAATATTTACAACTTTTTTTAATTTATCAGGGGACTTTAAATTCATTTACTGTAATTTTAGATGATCTAGATGCCATGAGCTTAGCTATTGTCTTTGAAAGATTAATTTGAATTTATAACTGCAGTATGTGACGAAAAATTACGGAAAAAATTCCTCGTTTATAAACATTTGTTTTTTGTAATATGAGGAAAATTTTAAAACAAAAAAAGTTTGTTTGAAAGTACTTGCCAGTGTTAACAATGACAAACAGAGTACGTGAAAACTTCACGAAATCTTGCCAAAAACTTATATTCTTGGAGCGATTTCAAGCTATTTGTAAATGTTAATTATAATTCTGTTAACTTTATAAAAATAGTGGATAACAGGAAGCAGTATAACTTTTTCTGGAATAACTACACTGAAATTACGTTAATGGTTTTGGCGTTAATAGTCAATATGTCACATGATAATAATACAAGTGAACAAAAATGAAAATGTTTTCTCATTGGCTAGATTGTAAAATTGTTTGTCATATTCTGGAAATTCAATTGACATCATTCACCTACGTTGTTTTATTTGCAGGTTTTAAGTGAATATAATATGGGTATTAGTAAAGTGATTCGTTAGCAAGGTAGATGGTCCTACCGATGTATTCTAAATCGGGAAGTGTTACGTCTGGCCGATTGTGAACGCTATATTCGCTTCCCTAAGCTAGTTCCGTACCCCCGAGCTAGAACTGCTCCGCGACTTGAAGACGAGAGAAAAGGCACAAAGTGTATGGGAAGCACTTTACAACAGGGTTCATTTATGTACAGAAAATATGGGGATTTTATAGTAATTTAAGAGTCCTTGAGTTTCACCGAAAATTCTAGAATACTGCTAAACATAGTAGCAGTGTGTTAATCAGCCAATCAGGATCTCGTTATTTTAGTAACATAACTTCACACAACTTCAAATTAATCGCTGATTGGTTGAAATGCTCCTTGATGACTCACGAGCTTGTCATGTCGCTTGCGAGAAAAATGCAGGGTCATCCCAACAGAAAGTTACTCAGTGGTTATGTGCTAGCAATTACGTTTAGCGCTAATTTGTACCTCACCAAAATAAACAAAACAAATCATAATATTGGAATTCATATAGATAGTTGCGTATATGGACTGATATATAAGGATATTTTGTTCACAGTAATAGACGATATTCAACACAAATGTCATTCAAACTCACAAGCTGATTATAAAAATGACCTAACACCATACTCTTTAAAGTATATTTACGCCCTTGAACATTTACCTAGTGTTATAATTGTGATTGTTGCTATATAAACGACCCAGCGATTCCTATTGCTTAGTATTCTCATACGATGACACTCGACAAGACCCCAAAATCAGAACACGTTGAACAGGAATGAAATTGTATTCAAAATAATAATGGTATGTGAACAGCAATCAGCAATCAGCAATCAATAGTTTAAATATCGTTCATATATTTATAGTATATGCATAAGAAGCTTATAGATTTTTCTGCAATAATATGCCCGGGCTGATCGGTTTAAAATTAACCAATCAGCGCGCAGCAACACCATCATGCATAAAACATACTTAATTCAATCTATATCCCACTAACAACTCCCCCTTGAGCAGATTCGTAGGATCTGGTGTTAGGGTCCAACTGCAACCGCTTTACTGGTTTGCGCTTCCGGTTAGTCCATCTTCTAGGTAATAAGGACGTTGTATCATCCTTCGTTTGCACCTTGACTGTCCTGTCTGTTTCAGGTGTTTGATCTCAAAGGTGTCTAGCAGAACATCAAGAGGTAATCTATGCTGCGTTTCGTTGTTGGAGATCGAGGTTGATTTCAGTTGGTTAGCTTGACGCACCCAGATTTCTGAACCAACGGACACCTCGTAAACCACATTTCCTTTCTTTTGCACGATCCGACCAGCTATCCATGTAGGATGTTTTCCTCGATAGTCCATAGCAAGTACCTTTTGACCCACATTGAACAATCGTTTTTGTGCCCCATGATGACTACTGTACTGTTTCTCCATCATCACGTTTCGTTGCGGCTTAAGAGCTGGAGTCGGACGAATGCTGTCAAAATGTGTACGTATTTTTCTGCCAAGTAACGCTTCCGCTGGGGAGACTCCATTTGTTGTCTGAGGGTTCGGTGTCGAACGGTGTATAAACAAGAACCTCTCTAAGATCTCTTCGGTGTCCCCCTCCCCTCTTGATTTTTTTAGAGCATTTTTGAACGTACCAACAAAACGTTCTACCAGGCCATTCGATTGCGGATGGAATGGAGGTGTTCTGATGTGCCTGATTCCGTTCTGCTGACAAAATGCTGAAAAGTCTTTTCTGACTTCACCTGACGACACTGGAGTGTTTCGAATTGCCGCTGTTGCTACACTCCGTATTTCTGGAACCTTTTTACCTGTCTTTTTTGCATATGAGGTGGTGTCTAATGATGGACACGACACGTTACACACGCTGTTAATGGGTATATCCATTAATCCAAGCTTTTCTAACATATCTAGACCAAGTAGATCAAGGTTTGGTCGTTCTGTTAGATAGCATACTCCTTTACAGCTATTTCCATTGAAGGAAAATTCACATTGTAATTCACCAACTAGCTTCAGTACACCTCCAGATACGTTTTTAGCCGTTTTCTTGGATGGCTTCATTGGCGGTTTTCCCAGCAAGTTATAAGTCTCTCTAGACACTAGAGTAATATCGGATGCTGTGTCAATTTGAAGACGAGCCGCTATACCATTAATCTGGATCGTAACATACTTTCTCCGAATGTCATAGTCTGTTTGAAAGGCTGCTACCAGAGAAAGTGATTTAGATTCGGCTGACTTTATGTGTCGAGGACGTTTGTGCTTCTGCTTAGGCTGGGACGTACGATTTGGAGGACAATGACCTTTTTTATGCCCACGTTTGTTACACATCTGACATTTATGTTTCTTGAATGGGCAGAATCGTACATAATGCCAATCACCACATAACCAACATGCAGTCGTTGGTTTGCTACCACTTGTTTTCGGTTTCTGAACTTTTAACCTCGTAATAGCATTGACACTACTGCAGGTATAATTAGGATTTACCCGTTCAATCAACTGATTGTCGTGTCTGATGTTCTGTAGCCGCTTACACTCATCTGTTAACGTTCTGAGTGTGATGTTAGGATCTTGATCCAAACGAGTTAGAAGTCTGGTTCTAATCTCAGCATCTTGTGGTGACTGGAGAGCTTTGATGAATATAAGGCATTTAAATTGATCTTCTGTCAACGAGCATAACTTGAACTTTTCACATTCTCTGTTGACGATGTCTGCTAGAACACCATATTCATCGGCTTCTCGTTTCATCAAATTAAGACACTGGTAGCGAATACTAAACAATGAGGAAGATTCACCGAATATTTCTGACAGCTGAGATACTGTCTCCTCGAAACTGAGCTCTCGAGGTAACTTTGGTAATATATGATCAGCATAGCGTGCGTGTTCATGACTTCCCAACTTGCGCATCAACAGTCGAGTCTTCCATGCGTCGTCTTGATTACAGAACTCTATTCTAAATGTGTCTTCCCAACGCTTGAACCACGTGAGAAATGTATTGCCACATTCGGGGTCATAATAGAATTCTGGGATGCTGCTGGCAACTGCATCACAAGAAGAAATACTTGTAGTAGCATGTGAACTCGAGTAGTGTATGTTAAGCTGTTGCGTCAGAGTTTCTAACAGGCGCATTTGTGCGTCAAGTTGTGCTTGCTGTTGCTGTAGTATTCGGCTGAGCTGGTCATCTGATATAGGCATTTTGAATGAATTTTCCTTTTTCCCCGTCGCCACTGTTATAATTGTGATTGTTGCTATATAAACGACCCAGCGATTCCTATTGCTTAGTATTCTCATACGATGACACTCGACAAGACCCCAAAATCAGAACACGTTGAACAGGAATGAAATTGTATTCAAAATAATAATGGTATGTGAACAGCAATCAGCAATCAGCAATCAATAGTTTAAATATCGTTCATATATATGCATAAGAAGAATAACATTAGGATCACGTCGATTTTTTTTTAATAAATTTTTTTTTGTCCCCCTTAATCAAAAAATTTTCATCCCATTTTCCAATTTTTTTCAATCCCTTTCGTCCAATGAAATTCCTAGTTGTAAATGCGTTATAATTGGTTATGTAATTCTTGAAATCCGTATAAAAGCTCTGTACTTATCGATATAGATAATTTTCTTCACAATATGGACGTCAGTAACGTGCAAATTAGAGGCTCTGTTGTTCCTCACGTAGTCACAGAAACGGAAAATGTTTTTTTGAATACATTGTATCTGGTAGCGTTTCCATCACTGGAAGCGTTAAGGAGCGCCATTAGAACTTATGAAATAGCAACGTACTGCCATTATGCGGTGAGAGATTCTCATTTCCATGGAGATCGGAAGCCGTATATTAAATTTGTATGTTGGAGAAAGAGCTATAAAACACCAAGCGGTTCTTCGCAGCCGATTAGACGAAGGAGGTAATTTGATTAGTGTTATTATATTGTTCATTGAGGACTTCAATGGACACACAATGTCCGGCCTTCATCTTTTGTAAGTTTCTTGAAGGTTATTGGACTGTTGTTCGTGGGAATGTGCATCACAGTCACGAGTGCAATTCCCTGAGGTACGACTGTAACACATGGATGCGCCGATTAACGGCGGCGGAATTGGAAACAGTGAAGCCACTGCTGATATCTGGAACATCAGCATTCAATGTGATACACTACGCGTACCAATCATATGGGAAACGTCTTACAGCTCAAGATGTTTTCAATATGCGTTACAAAGTGTTCTCACAGGCCAACCTTCCTGGTAAGCAATGTGCATATTTATATTATTAACTGTAGGTGATTACGGTAAATTGAAAAATCACATCACGTCACTTGGTGGCCGTTGTGATTATCAATTGGGTGCAGATCATAGTCTGTTGTACTTCTTCTTCGCTACAGCAGACCAGATCAATCTGTGTAACAGGTTTTTAGATGTTGTTGGTTTTGATGGGACATACAAAACCAATAATGAAAACATGTTTCTGTATCACGTGGTGGCTCTGGACATGAATTTCATGGCAATACCTGTTTGTATTGCATTTATAAGTCGCGAAACATCGACTTTGCTGTCCAGTTTCCTCTCGTTCTTCCGCCAAACGAGTAACAATAGAGAGGTTATCGGTATTGTTACCGATGATTCACCTGCTATAGCTGCTGCCATAACGCAGGTGTATCCCAATTCACACCACCTTTTGTGCCGCGTGCACCTTCTTCGAAATGTCATCAAGAGGGTAAGCTTTCCTTTCTTTACAATTAACCCATTCATCGTATTCGTAGAGGCTACGATCTGATCTTCTTCAAATGTTCTACCGTCTTATGCTAACAAGAAATGTGGAAAGGTAAATCGAAATATGCTTTACAATGTATTGTAGCTTCCAACGGTATGTGTCATTTATCGAAGCAGCAGACGGGAATTTCTACCAATATTTGAGAGATCAGTTATTGTCCAAAAAGCACAAGTGGTCGAACGCTTTTAGACCAGCTGCAATGCTTCTAGATCAAAGCAATACAAATTTCGTTGAGACGACCCATCCAATTTTAAAGTTGCATAAGCTGAACAGAAAAACACCCGTGTTCAGATCGATATTTAGTGTTCTGCTTCGCACTGGATATTGGATAGAAGCTAGAGTTCAAAAGTACTCCACTGAATGCCGTAGCAGAGCTGTGCTGGGTCGCGAGCCTCAACTACGTCGTCTTCAGGAAACACTTACACCTGCTGCATGTCAACTGCTGAAGCGGCACTTGCGTGTTCCTGTTACTGACTTCGTATTGTCGGGGGAGTTCTTCACGGCCGTTGATACTACAGGAACTTACACAGTCTCCAAAAATCCTATTAGTTGTTCCTGTATCTTTTATGTAGAACACAGAGTCGTATGTCGTCACATCTTGGCATATTGTTCACACGCTAACGTCGAAGTTCATAGAGAAAGCATTGGTGACAGATGGTTGCATTCCAACAGCTACGTAACCAGAGTAACGATTGACAATGAGTTACCGGTACAAGTCGGGCAGACAAACGTCCAAACATCGATTCACTACTTATGTCGGCGTATGTCCGCTGAACAGCATACCGCTCTACTTAACTACGCTCATCAGTTGCTTTACGATGGAGTCATTGATCAGGACCTAAGGAGCTGTGTAGAGACCGAGTAAAGGCCCTTTTCAGGGCCACCCACAATTTGATTTAAATTTCGTTTGCATTTCTTGTTTCCATTTTAAGGAGGAGTCATGAAACCATCAATAATTCATCTTACATTCATATGATTTGGTTAATAGGTACAGTAGAGAGATGTAGTAAGATCAGTTCACTAGTACAACAATATAATTTCTATTGCTAAAGTCAAGTGAACAGACCCTGATCGGTCATCACAATTCCATAGTAATGAAGCTGTAGATTAATAATGATCATCGCTCACTTTATTACTTTGCCAACAGCGTTTCAGGTTTTTCAAATTTAAGGTTTCAGCAAACGATTCCGTTCAGAAAACAACGTCACGTAATGAACATTAATCTGGCAACAAAAGTATATGCAAAGATGTGTACGATCATTCCAATCTCTTTTCACTTAGCTACGGTAGACGATTATACTGAGATCAGTTCACTAGTACAACAAGATAATTTGTACTGGGAAGGTCAAGTGAACAGACACTGATCATTCATCACAATTCCGTAGTAATGAAGATGTAAAATCACTTTTTCTAGATTAATAATAATAAAGTGATCATCGATCAATTTATTATTTTGTCAACAGTTTTTACGGTTTTTCAAATTTAAGGTTTCAGTAAACGATTCCGTACAGAAAACGACGTCATATAATGAAGACTTACATGTCTAACAAGTCATTAATAATAATAATAATAATAATAATAATAATAATAATGGAACATACGAAATGTAATAAGAATGTTTCTTATGAGATTTATCACTGCATTGCAAAAATTCGATACTGTGATAAATGTCATTTAGACATCTGATAAATAAATGTACCGTTTAACTTAACAGATTGAAATACGATATTCTAAATACATAATGGTTACTTGATACAATTGACCTTATTCACATTAAGTCATATCATTGAAATAGAAATTTATTTCGCTAGACATAGGCTTGTTCATTGACACTTCATTCAACCTATATTACATATGCTTGTCAAAAAAGGTTATTTTTTCAACATTCAGCGATTTACTGTTTGACAGTTTAAGAGTAATTATTTTCCCTTTTGACGGAAAATGTACATACAGTTTTTCTTTGTTCGTCTACTATGTTTAACAAAGGGAACTGTTGGATTTGGAAATATAATTCCAGTCTTTCTAATTAATTAACGTTTACAATGTTATTTACAAATTCATTTACAAAAACATTGGCTGTTAACATTAGCTGCCAAAAAAATATTATGCCCACCTCACAAATACAATTACCGTATTACATGACTGAGTACACTAACATGTATTTTCGGTGATCATTAATAAGTGATCAACTACAAAGAATGTACAGGTCAACATATTTTATGTTTTTAATGGATTTGCAAAAAACCTGGATAACAATATTGCGTTCATTTTCGACACTCTTTTCAAAGCTAAAATGATCAACTTTTTGGTATTAAGAATAACGGTTTGCAAAATAACTAAATTATAAAGATTATTTGCTTTTTTCTCAGACATTATTACTAATTTCAGATAGCGTAAAAGTTGCTTCATTTAACCATCTTTTACGGTTAGCGTGATTTCGGCATGCCCCATTCACTTTCTCTTCATCATGATTTATTCATATTTTTACACGAATATAACGTTTATTAAATGAGCGGACCATGTGTTAAATTAACTTATGGGAATACTTAAATGAAAATGTGTTTACTAATTGTGTATTAAACATTTGACTACCTTTGAAATTCAATAATCACCATTATCAATTATTAATAACAGTTGTCAGTTTTTTTCAAAAATTAACTTTCAATGATCTACACATTATTATTACTCTTGTCACGATAACTGATAACTTTAGTTGCATTTCTACTTCATAAAAAGAAATTATCCCGATATACAGGAGTATAGCAGGGTAATGAAAAAGATTTGTTTTTGTTTTTTCGAAGTTAAAATTTTTTACAAAACTCAGATGGACCAATGCGAAAATAGTTAATTTTTGTAAATAATAATCGGATGTAAAAATGTCAATTCTTACATCCAATAAAAGCACTATATTCTAGTTCGATTTGAACGAATCAGATTACAAAACTGCACCATTTACAACCAATTAAAAAATTATTACAGGTGACAAAATATTTGTTCATTTTCACTTGAGCACACACTTTCAAAAACAAGTTCACCAATCACCAATTGCTAAATTTTTTTCACATCCTTCATTTTCGAAAAAAAGGGTGGTAGGGGATAATACGAGCCGTGATTCTAATGTCAACCGCATAAGAAGCTTATAGATTTTTCTGCAATAATATGCCCGGGCTGATCGGTTTAAAATTAACCAATCAGCGCGCAGCAACACCATCATGCATAAAACATACTTAATCCAATCTATATCCCACTAACACCTAGCTACCGCTTAACTCGGTGCTCAGCACACCCTTGTAAACCAGGCTACAGGAAAGGAAAAGATTATGTCAGTCTACAAAGTCATTAACAGTTTGTACTCGTTTAATAGTTACAAATCTTCTGCTTGGAGTTTCCGTGATAACCGTATTCTGTGACAGATGTTGAATAGAATAGATCACTGTTGATGTTTCAATAGGAATGTCTTCTCAATATTGATACAAGATATCTGGGCAGTTTATTGACGTTATCTGTTCTTCTGTATAGTTATAAGATCTTCTGAAGGTAGATGTCAGTTGTTTAAATCAACAGCGAGGTTGTCTACTGCACTAAGAACCGTCTGAAACAAACTTAAAGGTCAGATTAAATTTGTTCTCTATTAAATTTATCTTACTCGTAACACGAAAAAAGGATTTCATGTTAAATATAAATGCAATAATGATAGTAGGATAAATAATGGCTTTTCATAAAACTTACAACTCTGAGTTTCTCGTCATCATCAATAAGTTTGCATGCTTGTAACGTTTGATTTTTGAAGATACTGAGACAACGGTCAATTGAATCTGGTTCATTATTATTACAAACCTCATCTGTATGTGATATTCGTTCACTTAAACGTTTTCTGGAATATTCTTCACTGATATCAAGTAAAATCGCACATTTTAATCTATCCATACCAACCTGATTGATAATATGTACAAGAAGAAAATGAAAAAAGTCTGAATAATAATATGAACTATAGAAAGGACAATACTACGAGTTTACACGAGTAAAATCATGGTTAAAATAGTGAAGCGAAATCGCCTGGGTTTGAGTAGTATCGACACCATTAGTGATGAGTCTGACAATTTGGTGTTTAACCTACCGGCTTATACAGTGGTGGATGTCATTCAAGATACTAACGCAAACCAACGAAGTATCGGATAGATATGTTTTATTCTAGTTAAAGACACTTCAGCAATACTCATTCACTATCCAATACACAGGACAGAATTCAGAACCTTCATGTATCATAGCCAACATTAAATCAATAAGTAAAAGAGTGCGATAATTAACGCTTCCCACTTCAATCACTTTGTGATATGGTATAATCTTCAAGAAATATCTTTATTAAGTCACTGCAACACTCCCAACTTCGTTGATTTCCTAAGCCAAGGTTTATCTCTGGAGACTAAGAAACCCATACGAAAAATATCGACTGGTAACAGTATGGTTAATTTGTGGATATTTTCTGCGTTTTGGTAACACTAAAACCAAAGTACAGATTGCTCAAACTAGCTGTCTCTCAAACTTACCAATATAAGTGTACCTATTAAGCAAATTGGATGGACTGATTCTCTATATAATTAGTTGTTTGTAAAAATTCTCGAGAGTGCTTCAATAGAGTTGTAGGTAAAAATTTAAATAGGAACTACTGTCACCTAATTCACTGGAATTAATAAATACGTCGAGTGTCGTGTGACTGATGAGGAAGTAGGAACTAATTGGCAAAGTTTTACACTTCAATCTATATAAAATTAAGTTATATTACAAAACTCAGTTAATTAGGCAGCTTATATAATCTGAGATAGGGATGAATAAATCAGTAAATGATAGGACTTGAAAATAGTCCTCAGTGAGACTCGTTCCCACTTACTCTTCACGCATCAAGTTTATATTAAATGCATTTAGATTGACTGATTCGAAGTTGCGTTTATCTATTATTTGTTTCGAATATTACCAATTAAGTGGTAACTCAAAATAGAATATCAGGTTCCTGAAGGCTGTAAAAATATCATACTGACGAGAGTCAACTAACCTAAAACTTACGTCAATCAGTGTTTACAGATGATTACCTCCAATCATCTGATAGATAAATTGGTTAGTCGCCCTACGCTTATTATTAAATTCAAAAAACATAAGCTCAATTATCTATCTTTGATTGTACCTATTTTTAAGAAATGAAGTGTTATAATAAGTGTACCAGAAACAACTTACATACTGTTTAAGATCTAAATATTGTATTTCTGTTTTCGGAAAACCATATATTATAAAGCCATCTGCATCACTATGTTGATTCAATTTTAACAAAAGTGTTTCTAAAACTATATCCTGTGAGGAAACAAAGAATAAGAATAAATATAAAGTGAGAAAAAGTCATTACATTTGGTAATAATTCCCCATTATTAAGCTTTTGTATAGCATCATGCCAACGAGATTGTTGTTGAGTTTGTTCATTTATTGCACGTGTTTTCAATAAATCCGGTAAATTGACATAAATAAATTTAGGATAATGCATGATCAATTCTTCGGAAATTATGGATCTGTCTATACCTGGCCCAGATATTATGCATATAACCACTGTGTCCTCTTTAACACATAATCTAGGTGAATCGATTTTAGGAATGGCATCATGTTGAGAACTGTCCTCATCAACTTCTAAAATTAGAAATAAAAATTTAAAAAATTGAACAATACACTTTTGTTTTTATCAAAAGGAACTAAACCGATATTTTCACATGATATGATTTTATTTATTTACTGGGACTATAGAAACTGGATGGATCTAATGCTCATGTCACTTGATCGTGGGCAAATTCAAGGAGAAACATCAATAAATTATATTTTCTACAAACACTGATTGTCTCATCATAGACTATGAAACAGTTAAACAAATCCAGTTGTAAAATATTAGTTGATATTGTAGATTTTAAGCTAATATTTATTAAAACAATTATATGAACGAAGAATATTCTTTTCAATAATTTCTCATCAGGTTCTACAATTATAAATTAATAATCCATAAAAGAAGATTGGCCAAGTTTAAGGCAGAGTACATCAATTTAAGAAACTGTAATATGTGAATCAAGGATTGTTTGTCATATAAAATAAGATCGAATCGTTAATGTTTTTGGGATGACTAATATGAAGTGTTAACTTGAATCAGTTTATAGGTGAAATAAAATCGTAAGATAAATTATCAGAATATATATAGTTGTTTTAGCCCATTTAGTTCAGAAGGGACATAGAGCCGACATTGAGCAATCTTTCACAGTAATATATCGTGTAAATAGCAGTCTACCTAATTCTGTCAGACAGAGAATCCTGCAGACGGCTGAGGCAATTGCTATTCGGATCAAAAAGCCAGAGCTCTGCATCCAAAAGAAATATGTACAGCCACTCCTTTTACCCTGGCCAACTTCAGGGTCAACTTGTTAATAATCAATTTTGTAATATGGTGACATTAATTTGATTAATGTTCATTTCTATATCTTAAACTTAGTTTATCTACACATCTTATCAGTCATTATTCTTCTTCTTATTATTATTATTATTATCTTTATTATTATTATCACACCTGCTAACCTTTTATAGAAATTTATCATCCACCCCCTATCTACTATATCTGACCTAATTTATATAATTCTACATATTACGTAATTTCCGATTTGTAATCCCATTTTTGTAGCTCTCACCCCCATGTCAACTATATATATTCTGATAATTTATCTTACGATTTTATTTCACCTATAAACTGATTCAAGTTAACACTTCATATTAGTCATCCCAAAAACATTAACGATTCGATCTTATTTTATATGACAAACAATCCTTGATTCACATATTACAGTTTCTTAAATTGATGTACTCTGCCTTAAACTTGGCCAATCTTCTTTTATGGATTATTAATTTATAATTGTAGAACCTGATGAGAAATTATTGAAAAGAATATTCTTCGTTCATATAATTGTTTTAATATTATGGGAATTTTTCAGCGATTAATATTTATTAATTAAAAACGAATGTAACTAATATTCTGACACGAAATTGAATTTGACATCTATGAATAAAACATTTGAGTCTCTAGACATGTTAGGCTGATATTCTGAAACTAAGTGATTATAGTGCTTATAGTTGGTGAATAGTAATATAATTTATTGAATTAAAATGACTGAATGTCACAAAAATGTTAATATTATCAATTATTTTGTCCTCGATTTGTTTAGAAAATTAGATTTTTTTCCTTCCAAAACGTTATTTTAGTATTGTGTTCTCGGGATACTTCTTTATGTAAGCTAGCCATCTGCCGTGAAAATCTTGTCATATCCTACTAGATCACTGTTAATTATGACATGTAGAGTCAAACGGTTTTATGGTGTCAGTTGCATTAAAAGAAGCAGAACTTTTGTTTGACAATCATCAATAAAGCAGCTGAATGGCGAAATATAATAAATGAATCTTAGGCTTTATAATTTTTCCAGCTCAGGAACACTAGGTGTCAAAAGTGTTAAGGGAAGTTCATTGGATTTCAGCTTAGGTTAGAGGTTTGCGGAGTTTTCCATTTGTAAGTAATATTTACCATGAACTGACGTCAGTTGGAGGTTAATTATAAAACAAACAGAACTAGGTAACTCGCTTTACCCAGCTATTAAAATAACCAGAATTACATATACACGACCTCATATAACATCCATCGCGGGATCCTTAGGTATCGGAGTAAGCAGAATGAATTTCCATGACCGGAGTAAGACCCAGTATTTCTTATTTGCGATCTTTGATATAACGCAGTTAATGTCCAAAGACGTTAGTAGACTGGCATCACATTTCTGATCCAGTTGATATCTTAGTTCCTAGACCCTTAAGAGGACTTTGATATGTTCATTTGAAACCTAGCCAAAAGTGAATCTATGGTTATCACTAATGGTGGATTCGATGGTATGAACAAAAGATCACTTTCGTCACCAATAATGACCCTAAGCTAGAAAAAACAGCTATTCAGTGATCTGGGATTTTTAAAGGTAAATCATTCACCTGATATCAATTCACGAGGCATACTGAATCCAAATCTTTCGGTATTATTTGTTCTTAGGACATAATAACACTAAGTGGAAGCCCAGTCACACACAAACTCTCTGATTTTAGGGTTACTGATCAACTTTCACCACTACTTGATGTTGAAAAACATCTCTAATATTAACTGGTCTTAATAAACATCTACACGAACAAAACTTCTCTTCAAGTGTATCAAAAAACATATTTAATCGTCAAGTAAGACTTAATAATCACAGCTCAAGCTAATTGTCTTGCATACATGGTTTTCCTACTCATACTCTCGAGCGATATAATTTGTCTGGATGCTTTTTTGAGATAAGAGGAATAATAACCAATTTACTACATTTATCAATAACAGTCTGGTATGTTAGTTTATCTGACAATCAAAGAAGAACGGACACATTTGCAAAACTCATTGCTTACTGTTAACATTTATATATTGTCACATCATCAGAGAGTGACCATTTTTCGTTCGGGAACCTAAAATTTTCATAATAATGCTGTAAAACTCCTAAACATCAAACTGCTGTCAGTTGACTAACTGCAATCCCAACAAAAAAGTGAACAAATGATGACAAACTCGTTTAATTAGATGAATGTACTACTTCTGATGATTTTGCAAAAATCATTTTATCTGAAGGTATTTGTCATGGATTGATCTTAGTCTAGATGGTATTTAAAATCTAGGGATACTAAACAACCAATTTCGTCTTATCGTGAGAATATTCATTGGCATTTATTACAAAAACTGTCCTTTAAATTATTTTGAGAAGTTAATGTATAGCGAAATTCTTACTTGTTTTCGTATGTAAAGATAATTTCTCAACGGGTTTTGATTGAAGAAATAGATCCCATCGCACACTGTCCATTCCGTTCGCTCTAATTTTTTCAATACACTGTTGCAAATAGTCTAAATGATCATTTGGACGATGATACATTAGTCCAGTCAATAAACACTAAAATTTAAAAAAAATAATTCTAACGTCTGCGATACATCTCAGTGGTTACATTAGCCAAACTTTAAAAAGAGAACCAGTCTAGTTTAACTCTTTCAGTTCGAACAAGTGGGCTGTGTCACGGAACTTTACATTAGAAATATAACTTCAAATCGACTTCCTAAGTTTGTGCTAAGTTGATGGGTCAGTCTACGTCAATAGTAAAATGTTTAATTTACTAAACATGTTGCTGTCACTTTCTCTGTATTTTGTTTTCTGGGCGGAAAAATACTCCCAAATGTGTGTTGCAAGCACAAAAAGCAAACAAGCTTAACAAGTATAAAATATCGATAAGTTTTTCAAGTTAAACCTAAAATAAATGTTTTCACAATGGCGACCAAGCAATATTCATACCAGTACCGCAATCTGATTTTATTTTGTAATGGAAGATCACCCATTTGCACATAGAATTCGATTTCGATGCTGTAAAGCATGAGTAGCAACATGTAGCAACGTAAGAAATGTCTTTGTTTTAGAGATCCAATTCACTAGTCAGATATATGGGTATAAGGAAATGGTATTCTTGAGGTGTAATGTTCAGCAAAGCATGCTGCTCAAATTTTCGAGCACGAATCGAATCCTGACTGGTATTTACTCCACTCGAACTTAGATTTGTTACCATTATCAGTATTGTCAAAGGCTTTGCTGTATGAAAACTTGTTATAAAACGGCAGAAGCTATGACCTTATGAGTTTTATAAGATTTCTATAGATGATGAAAGTCACACAGGAAGAAATCTGAAGGGGATGTAGATCGGTATGTCAGGAAATTTTTGCATTTTGTTTGTTAGATCTTGAAGATTATTCATTGGGTCAGTTCTGTGGTGCAGTAGAAACATTTTAATATTGATTTCTAATAACTGTAAATGAGAATTAGTTTCCAAAATATTAAACCTACGTAAGCTCACGTCTATTGAGTAAAAACTAAAAAGAACGAAGATTTAAGACTGAATACGGTACACAAGCATCATTATGTTCAAAATACATCAATTCCTCGCAGGTTTGTTTCGGCCTCACTCTTGTGTCAGCGGTGGTCGTCATCAGTTGCTTTAGTTATCAGATATAAGTGAGGCTAGTGTTTCATATAGTTATTCTCATCAGGTTTCTACACACTTTTCGTATACTCTCTGAGGTACCACGTAACACCTGGCCAAATAGAAATTTTGCAACAAGCTACTGCAAAACTTATATACATTTAAACAAGAAAGAAAAACTCGGGAGTTCAATTTTGACAGAGTGGTTCTCTTAATCTAAATCTAAAATCATGCACTAACGGAAGGTGATAGTGAAAATAAACCATTTTTCTGGACTGAGCAAAATAATATAGATTGTATTAAATACTTTCGAACCATCATTGTATACCTGCGATAAGTTTATACGTCGAAAATTATATAAGGCACCAAATCACAACATTGAAATTAGACAACAAAAAACCTATGAATAAAAATGTTTAAGAGAAACATAAAGTCGGTTTGTTTTCTAAGAACAGAAATTTTGATCTTTTTATAAAATCATAAGGTTCCATTAAATGTTTAGCGACATACCTCAAAAAGCTGTGGAATGCCATGTTTAACAAGGTAATCTCTAGTGTCAACCATGTCACTAATAGAACGTCTATTACTCTTCATTCCTATATAACCACATATTGAACTACAATAGTAACCGATGCATTCAAACAAAAGCAATTATCACTTCAATAGTTCTTACAGTCTCCAAGTATCTTTCCATACGTTTCTAAAGCTTTGAATTTCTCTATTCTTAGTTCAATCTCTGATATCACTTCGAATGTTCTGATAATATATATATATATGTCGCGCGCTTTACGATAGGGAAGTTTAGTCCTAACGTGATTTGTATTCTAAAGGCTTTCTCTGTGCCCTTACGCAACCATAGTACCATTCTCGATCCGAAAAATCTGTTCTGAGCTTTGTGTTTGGTAGATTACTTTTTTTAGTTTTACCCAAGTTAATAGTTAACTGTGGTTTCGCCCTTGCTTACTATTCGGGTTTTCAGTTTTTCATGTCAGTGCTGTTTTCAGTTTACCCTAGACTTTTGTGCCATCTGTTTTTATCCATTTTTATCCCTTTTTAGTGTACTATTTTTTTTACGTTCGTAGACATTTGGTAGGATCTATAAAACAATATACGCCACCATAGTCATGAAGAATTCATTCAAGCGGTTGTCGTTTTGCTGCAGCGTGATAATCTCAAAGGATGGTTCCACGAAGCGTGTGTAGATCTTACAATAACTGCTTACAACAGACTCAGAAAGTCGGGTCGCAGGTGGGTATGTGGCACGTACAACATGAATGCTGAGGTTTCGTTGTGCAATATTCTCTTGACAGGTCTGAGGAAAAAGTTGTCAGCAAACCTGAAAGGAGGCAGTCTTCAAACTGGCAGACAAACAGAGACGCGCAATGAAAGCAAGAAGAAGGACCTTTACCACGCTACTATTGACAGAACATGTAACGACAGTAGTGATTACATACTGAAGGTCGGCGCTATCATAACATCAACGATACTAGACTACCTAAGCAGAGATGGGTATCTCAGCATAGAAAACCTGAATGCAAAGGTGGTTACCAAATACTCTGTAGGCGACTGGAACCCCGTTAACAAAGTTAAAATGGACTGAGTGTCACCGTCTAAGAAGCTGAACATCCCAAGTATTGTAATGAGATCAACTGGCGATTTGGCCGTTCAGTCCACTCCCAAGAATGTTCAAGCGGCCAGCAAAGAATACAGGAACCTGAAACGCGCTTCAACCACCAAACAACAAGGTATTCAACCTGAATGTACCCGAAAACCTGGGAAGACAATAACGGCTCATGATGATTCTCTCATAATCATGAACCTTAATGACAGCCCTGATCTTTCCTTCAGTTTACAGGATAAGAGTGATAGGATGCCCATGGAAGAGTCAAACAAGAAGCTCGAACTTTCCAAAATAGAGCCTTTGACGATCATACGGCACACTCAAGGAAAACACTCTAGGCATCAAAATTACCCAGAACTATTTCGTGTAACACTCACTAAGGCTACAGACGTAAAAGATATCCTACTGGCTAGTCACTTTGGGAAATCAGACGGTTATGTAAGAATACTGACTGATATACTGTATTCCAAGCGCCATCGCATTCGGAATATCTCCAGGAAGCCTCGCAAGAAGTTTTTTCGAAGAAGAAATATCATTGTGCGAGGTATATCGGAAAACACTGACCCTGACCACACAAACTCTGTTACCAGAAATGGAAATTCATCGAGCAGTCCTTGAAGCTCAAAAACATATTGAATCAACAAGTGGTGAGACTAGCCGAGAAGGATAATCATTTTAGACCCCAGCTGATGAAGATAACTTTCTCGTCCTTCAATATGGAGGCTGCAACTCGCGGAGAATTTCGTACCAACACACGCTGGTTACCGACTGGAATCTATGTGCATTTGGATGGGCTATATGACGCTAGAAACAAGCGCAAGGGCAAGTTCGACCTAACCATTCTACTTGTGGACTGTCTTGATTACAAAAGAACTTGGAAAACCTTGTATAAGTAGGTTTCCTGTCCATTCACGTACGGCTCATATAGACAAATAGGAAGGAGAAGCCCACGCGTTTCAAATTGAAAACATAAACTGCTTATACATGAACGCCGTGAGTTTACCGAATGAAATGGGCAAGCTGCGTGAACTCTGTAATGCTAATGATGCTCATCTGATAGCAATATCTGAAATTTGGATATCTTCTCAGTTTACGAACCAGGAGCTAGGAATACTGGGGATGTTTTCTTTTCGCAATGACAAAAAAAGTGATTGTGGGTGGAGTAGCCTTGTACTTTCGATATTGTCTAGAGGCATATCAAGTGCACAACCAAGAGTTTATCAATCTTGATGAATCCGTATGTCGATCAGCAAGATTGTCCATCACCACGAGGTGTCATCTGCGGGAAGCCCACTGCTGACGTCGAGTACGACAATCGTATGATTATACCACCCTACTCGTCTCGGATTCACTCATATCCTGATTCTAAGGAGCTTCAATCACCCTAGAGTCAATTCCGCGGAAAATATGTACATTGTAGGTGAAAACTCTATTGAAGCTCGATTCTTCAACCCTACCTGGGGTCTGGAATTGCTCGAAAATATGAAGTCGGCAACTCATCAGGGAAACAGCCAGAAGCCGTCGTGCTTAGACTGGGTATTTACAAACGAAGAACTCCTAATTGACAAGCTCTCAATTCTGGGAAAAGCGATCAAGCCGTCAAAGCCTTTAGTGTTATTAGTGAACTGAGCTAAGACATCCTACCAACAACAGGCGCTGGGATTTCAAACGTTTGGATGTGTCAGCTTTAGAGCACAATCTACAGCAGGTGGATTGGGAAGTTCACCCTGAGCTTAATGTAGATGCTCATTAGGATTTCCTACTGCATACGGTCTTACGTGCTACAATGTAGTCTGTTCCCCAAACGGTCCTCACAATCTACAAACAACTTACAACTATCAAGAACTGCACTCTTCGTCTCCTAAGCCGCAAAAGGCATTGCTAGGCCGAATACAAACGAACTGAGAACAACGGCGCATACAAGCAATACAAACATACAAGGAACATATGCACAGAGGCAATAAGAGAAGATATGCTTCAGTATCAGATAAAGCTTATCGATAAATTTGTCTCTCATCCGAAAAGCCTATACAGTTATGTAGCCTCTCTTCGACAAGCCCAAACTGCCAGGTCCTAATGACCCAACCAACAACGACGCTGACGCCACTAACATTCCGGTTGAACAGTACTATCGGATATTGCAACTGACCCACACT
The DNA here is from genome assembly GCF_000237925.1 of Schistosoma mansoni. Classification (NCBI taxonomy): domain Eukaryota; kingdom Metazoa; phylum Platyhelminthes; class Trematoda; order Strigeidida; family Schistosomatidae; genus Schistosoma; species Schistosoma mansoni. The sequence goes on from NC_031496.1 coordinate 5,896,198, forward strand.
AACTATTTTGATCAAACCTTCATCTGCGACTCCACAGGATTTTTCGAAGTGAACCTGAGCTCTGACTTGATGTACCGGAAACTTCAGCACTTAAAAAAGCTGCGTCTCCTGGTCCAGCCATGGTTCATTCTGCTATACTGAAGGAAGCCGCTTAAATCCTGGCAACACCGCTTAGCGTGATGTTCTCACACTCTCTAAGCGGAGTCAAATTACTCAAAATTTGGAATTTGACTTACATCACACCAATTTTTAAAGGACGTTGACGCATCGAACCCTTAAGATACCGACAGGTAGCACTTCTCTCTATACCCTTAAAAATTATGGAGTCCCTAATATGAGACGGTATACACGACCCAACAACACAGTTACAGTAAGGGTCTTTCTTGTATAACCAATATGCTGACTCCGGTGAACAGATGGACAACCATCCTTGATCGCAAGGAGAAGGTTGACATTATTAACCTTGACTTTTCAAAAGCTTTTGATAGGGTCAACCATATACGTCTCATCAATAAGTGCAAACAATTAGGTATCAAATCACCTTTAATTGATTGACTCGCTTCGCATCTAAAATGTCGACAGCTTAAGGTCATGGTTAACTTTGCTTTTTCTTAGTCTATGGAATGTCCTTGTGGGGTTCCCCAGGGCTCATTACTAGGACCTCTTCTCTTCTTGATTTATATAAACGATCTTCCACAATAGGTCTCGTCAAACTGGAACTTCAGAAGGATCTGACTCGTTTTTAAAGTTGGGCAAATGACAACGGGCTCATCTTTAGAACTTCAGAGTGCAAAGTAGTCCATTATGATCTACCAATTGCTTTTTCCTCTTTTATCGATAATACACCTTGATTCCTGCCTGGAGATATTGGTGATCTTTTGCTACTAGACACGGAAGCCCGTTAAGAGAATGCTTCTTCTATTCCGTCCGACACCATTTATTAATAATAATAATTTATTCTCAAATGACAGCTTACCACATGAGGTATGCCAGTTTACTGACAAGATCAAATTGTTACAGAAGTTAAATTAAGCCATTTGGATTATATTTTATACGTTGCAAGATTAAACTATCGCTGACTTGTGAGTATGCTGTGCCGTTCCACATTCATTCAATTCACATACGAGATGCTTCGCCGCCCACTGTTTGGACAATAATTTGCTGTTCGTTTTACTTTTAATCTTGCCTTTGGTATCAGGTTTTAACTTTACTGCGACCCTAGGAGTGGAATATGGGTGTGCTGACTTACTGAAAATGAAAAGTCTCTAATTGAGTCAACTGCTAGAGACCCGACACTTAATTTCGTGTAATCTTTAACGGGCAAAATGAAGCGAAGAATGTGACTTATATTAGTTGCAGACTTCCTAATGCATATCCAAACATGTCTTGGTGATCTGCAGGCAATGGAATAACCTGCATCATTTCCTACTTTTAATCCCATATTCTCCCTTCTTATAGCACTGCAAATCGTTTTTCCAAACCCTAATTACATTACTCTCAGACGATAAGACAAATCCTCATATGCTTATTATAAGTCGCTGGATTTGTTTTTGGTATCTCGACCCTGTCGAAATGGGTTCAGCAATGCTGGTGGTTTCTAAATATCCCAACCAAAATGAGAAACAAGTTGACAATGAGTGTAAATAGATTTCTATTATAAGCTCAAAAAATATCGTGGGCATTTTGGCGCACCTCTTGAAATTGTAGGTATGAGACTAGTTTAACACATTCTCATGTAGGTTTGAAGAAGTCTTTCCGTGAGCCTTAGGTTGTTGCAACAAGTCGGCTGACAATTACTATTAATCCTTTATATTTTGGAATATAGTTGTTGATCCGTTTTCGTCAGAAATGGCTGTCCTCATTATGAGACTCAGAAAATAATAATAATTCATTGTTAATGTTATGGCTAATACAGGTAAATGAACAGCAAAATACATAAAAACATATGGGTATCTTAAGCTGACAATAAACGACTACAGCTCTGCATGCAACTATGGTTTGTGTTCGTCTGCATACAGTGATGGAATTCAGGTTAGAGTTTGTAGGCCATCCCATAAAGGTCACCCATAATCTCGTGCCGCGTGATGGCTAGCCGTAGAGTTGAGGTAGTGACTCATGAAGTTGGGCGGTCGTGTCAGATAATCATGAGTACAGTTACACGTGAGGGGTTTTTTAATCCACCTCTGTAATTAATCATACTAACTTCCGTTTGGAGGTACGTTTACAACGCACTGGAAATGGCGAACGAGCTGCCATCCTCATGTCATTACAATAGTATGGCAAGGCTAATTATAATCTAGGTCAGTGTGTATTAGCACAGAATTTTTACTTCAACCTTTAAAAACTGACTTTAATTAATGGATAAAGAAATAGACTCATATTTAGAATTAAAACTGTCAACAGAATATTCAGCAGTTGTATTGCGGTGAAATAAATACAGGACTGATTTGACTAGCCCAATCTACTTTGTATTAAAACGAGTCCGGATTGTAAAGAGTTTTAATAAGTCAACGGGTCTCAAGTTTTTGTTAGTCAATATAATAGTGAATATAGCTAACAGATAAAAAGATAGGATTGTAAACGAGAGGACAGTGACCCCTTTTTTCCATTGGCTACCACAACAGTGAAACTACGAAGTGTTCGACCACCTTAAGAATGTCGGTAACATGCAGATTTCCAGGGTTCTGTATTTTTCATAGACCAGCAGTGTTACATACAAGTTTTTGTTCTCTTCCGTAATTAAAGTACTGTATGTCGATCTATTTGTAACTTACGATCCCAAAAATAACAACAGAACCAAACTCTAATTCAGACACCAAAGATTATTCACAAATTACAAACAATCGGCCTGAATATCATCCTTCAATTTTTTTAAGGTTCCTGGAGCAATAGTCGTCAATACAAAACCAAAGACAGAGCGAATAAAATGTCTGAAGTCAGAGATATAAACAAAAAAGTTCAGAAGTAGAATAAGACAAATACATCTGAAAACAGAGTAGAATTATTTATATTCAGTATAAGTTTTCAATCAGTTAAATGTCTTCACTTCTTCTGTAACAAGTGGACTCAGAGAGGTCGAAGAAGTTAAGAAAACTAGCAACTGTCTACATTTACTACATACTATATTATACTCCTCATATCCATAATACTATGATCAACCTGATTGATTTTACGGTGTCATTTCGAATTCGCGTAAAGCTGATTAAAATTTAAATATTATCGCTCTTATATTGAGCTTATTTTAGACCTTTGAAATTGTTATACATGTCTTTAAGCCCTGATTCCATCACCAAAGCTTCAATATTGCGTTACTAACCCGTCCTACTCACTAGACGTTTCAGACCAGTGGGTCAACAGCTCCATGTAAATTCATATTAAATGTGTACACCTCAAAAATGTAGATAAAGTTATGTGAAGTGCATGCGAATTTCGATTTGATGATCCTTCAGAAATGCTAGACAGGAAATGACATAGTTGGCTGGTTCAGAGATTTCATATACGTCTGAGATCAGTGGTAGCTATTCTCTTTGATTTCTATATAATATAATATATGTAGAAATTCAAACAGGGAATAAAGCTTTTTTATGGGCTTCAGGCACGAAAAATTACATGTCGTCAGCATGTTGAAAATGTTGATTTAGAGCCAAAGATTGTCTTTGTTCAAGTCATCGGGTCGTCGGTTAGTTTGAAAATTATTTTGGGGAGCGCAGACAGAAAATTGGGTGTCAGTAACCACAAATATACCTATGTTTCAGCGTAGGTTGCTAGAAATGATGCTGTTCATTTATAGCGTACTAGGACATTTTAAGAAATAATTACAATCTACATTAAAACCAGATCCCAAGTGATATTCCTTGAGAACTGACCTTGCTGATAGGGCAATCTCAGTTGGCATGCAAGATGCGCTGACAGGCGTTTATGTTGCCAAAACCAGTTTTGAATACTTGCATTAGCTCCACTGTATTTTCTTGCGATTATAACAAGTACAACGATGTCATATGGAGTCCTGGTAAGCACGATCAGCTGATTTGTGAAGCATGTCTCCCCTATCGTAGAATCCACCATTCAACATCCAACGGGAAGGAACGACGAAGCTTCGTTTGTTCATAACGCGTGAATCCGAATGATTCCGGCTATTTCATGTTTCCCGAATTATGTGGTTTGATTATGTTACTTTCACTGTCTTCCAGCATTGCAAAAATTAGCTGTTCATGCAACCGCCTCAAAAAGTGCCTATCAGACCCATCAACAGTAGAGAAAACAGATGTTAGCAACTAACAGATCATAATACTATATGCGAAGGACATGCCAGAAATTGTGACAAGATTGAAGGCGTTTTAAGTAGGCTTTGCGCGTAACCTAACAATATAAATCCAGTCAATCGTAAACAAAACACAAGTAGAGGTCGCGAAAGTAAAAAATCCAGATCTGGTTTACAAAATAAATTTCCGCACCCGAATGAAACGTCGCGTTGAAAATTGTGAACGCTATCTTCTCCCTCTACATGAACATCAACTAATTGTCAGAAATCGCGGAAAGTCATCGCTCATATGGATGAACGTAGACTACTACAGGTATACGTTCGATCGGAGTTTACTCAGGGATTGGGGTCTGTCAATGGCCAAGCAACAGACTTAAACTGACCCAGTTTATCAGCCATTTAGAAGAATTAGGGACAACTAAAAGGTCAATAATTTAGCCAGGGTAAAGGATGACCACAATATTCCTAGTCAATGGCGAAAAAGGGCTAGTAACAACTGATGAAGATCAAGGCCAACGGAACAAGCCATCAGTCATATATTGAGAAATTCCAGTATCTTACTATGTCTTGACTAAGTGTCCTTGATCGTTTCTTCGTGGGCTTAGTTAACACAAATTCTATGTTCCACGGTACCATATACTTCATTCGCTATGTTTCCCTTTTAAAATCTATGTCGATGTGTTTGATTCTGAATTTCATAAAACACATTATCTAGACTTTCGTCACATGTCTTGTCTTATATATTTTTTTACATCTGTCCATCGGATTACAGATGAAGATCTGCTACATACGACAGGATCAGACAACACCAGTTTCGAAGTTTCTAACAGCGCCAATCCTGATGATGGACAAAAAAAAGTCAGTGACGGAGGTAAAGCAAATTTTATAGTAGCCGGAGGCTGATAAATGTAAGATTTTCAAACTGACTATCAATAAGTAACGATATATGCAGTATGTTTTCGAAGAGCTACCATAAACTTATTACTTGTCCACTGCGACATGTTATTTAGAGTCGGCATCAGATCTTTAGTACCTTCCTGTTATCTAAGGTTAGACGGTTTCACAGTAGATTAATGGGTCATTTAGAACATGATATCTCACGAATTCGTTTTATCAGGTAACTAAGAAAAGAGTCATTGCACATTAGAAACTACTGAGCGATCATAATCATCTACAGACTAAACACTCTGAGTTTTTTCTTTCAGCAACGCAATCAAATTTACGTATAGTGAGTTATCACTGAGTGACGGTAGATCTTTTCATTTTGTTTACTCCTACCTAAAGAATGTTTATTTAACACGCTTCGGAAAGCGGGTTTCCGGATGTTGCGTTACGCGGCGTATGATGACCTTTTATTCTTTATTTTATTCTTCGCATAAACATGGTTGTACCTTTTTTATTCAGGATAAATCGAGAAAATTTTAGCGTCAAAATACAAAGCTGAGTAGAATTTTCTATGTATGAATACTTTAGTAGGTTGAACTATCTGCTTGTTTAGATTTCTAGATTGTCTTAATCTGAGGCTTGTGTTATATCTGATTGTTGTCTGTTGCTTTCCGTAGTACATCTAAATTCATTGTGCCCTTGATGGGTCGCTGACGCATCTTTTCGTTTTTGCTGTCCTTACTCTTCCCTGGATGCTTCCTATGTACACAAATTACCTTCTGGCTAGATGCGATCATCTGCAATGTTATATATTAGTCAACCAGTCAACATCGGTATTCTTATTTCACGTTTATGTTGTAGTATTCAATAATGAACATTATGATATCTGCAGAGGGTACTCATTTGGAATTGTATATGAGGTCGATATCAGTCCATTCATTTGAAACATGACGTATGTTGAGTTTACACCAAAGTTAGCCAATATTGATTGTAGTTTGTTTTTAGCTTCAAGATTGCATTGCAGTTGCATACTTACTTTGTTCTCAGGGTTTGTGACGGTGTGATTCGGCTATTCAGTACAGATATTTAAACTCAGCCTTGCATCGAATTCTCGACTATAAACCAGATGACCTAATCAGTAAAACACCGCCTCGCTCTTATTGCCTGCGTTTGTACCGAGATCAGCTAAACGTTCAGTTTCTACTGGAATTCTGACGGTTCAGGCAGAAACTATTGATGCAGACAGCTAACCAGTATTGTAAACAATTACCGGTTTCCCCTTGTCTGCCTACACAAGTAAACATGCGTGTAGATGAAGTATATACACTGGATCTTCTTGCTATACTTACGTGCCGCATACCTGGCTACCTGCCATTTACTTTACAAGTAACTTTGTAGCCTGATGTAAACCTGAAACTTTACGCCGAACTCAAATTGTCTCTGAAGTGACTAGTCAAATTCCACATGTTCATTAAGGTTACTATATTCTTAGAACTATCTGACTGTTTCGTGGCAAGACATTAATAATTCGAGCAAACTTTTTTAGCCTCCTGCTTAATCTCCACCTCATTGTCTGAATTTTCTGGGGTTAGTATATCAGGAGACCAACATTTTGACATAGAATACCTTGATAATATTGTTCTGTTCAGTGAATATGCTGATAAAATTCGGTCTTCTGACCACCTTTGTTTACAAAACAAGAAAGTTTGAGATGCGACTCTCTCCCCCTAAATGCAACATGTCATTTCAGGATTGACTTGCCTCAGGGCCTGTATAAATAATAGGGAACAAAGTGATTGAACGCATCGCTCGCCTAATTTATCTTGGGTTCCTCATCAGTCCAGATGGTCTGGTGTCTGACTAATTCTCTAGATTCATCGATCGGGTTTTGTCAACTCGCGTCACTAGTAGTGTAGGTGACATCCATCTGCCAACCAAACGACGTGTTTGCTACACGTCAGTCCTCTGCTTTCTACTTTATGAGTGTAAAGAATGACCATTCAGAATAGAAGATATTCGTACGCTATTAGCATTCGATCATAGGTGTTTTCGAAGCATTGCTCGTGTATTTTGGGACTACTGAGTAAGCATTACCTGTGCTAGGGATAATGTACTGGGTAAATATGACAAATCAATTGGTACGCTAGTAAATCTTCATCAACTGAAATGGTTAGGACATGTGTTACGTATTCCCAACCACCGCCCACTTCGACGGGAAATAGTGTCTGTTGCAAGATTAGGTTGGAGGAAGGCCACGCGCAGTCAAATTAAAACGTGACACCAATTCATGAACAATTAGCAATTGAATCACGCCATTTTAACAGGTCCACGTGAACATTGTAACTAACGATCATAGACTTTAAATGACATGGTACAAAACGTTTGCAACGGTACGGATCCATCCACTCTTCGTCTTCTCCTTAAATTTCAGGTTTCTACATTCCTCATAATCTTTTTACTTCACTGGTTTGTTTGTGCTTGAATCGTTAGCACTAGTCAAGCCAAAGTCTCATCAAATATTCAAGTGTAAATAATTGCAAGCTTCCTGTTTCTGCTGTAAGTGATAACCGTAGTACAAAGTTATTAAGACGGAAATAGATCATAGTTTCTCAGTAACGAACTAGTTCAACTTATATATAAACACTTCATTATCATGTTATGGGAATTTCTCACTTTGATGATACACCTGTTCTTTTGTCTAACATAAAGGAGTCAAAGTGCTAGTCAAATGTTGATACATTTCTCTAAGTGCTATGTTTCCACTTATTTTATTGTATATTCATGTCAATTGGTCAGTTGGGCTGACTTGATTACTGGGTTTTACGTCGCTTTTATCCATACAAAGTATGAGCTTCTAAAAACATTCACTCGGCCACTCTTAGTTAAATTCTAGATAATTTGTAGATGTAAACAAAATACGTACGGTACGTCTTAGATATAGGATGTAAACGTCTAATAACATGATTATATCTGACAATACAGTACTTACCATCAAGTAATATCTCTTTTTAAGTCAATGCAAAAAATGATAAGTACTTTTCAGCGCGAAATTAACTCAGTTTATTTTGTTCATTATCATCAGTTTGTGTATGTGTAGGCAAATAAGTAAATTAATACTGGTATGCGTGAGTAAAGATTGTTTCGAAAAAACATGTTTAGCCGACTCTTGTACTTCGATCGCGCAAAGCGGAAAATACTATTCTTTTGTTGTAGAATTCTCATGTTGGTTTTAGTTTGAAACGTTTTAGTCCAAGCTACCACTTTCTTCATAAATACACATCTTTCGTCATATTACTTCTCTAACTGAAATATTTGTTTTTAGACAAAAGTATTTATGTAGCTAAGTCTATTGGGTTTCAACGTTTTAGGTAAAAAAAAGATGGTTCATAATCCGACCGATGATACGGATGTAAAAGGGTCTACACTTGATCCAGATATACAAATTGGAGAAGTCTATAAAGTTTTACGATCTTCTGGTCAATACTGTAATGTCCATACTATTTTGAAGCTTATTTCATCTTGACAAATAGATCCTGCTGCCGTAATTGAAGGTCGTATAGATGGTAACGGGAATAAGGAATATTATGTTCATTATTGCAATCGTATGTTGCTTTACTTGTTCAACTGTTACATTTATCCAGACGACCGTAGATTAGATGAATGGGTTACATCTGAACGAATTGACTGTTCCGAAAAGCTTACAATTTCATGCGAGTTGTCTCTTAACCAGTTAACGGATTATGCTGGGCATGATGTCCGACTAACCAGAAATCAGAAACGCAAGTTAGAAGAAACTTCCAAAGTTCTTCAAGTAAGTAGTAAATTATTAGCTTACATAACAACCAAGTAAAAAATGAGGTTAACCATAGCGTACAAGGGAAAGATGACAACTCGGTTAGTGAGGTTGTGAATCTTCATCGACTGAAGTGATTGGGACTCGTGTTACATATTATCGACCGCCTCCTACCTTAACGGTCGTTTCTAGCCGACCTAGCAGTAGGTTGGAAGGAAGCTAGTGACGGGTAAATCAAAACGTGGCATCAGTACATAAAAATAATAGCTGTTGACCTGAATGGTATTGGTAGATACTACCTTTGTGGCATCCGCAATCTGGAGTTGAGGTCCAACGACATGCCTCAGGATCAGTCACCATGCCACAAGTACATTCACTTAATGCCTTGCTCTAGGTCTTTAGTTCCGCTATCCCTTCACACATGCTTCCTTGTATCATATTCTCGGTGTTTATTTTCATAGTTGTTGTTACATCATTTCTACCCCGTTCTTATTCATGTTGTTAGTTCATTCTTATCTTGCTGATGCAGTGTATTAAATTCTCCCAGCTCACATGTGTTAGACTGTCAGTTGATTATGATTGAATGATCAAATAAATGATTCGATTTTCACTCCACAGATGTTTTGCATGCTTGTTGTGCATGGGATTTCTTTCTTTTGTCGTGTTATTTTCTTCATTTAATGCGTTTATTGTTACATGCTTTTTGGTTTGGTTGTTATCATTTATATTTTTTCTTATTCACAGGAAAGTGACTCTTTAGACTCTACTACGCAGAAATTGGAGCTTGAATATCAAGAAGTAAGAGTGTTTTTAAAAAAGTTAATTCGCATAACTTTGATGATCGAGCTTCAATTTCGTCATTGGGTTTGCTTCTTTTACAATGAGTTTTTACTACAAAATACTGTTGTTTACGTTTTATTCTGTGGGAATAGCTATACTAAAAATGATCCTAGTAATAGATTTGTGACATGTGGGAAAATAATAATGTAACATTCATTAAATTAATGTTGTTACATTCTAGACTAATAACGTTTACTCTAACTAGTTCTTTCTAGAATGAAATGGTAGGCTAGTCGTCAAGGCGTTTAATTTTCAGCCATAAAGCTGTGGGTTCGAATCCTGTCCCACCCGCTTCGGTTTAGTTACTATCACTAGCCCTCACACTTAGAGTGTGACTTAAAGTTAAGTACATTAATCTGCAACTGCCAAATGAATTTTCCTTTCTTTATCGCTTTATTTTTTCCAGCTAACTTAGTTTGATAGCTCCAGATGTGGAGCAGATAGAACTTACAGATGATCATGTTATAGGCTGTATGTAATCATCCGCAAGCTGATGTCATTTTGAAACTAATTCAATTGTTCTTTTAGACACTAGGCAAAAAGTCAGTTTTCATGGTGTAAGCAACTGGTGACTATCAAGTAACTGAAAGTTTCCTCGATAAAATTCCTTGATGTCTTCTTGACCTTTAAAGGCAAATTACCATGGGTTCCTTACATTATCAATAAGTTTACTTAGAAGTAGCCTATTCTGAACTTCTCTATGTACTTGACACATAACTTGATGAGGCTGCAAAACATAGGTAGATTCCAGGTGTTGACCCTATGTTTCGGTGCAGAGTAATCCCTTGAAATCTAGAATGATCACAGTCTCTGATCGTCTCAGTCTAAATGAAATGGTGAAAGCTCTTTTGTGATGGACATAGAGGAATTGTGTTAGTTAATATAGTGCCTAAAGTATTAGCTCTGAACATCCAACCTCATAAGTTCTTGTCTATTTTATTCCCTGGTACGGCCGAGAGTGGGGAGAGTCAGTTCTCCCAATCGAAATGATCTCACATGTCTACGTGCACACACCCACTACTAGGGAATTCCTACTCATTACCTTATCTAGTCAAGTGTGTTGTTTACGAAATTGAGAGGACGAAAGGCCAACATCGGGGACTTTAAACGAGTTGGTGGATATTGAGGATTCACCTAGGAGAGTTGGGAAAAATCCTGGTTCTAAACCAATAGTGCACATGGGCTCCAGAGTACTAAGGGAACAAATGACGTATCAACCTATTGTTGGCCACTGGCTTCCATGGAACTGCATCTCCTTACGTTGCTCTACTGCCTTGTGGATCAGACCTTTAGGTCAAAGGCTCGGGGTGTGGCCATCTAAAATACCACCTGCTTCGGTTTTGGCGCCCCGGCAGTATCCCAGGCCTCACACAAATCGGATGATTCATGTGGCGCATATCTGTGTGGTGCTTCCTCGTAACAATGTTTGTGTTTAAATAAATAAAATAAGTTTTCTGATTTGACCGTGAAAATGTGAGTTTGGTATTCGCCCTTTGTTTGTTTTTGGAATAGAATCTTTATCGCCTATGTGTTAATTATAGTTGGTTGACAGGCTTTAATATACTTTTCTTTCCCACTAAATGAATGATTTCACTTAAGAACTGGCCTTGATCAATACTTAGTTTGACTATACTGAGTGGAGTAGTCTATCATGTTAACTGCAGAACACATCTTAAAAACATTATTCCTACTGCGAGTTATTGTCTGGTTGGATCTCATCACCTACACTTAAAGTCCATTCTGTGTTTGTCCGTCTGTACCACAGATGCCTCAGGTAAAATCTATCTATCATTCGATAAGTGAATAGACCCCATAGTAGTTCGCAATATATTGCGAGACAGCTGCAAAATGCAGCTTCCATGCTAATCAACTATCTCAGAGAAGTCTGTATAAGTGAGAGTTATGTTAGTATTGGTGATAAAGAGTTGAACCTATCAGCTGATTGCTCAGTTATACTGTTTTAGCTTGTATCACATCCATGTAACATTTTTATTCCTCATTTTAGTTATTCTGTATTTAAACTTTACTTGTCAGTTCACTCGAGTAAAATTTATTGATCAGATACAATTTGGCAAGTACGAAATTGACACATGGTATTTTTCACCTTATCCGGAAGAATTTAGACAGGTGAAGAAGTTATGGATATGTGAATATTGTTTAAAATATATGAAGCATTCAGAAACATGGTTAAATCATATAAAATATGATTGTGAAGCAAAACGACCTCCTGGTAAAGAAATATACAATCATGAAAATCTATGCGTCTTTGAATTAGATGGCAATGTACAAAAGGTATACGTTTTGTTTCGTTATTGTTGATAAAACAGTGGTTTTATTGTTTTCAGTTGGTTACGATTTATGCTACTATACCCCGATTTCCATTAGCTAAGGCAGTGTCTGCCATTTGTAAGTCATACATAACTTACACTTAATCTCGGCGTTTTTTGTTTGGTTGTTTCACTATACACAAGGACCGCTTCGAAGCTATATGAGCTTGCATACCAACTTTCATCCAGGTTTTGAATCTGTCTATCCATCGTATTTGTTGAGAATTCGACAGTTGTTACTAGCTTCAAACACGCTCCAGAACATACCACATCCATAGGGTTTATGACAGTTCTTATATTTTTTAGAACAGAGTATCTCTTTCTTTCAAACGTCTCAATATGATAGTTGGTTATATCGCTTTTATGAAGTAATTAATTGGTTTTAATAACTTTAGTTAACTCAAGGATTGTAACCATCTAAGCATAAATATGTAGGCGGGATCTATGGGTGAGTGTGTTGAAAATATGTCTAACTTCAACATTACTCTTTCAGTAGTGAACAATGGATTCTATAAGAGTTATTATCAATAAGGTCGCGTCTTGAACCAGTGAATGAATTTCTCTATCTAAAGATAACTATCTGAAAGTTCTGTTAAAACCTAATTTAGTTAACTAGTTTCTTGGTAATTTCACCATCCATTTTATCTCTATATGATTGTAAGTTTTTCTTCAGATATAACTAATCATATCTTTAGTCACGTTGGACCAACCAAATCATTAGTCTTGATGCTATGATCTGCAATACTATTTATCATTAATTTATAAATCATTACATTGGCGATATCATATCAAGAATTCGATCTCTAAACTGGATAAAGTTTCATCTATAAAAAGTTGATGTAACTATTTTACCATTAATTGAATCATGATATTGTAGTGAACAAGAACACGGGTGGAGACAATCGAATGTATTTGAGCACAAAATTACAGAATATCTCACTAAAATCTGACAACCATACAGTAAACAGTTAATTTGCGAATTACCAATCAGTTGTCTCAATCTTGTCCGTTCCTTCTGCAAATATCAGTCCATCTTCTATGATTTCATTGTTCATGAATTTTCATATCAATTGCTTCCGTTCCAGCTCTTTCCTTATCAATCTTCTACTGAAATACATTCAATGCCTGACCATCGTTATGTACTACTTGTGTGGATATAAGTAACCCACACCACAATATCAATGTGGTGTCTCACGTGTGTATGAAGACGTCGGTCTAATATACTTTTGGAGTTGTATTAAAGGAAATTTATTTCAAATGGCTTTTACTTCTTAGAAAACTTTCGGTATCCCATCCGAATCTCGAACGAGTTTTAAAGTGACCATATTTTCTCTGACTTAATGAATAGGAATTCTAATTTAAAACAATAATTCCGTTTGATAATTTTCGATAACTCAATGAGAAGACGAAGGTTATCAGGATTATGCGATATATTGGCACAATATATTTCGAACAATCTGATCACATGTATACTTGTTAAGAAATTTCATATGATAAAAAATAATAAATAAATAAATAATTTAAGTCTCCATTTCAACATGAGACTATTTGAGTCGCCTCAAAATGATAACATGATATAAACTCGCTTTTTGGGTGCCAGAAGCGTCATGGGTCTCATCGTATTGGAACCTTTCAACGGTTTGTAAACTTGAATGAATAACGGTTGTTTATTAATGTTCCAGTTAAGAGCTTCGTGTCTCCTTCAACAGTATCACTAGTACAAATATGATTGATCCTATTAAATAAACCCTTTATTAATCCGCGTTTGTAATAAGTTGGACAATGACTACGGAAATTAAGATACATAACCATATATCCATTTTAGAAGGCGCTGTCTTCTGATTGTACACGAACTCGGCAAACGCCGTAGATGCCTAACAAGTTTAGATTTGTATTATATTTCATGTTATTTTACAATGGTAGTGCCATCTTTACAAACAAGTCTTGTGTTTCGGCTTACCTGACATGACTCATCACTTGATCGTGTGGTTGCACCTTCGATGCTAAACGGATACTGTACTGGCTTTCGGAACCAAATAGTGCCTCTCATACGTTACAATATGAATACTTGTTTGGTTTTCTCTTCAGTTGATCTCGAATTTTATGAAGTTACAAATTCTTTTAAATCTTCACTGTTAAAAAAGAAATGACGTTATCCTTTTTCGTTTTTATTATTTTTTGTTTTAACAGCTATACTGTCAAAATCTATGTCTGCTGGCCAAATTGTTTTTAGATCATAAGACATTATATTATAATGTCTCACCGTTTATATTCTATGTTCTATGTGAGATAGACAATGATGGAGTACATCTTGTTGGTTATTTTTCCAAGGTAATTTGTATTCATCTTTTCATTTTTGTTCTTCATGATAAATGACATCAAATTCTTACCCACGGGTTGACGTTTTAAATATAAAACATATTGATCATGGAGTACCTTGACTTAGTGAATGGAGGTACGGGACTGGCTCAATCAAACGATCCACTTTTCGAAAACCAACGTGGACAGGCCAACTCCTTAGCTATTATAGTTATTGCCCAGTGCAATCTAAACGGGGTTTGATAAAGTGCCTATTTAACAGGCTTGATCGTATTCGTACAAACGACGCTACTGATGATGTTAAGTTGTTAAACAAGACATTAATAGGGAATGGTTATCCACTTAAACTCATAAATAGATGGAAAGTTCATGGTACAGTGAGACCTGGTACGGCCGAGAGTTGGGAGAGTCCGCTCTCCCTCTCGAAATGCTCTCACATGGCCAAGCGTATATAGCCTCTGACAGGGAAGTCCTACTCTAGGATTCTGAGGGGACAAAAGGCGTATGGACTTGTTGTTGGTCACCGGCTGCAATGGTACTGCATCTCCTAACGTTGCTCCATTGCTTCGTGGATCAGATCTTAATGTCGAAGGCTCCGGGTGTGGTCCCCTAAGAAGACCACCTGCTTCGGTTTGGGCACCCGGGCAGTATCACAGCCCTCACCTAAATCAAATAAGATTTGTGTGGCGCATATGTATCTGGCGCCTCTTTCTACCACTGTTTATGTTTTTAAATAAATAAATAAATAAAACTCGGTGGAAAAAAACCTGTCTTCATCACCTTACCATTTAGAGGTGATTCAAATAGCCTTTATTGAAACAAAGGCTTAAATCAGTCATCAAAAAAACATATTGTGCAGCAAAGGTTATTATCAAAGAAAGAACGAGGTTCATGCTTCATCCAAAACCTAAAAGACATGAAAACGATTGTGTCATATCCCACTCTGTTTACCAATTTGAATGTCTGTGGTCGAATAACATTCAACTGACGGCATTTTCACTTGTTGTTGTTTACTTGTATCTTCCCATTGTTATTTTGGACTGCAATTGATCAGTCTCTTGTTGGCATATGTGCATCCTATGCCAACTGCCTCGATATTGCTTGAAGTCACAAGCATTATAAGCAAAGATGGATAGTGGCTAGCAGTGGAATCCATTTTTGTATTTTTTTAAAATAAAATTTTCTTCATCCCCCTTTTGAAAAAAATTTTCATCCCATTTTCCAATATTTTTCAATCCGTTTCGTCCAATGAAATCCCTAGTTTTAAATGCGTTATAATTGGTTATTTATTTCTTAAAATTTGTATAAAAGGTCTGTACTTGTCGATAGAGATAATATGGACGATGGTAACATGCAAAGTACAGGCTCTATTGTTCCTCACGTTGTCACCTGATGTGTGTCATGTACTTAGCACCCAATTTCTATCATACTCTTTGATTCATTTATGATGAATGTACATTTATTTTGTTATTTCACTTAAGTTAAGTGGTAAAATTCAAGTATTTGAAAGTCATCAATGTTGTTCATTTTAGTAGTTATGTTTAGAGCGGTGACTAAGTAGTTCAATGTCTATCCACTAAGATGCATACTTAAAAGCCCCTCACACTTAAAATGCGATTCAAAGCCAAGTACATGAATCTGTACCTGGCAAATGAGTTGATATGATAATATTTATATGTCGTGCCTTAAGAGCATTCAGTGGGACACCAAAAATAAGATAATATGTTACCTATCAATCAATCAATTTCTTCTCTGTATGTCGAAAAACTAATCAAATCCTACCTCGTTTTTTCTTTCTAAAATATTTTCTTTTTCCAATTTTTTTTTGCAGGAAAAAGTATCTGCTGATAATTATAATCTTGCATGTATCTTAACTTTACCACCATTTCAACGTCGTGGATATGGTCATTTCTTAATTAGTCTCAGTGAGTTTCTCTTATATTTATACATTGTGATTGTTATGCTTCTTTTTTTTAGAATAATTAAATGAGTTCACTTGTGAAAATATTCGATGGGTGTAATTTTGAATGAATTATGTCTAGTTGCAGCCTATTTTCACTGATCTTCCTTTGCTAACTTAAATAAAGGTTAAGTTGCAAAAATACTAAAGTGTGTATGTGCGTAGATGAGGTTAAAAATCAAGGCATTTCATCAATGAATGAAATAATTAACTATTGAACTGAATTGTGATTGGATGTCCAGGTGAAATGTTGTCATAAACTGGTATTATGTATTATAATTTAAACAGTCATTCAGTCATAAGTAATGTAGAACCCGCCACTTATGCATCAGTTCAATTCGCCACACTATATCACCATATTGAAATGCAATTATCAAGAGAAATGTCAAAAGTGTTAGAAATATTAACAGTATCAATGATGGTAAAGAAGATATTAGATATGGAAAATTCGATTTGAGAAAATATAATAAATTCACTTAACAATAGAAAAATTTTAAACTTGAGATCTAAAGAGACTGATTGGATTTATATCATTTGGACAGATCGTGAGCCATCTCGCTCAACGTCTTCAACCATTGGTCCCAAGAATCGTGCAGCATCCCACTCAAGAAGTCTGAACCTACCTATGACCTGAAATCTGTGACAGTGGTAATACATTTGTATTTCCGCTTTATTTTTTGACCAAAATTCTATGCTTTACTTTGCATTCTTCGACTTCATTCATCCAATGTCTCCTTTTTTTTTTATAGCTTTTTGCTTTTTTATTGTACTAATGTTTTTCGTTTTTCAGCTTTACTTGTCGATTTTCTGTCTATGTACCGGCATAACTCGTGACGATTTAGACCGATAGATATTTGTACTAGTTCGTGCATTGTCTATGTATTTGGTTGTTTGCACCCATATATATATATATATCCTTGATACCAACCCACTTTTTTACAATGACACTTTTAGACAGGAAATACTAGTGATAATGAGTGGGTAGTAAGTACTTGAAACTATATTTACCGTCTTTCCATTGTTTAAAGTCATCTGACTCGATAATATGCATACCTTTTTGACCAATTATAGATGGTTTCTGCAGAATTTTTTTGTCAGAACTATACAATATTGAAATTTTCAATCCATAGTATTCACATTCAACTCTTCATCGTTAGTTTGTAAAACAGCACATCTACTTTAAATGTAGCAAACTCTTTGAAACTGTATATTGATGCTTTACACTCTGTGTCTAGTCTCGAGATTGTTTGTTTGATTACTTTTAAACACAAAGTTTTAGGTAAGAAAGATATATTGGTGAGGTTATTAAAATTCACCGACTAGAGTTACTAGACTGTGTGCACAACCAAGATTCCATTGGGGATCGTCTCTAAGTCTAATCATGTGCTCTAGAATGAGCGATAGTCTTCTGTCGAGCCCCTCTAACGATGACTAATAGCGATGTGACCCATTTGAGTTAATTGATTAATCAATCGTGGGGGTTGCCACGTCCGACTATATTTCTCCTTGTATTTGAAGTTTATGTTTGCTAGAAATAGACGGTTATCTGAGCGTAGTTGCAGCAGATGGTCGCGATTATTTGTTTGCTGAGCCGAAACACTGTAAGATCCCTCCAAGTGCCTTTCAGTTTGGTTTAGTTTACCTACTTTAACATTAAAATCATCTTCCATAACTACTACATCAGTGTTTGGTTTTCTGAAGGAGGTTGGATAGCTTCCTATAAAATTCATTTCTAACTTTATCTGAGTCAGTGTGAGCGTAGGCAGATACAATGAAATGACAACAGCGCATGTCCCTATCTTTTTGAGTGCTTACTGTCCCGTTCAGTCGGACAGCGCAAAAAAGGCTGTCTATTAGTATACAGTCTAGGAGAGCCTGTTGTGCTTCCAAACTTAGTGCTATACATATACCGACGGGGTCACAGGAATGAACAGTGAGGCCGGATAGCAGCTAAGTTTTACACATTTTTATTCACTTAATTTAATCATATCTATTTGTATTGCTATTGTTTTTGTTATTTTCTTTGTTCAGGTTATGAATTAGCTAAAATTGAACAAATTGTTGGTACACCAGAAAAACCTCTCTCCGATTTAGGTCGTTTAAGTTATCGTAGTTATTGGGAAAAGGTGATATTGAATTTTCTATTCGAAAATCCTAATTGTACAATGAATGAATTAAGGTAAGCTTACAAATGTTTAAGACTAGTTGTATATTGCCCGAATGAATAGGTAGTACATTTTGTCCGTTACATTCACTTGTTTTTTATTTTTTAATTGATACTTTACACTCACTTGACCCAAATCATAGGCAAGCAAGGGTGTAATATTCCAAATAACCAAGACTACAGGACGTTCACGGATGAAAGAATGGGTTTTGGATAGTATTCACAGAAGAAGATTCATCTGTACTCTTGATTTATCCTATCCACTAGCACTGATGAAAATGAAGCAAATTTTCTTTATCTAAACATTTCCTATCATTTCTTATTTGAAACTTTCCTTTTACATTTTAGTACAAAAACATGTATTGCAATTGATGATATTATTTGGACATTACAATATCATCCAGTTATTAATAATTGGCAACATGGTCATCAGATATGCCTACATCGTGATACTATACAACAATATTTGAATCAATTAAATAATGAACATTCTACGAAAGCCTTTCCTACAGATAGTAAAGAACAACGGAAAAATCGTAAATTAATGCATAAACATTCTTT
This sequence comes from Schistosoma mansoni, assembly GCF_000237925.1. Lineage (NCBI taxonomy): Eukaryota > Metazoa > Platyhelminthes > Trematoda > Strigeidida > Schistosomatidae > Schistosoma > Schistosoma mansoni. The sequence goes on from NC_031496.1 coordinate 5,915,308, forward strand.
TGTACTGGATATTAATCGATTAAAATGGGATCCACCAGTTAAATCACCACAGAATAATAAAGAAGTCAAGTGTAACTAATGCTGTCATTTATTTTTTTGTGTACAAATTCGCTGATTACTGTTATTATCATCGTTAGTAGTCATGTGATTCTCTCTAAAGTTTTGTTTTGTTTTTATGATCAACTATTTTGTTGTTGTTGATTTATTCAATTGTGCTGTTATTGATTAGTGCATAAAGTTGATCTCCCTCAACCTTGTGATGTAAATACGAGTTTTTTTAAAAAATTAAAATTAAATGTGTATTTATTGTCCATATAGGAATTTTGCTTTGATGTTTATTAGTTCTTTGTACATAGAGTAGTTTTCAGGATGTGTTGAATGTGCTAACTGTTATGTAATTTTGAATGCAAATTCGTTTCAATGCATTGCTGTAATTGTGTAATGGTTTAAATTTTTTAATTGTTTGTTTACGAAATATGTTGAGATAATATATATTTTGTTGTTGTTTTTACTGACAAATCTGTCGATAAAATAATCTAAATATAGAATATATTTTTTGATATCTGCTAAAAGTGGAACACAGAATTCATGTTTCTTCGCCGTAGTGTTAGTCGTGAGCCATGTTTGTATTGCTTCAAACGCTGGAGTACAATACACTAACCAGTCTCTTGTAATCTTCTACCAGCGTTTATTCAGAATATAGTCGACCTATAATTTTAGGCTGTATCAGATGATAAATTTTGTGATTCTTCATGACATTGGACATAGGCTTGTGGCAGTTGAATGGTAATTTTCGTATCTTTAGGACTTGAGGTTTATTGATTTCGGATTAATCCCAGAAGGGGTTTATGACGTAATGCTTACGAGTTGTAAATCACTATGAAATAACCTTTATTCATATTGTTATTTTCATGGGTAATATTAAATTATGCAAACGATTTTCTAAACTAAATGTGTTTTCATGATGGCAAGCTGCAGAGAAATCATTTTTTGATTTTTGATCATAAAAATGAATTGAAATTAAAGTCTTCAGCAGGAATCTAATGATACTAACTATACCTTATAGTATACCTGCTTGAAACTCCCATTTTAACAGACTTTCATGAAGAAACGATGATTTAAAAGAGCTTCCTCAATTTCTATTGTTTTGGATGATAGATTAGATTGCAAACACTGAGGGCCAGACAAATGCTACGACCTAGTATGGAACAAATCAACAGGGCTCACACACGACTCCATCAGAGATCGTTCGTAGTAATTTCAGATCTCCTATTGACTGGACCATCTCAACACCACTTGTCAACCTATTCGATGATCCATATTTCCAGCTTATTGATCTGCAAAACACAACAACTTACGTCTATTAACCATTGTCTGTGTAAATCATCTTCAAACAATGAAGTCTTCACAAACAGTATATACTAATATAATTCAGTGTGATCGATTATCTTCGATTTCAAATGGAAAGGTGGATTATTGATTAAAGAAGTCAGTGATCTACTGAAAGGTGAGTAAATGAATCCGAACAGAATACATGAATAGATCAGCTATATATCATCTAGATTGAAAAACTTCACAAACTCAGTGATCAACAGAAATTGACTGAAATAATTCTCAACATCTCCGTACGATAATATACTTCTTCGTAAACAATCATCTAGTTTAGTAATACAGTGAAATCTCCATGTACTCTTACACTTTCATCAAACGTGATGGCAATCAGGAACGTGAAATTACTCGAAATCGACTGCACTCAAAAGGAAACGTAACAAAGTATGTTTTGAAGAATAAGGAAATAAAAAAAAGACACAATGATGTATAATTTTCAACGTATAACCACTTGGATAAATTCAAAAATGAATAAATTATATAGTTACGTATTTTTTGACATTTACACCATAAACAAACATTTTTAAAACAAATTCACTTGGGATATGAATTCAGCATATTGAATTATTGAAACAATATACACATAAATAGGAGTGAATGAATAAAAATTTTATTGACTAATAAATATTGTAATAAAAGAATAATTAATTAGTCTGTAGATCATAAGAAGAAGAAGAAGAAGGAGAGAGAAGAAGAAGTATTCCGGGAACAACATACAAACAACCACCAGTTTCACATTCATGATACTCTCAAGATGTATGTTGAATTCATTCAATAGTTCATCTACTCTCTCTCTTGTTGCTTACATTGTGAAATGATCTTTCAATATTAATTAATGACTAGTGTTTGAGTGTGTTGAATTTTGGTCTGAAAACAAAAAAACAAAACAATTTTGATCATGATGACAGTTGATTAGTGTGTATGTGTGTTTAGATGATATAAGAGTATAATAGAGTTGAGAACAGCTTATACAGTTGAATAGACTGTTGTGTGTGAAACAACATGAATGAAATGCTCTGGAATATTATTATGTCCGAAATGATGTTGATAGAATAGATATATAAAATAGAATAGTGCTGTGACAATATATTTCATTAATTGTAATTGGTAATGATTATCAAATAAGTCAAGATGTTTGTTTATCTCATCCGAAGATTGTTGTTTTAATGTATTACTATTTCAGTCTATTTATACCTCTTTGTCCAGACTCTGCTTTCTTTGGCTACTGTAATAGTCTCAGAAAAATACGTTTATTTATCTATTTATTAATTTGGTTGACCTCCAATGCCCTGGTACGACTGAGAGTGGAGAGAGTCAGTTCTCCCAATCGAAATGATCTCACATGTCCACGTGCACACACCCACTACCAGGGAAGTCCTACTCATTACCTTATCGAGGCAAGTGTGTTTTTTACAAAATTGAGATGACGAAAAGCGAATGTTGGGAGCTTTAATCGAGTTGGTGGATATGGAGGATTCACCTAGGAGAGTTGGAGGAAACCCTGATTCTATACCAATCGTGTACATGGGCTCCAGAGTGCTAAGGAAACAAATGACGTATCAACCTATTGTTGGCCACTAGCTTCCATGACATTTCATCTCCTTACGTTGCTCCACTGCCTTGTGGATTAGACATTTAAGTCAAAGGCTCCGGGTGTGGCCCCCTAAGAAAGCTACCTGTTTCGGTCTGAGCACCCAGGCAGTATCACAGCCCACACAAATTATCAGTATTATGGTTGCAAAATATATTGCTTCACTTCGACGCTTCTGTTATTGACGTTCAGAATTTTTGATAACTGTGACATATTTATATCAGACACTATTTACTTCGACACTAAATGATATTCATATTTTACAAATGAAAATTTTGAGTGTTAGTGAAGTATCAACTGATTATCATGAAGCGAAATAAGATTTGATAAAGGAAGACTAATTTGTTGTGTGCAAACCTCTTCTGATTTCATTGAAGAAGAAATGCGTTGAAAATTTTGAGTGTTAGTGAAGTATCAACTGATTATCATGAAGCGAAATAAGATTTGATAAAGGAAGACTAATTTGTTGTGTGCAAACTTAAACAGTAGCTTAGCAAAATATGGAAACCATAAATTAAGAAAATAATATGCAAAACTTATTCCTATTTTCCTTTACCAATTCCATTATTCCGCTAATTCTGTTATATTTCTGACTGCTTTCGGACTTCTTTTCTGTTCTTTTTATTTGGGTCTTCTGCTACCAGGCATTTCATTTCCGATTGTGGCTTTGTAGTACTTGAATCTGTCAGCATAAACAGCATATTCCACAATCAAGATTCATTATTGGCATTCATCATCTCAATAATACAAAATTTTCTGTGGGTACGAAATCATGTTTCTTGTCCTGTGGTGTATTTTCAGTGAAAATGAGTTTCGATTATCGTATAAAATTCTCTAGTTCCTTATGAAGCTCCAGTGTTATTAAACATCAGTTAGCTTTTTAGTAAACGTCTATAATTACTGTTTCCAACGTATGATTGATTGTTTCACCAAATTAATATTAAAAATGTAACAGAATCACTCAGACATTTGTCTTATTTAGCTGGCATATATATGTTGAACATAAATGTTTGACAAATCTACACTATTTTGCACCTATAGCTTTCATAGTCTGTTCAGGGAATACTGCTCACCCATAAAACTCAAAGTTTGCCTATTCAATTTGTAAATCAATAACTTAAATAACTGAATTACGATATATTTTGCTCAGATAAACCTTGTTGATGATTGTTAACTAACAGTACATTCAGTGTTTTTGGACCTCTTGTTGATCTCTTCTAACGGTCAACATATAATATCAATATATTTCTGTAAGATATGCAGCACACTGGTTGTTCCTATCACTTAACAAGAAGGATATTTTAACAGTTAAATATCGATCAATATCGTTTTAAGCAATACATCACTCTTACCAATTAGCAGTCCAGTGAACAATCACTAGCTATAGAGTCTGGACAAAGAGGTATAAATAGACTGAAATAGTAATACATTAAAACAACAATCTTCGGATGAGATAAACAAACATCTTGACTTATTTGATAATCATTACCAATTACAATTAATGAAATATATTGTCACAGCACTATTCTATTTTATATATCTATTCTATCAACATCATTTCGGACATAATAATATTCCAGAGCATTTCATTCATGTTGTTTCACACACAACAGTCTATTCAACTGTATAAGCTGTTCTCAACTCTATTATACTCTTATATCATCTAAACACATATACACACTAATCAACTGTCATCATGATCAAAATTGTTTTGTTTTTTTGTTTTCAGACCAAAATTCAACACACTCAAACACTAGTCATTAATTAATATTGAAAGATCATTTCACAATGTAAGCAACAAGAGAGAGAGTAGATGAACTATTGAATGAATTCAACATACATCTTGAGAGTATCATGAATGTGAAACTGGTGGTTGTTTGTATGTTGTTCCCGGAATACTTCTTCTTCTCTCTCCTTCTTCTTCTTCTTCTTATGATCTACAGACTAATTAATTATTCTTTTATTACAATATTTATTAGTCAATAAAATTTTTATTCATTCACTCCTATTTATGTGTATATTGTTTCAATAATTCAATATGCTGAATTCATATCCCAAGTGAATTTGTTTTAAAAATGTTTGTTTATGGTGTAAATGTCAAAAAATACGTAACTATATAATTTATTCATTTTTGAATTTATCCAAGTGGTTATACGTTGAAAATTATACATCATTGTGTCTTTTTTTTATTTCCTTATTCTTCAAAACATACTTTGTTACGTTTCCTTTTGAGTGCAGTCGATTTCGAGTAATTTCACGTTCCTGATTGCCATCACGTTTGATGAAAGTGTAAGAGTACATGGAGATTTCACTGTATTACTAAACTAGATGATTGTTTACGAAGAAGTATATTATCGTACGGAGATGTTGAGAATTATTTCAGTCAATTTCTGTTGATCACTGAGTTTGTGAAGTTTTTCAATCTAGATGATATATAGCTGATCTATTCATGTATTCTGTTCGGATTCATTTACTCACCTTTCAGTAGATCACTGACTTCTTTAATCAATAATCCACCTTTCCATTTGAAATCGAAGATAATCGATCACACTGAATTATATTAGTATATACTGTTTGTGAAGACTTCATTGTTTGAAGATGATTTACACAGACAATGGTTAATAGACGTAAGTTGTTGTGTTTTGCAGATCAATAAGCTGGAAATATGGATCATCGAATAGGTTGACAAGTGGTGTTGAGATGGTCCAGTCAATAGGAGATCTGAAATTACTACGAACGATCTCTGATGGAGTCGTGTGTGAGCCCTGTTGATTTGTTCCATACTAGGTCGTAGCATTTGTCTGGCCCTCAGTGTTTGCAATCTAATCTATCATCCAAAACAATAGAAATTGAGGAAGCTCTTTTAAATCATCGTTTCTTCATGAAAGTCTGTTAAAATGGGATTTTCAAGCAAGTATATTATGTTAGCCATCCTATAAGCAAAGGCGAAATTCATACAAATGCTATTTAATCATAGAATATGACAGTGAACTGGTAAATGTTTCAATAGATAGAATTTAATTTGATACCTTGTTTGTTTTTTCTATGATGAGTGTTTGTCAGCGTCTTTAAAAGAAGTTAGGAATCTAACATTTGATTTTCGTATATGTTTTGACAAGAATGTGCTAGTCTTTGTTTTAGAAGTTTTATAGCTCAGAGGATCCAAGTAAATTTATGATGTAGTCGGTTGTCTTATATTAAGTCAAGCCATCTATACAATATTCTTCCAGTCTTAATTTTTTGTATGCGAAATAGTTTTTTAACTAAAGTAATGATTGTTTTTCTACAATATATTATTGATAATGATGTGATTAGTAGTCACTCAGGAAAGAATGAATTTATATTCTAATACACACTTAGGTTGGATTTTAATGATTTTGTCGTTTACAAATTCATATCGAATATTTAAACCACTGAATGTATGACACATTTCAATATACAATCTGAAATACATTTATCATACCGTAGGAAATTATTATTTCTACTATGATCTCTTAAACATTTGTTGAAATTAGCTGCATATAAGGGGGAATGAAGTAATGGCCTTTAAGCGTCTAATGCGTAATACTTTTTTCCCTAATTATATTAATTTTAATGTAGTCAGTTTATTTAATCTATAGTTCACCTCTATATTTGGAAAATGGTGCCGACGTTTTCATGTATCACTTTGGCTTAGTATATAGTTATAACTATGTTGACCTGATTAGTTCGGCTCTGCATAAGTATTTATGTTCAAACTAGTGGAGAATGTTGGCTTAACACGAAACGCCATTTCCTATTGTACTGTGGCATTCGATAAATTATATCCACAATTTTAGCATATGTAATCAAACTACTTATTAAAAAACAGTAACAAGATAACTTTGTCCCTAAAAAATACACCTTTTATATTTAACACTAACAGTAAATGTCTACAGAGATATTATTATTCATTCATTCATCCTTAGAATTTGATCCGGTTAAATATTATTTATGTTTCGTTTTAGGACGAAGAATCTATTCATAGCTTCTTGGTTTTCAATAGCTTCTTAAGTGATGATGTAAACTACAAAAGTTTGATGAAATTTGCAAATCGCCCATACTAACTTAAGGTTTCTTTTATATCCGGACGAGAAATAAATGAATAGTAACTGTTAGTAATTACTTATAGACTAATATTATACGTATATTCTTAACATATGACTATCAAATGACTATATTATATGTATATTCATATTCCTTTCATTATAAGCTCTTATTTGACCTATTGACATATTGGTGAACGGTCGCTCAAAACCGTGGATTGGTTAAAGTTAAACATTAACACCCTTTGGATGCCGGCTCAGTGGTCTATCAGTTAAGGGCTCTGGCTCGAGACTGGTAGGTCCTGGGTTCGAAGCTCGCGAGGCGCGATCATGGATGCGCACTGCTGAAGAGTCCCATAATAGGACGAGTTGGCCGTCCAGTGCTTCCAGGTTTTCGATGGTGGTCTAGCTTCAAATGACTCATGATTTCAACTATAAAAATACTTAATTCTCCACAAACCCCCTCTGATCTATTGACTATTGTCAAACGGTTTGTTATTTTTGAGATATTCCCAGTTTATTAGTAACAGTTTCTCACAATATTATTGGCTTGATTTTGTACAAATGTTATTTTCTATCTTATGTTATGTGTTGTGGTCTGGTGTTCGTATACAAACTCATTATGTCTGAAATAAATGATTGGTACCGTGGTGGCTGATTTTAGCGTTCTAAGTTTAACAGGTAGGGTTAGGAGGATTAAAGACTAATCGGAACTCTAGGCTGCTCGTACTGGTGTATGCATCATTAGTTTGGTCGTGTAAGTCAGCGTATCTAAATTGGTAATGATATTCCGCGATAATCGTATAAACATGGGATATACAATTTATGTGGATATTTCTATATTATCACCTTGACGTTCTAGTTTTTTCATCCAAGAAACCATAAATTTAATCAGAATCTTTCAAGACAATTTATAAATTCTCATTGAGTATTAGTGAATGCAGCTTAAATTTAATAAATTAAGGTTTGGTTTTTTTATTTTCTACATGCAAAATAATACAGTTTTAGGACATTAATTTCGTGTGTGTGTGTGTGTGTGTAGGCTACCCTTAATTATTTACGTTGTGACATAATTGTCAGTGGGATACAAATAATTGAAATTCGCTATAAACGTAAATGTTTACCATATAAGTAAAGGGTTTTTTCGGAATTTCCGAGAAATGAATAAAGTAAAGTGTATCGTAATAGCGTTACACGGTTTCAAAATAGGTATTAAAGTTTATATGACAAAATAACTTTGTTTAGACATTCATTCTAGACCAGAAACAATACTGAACAATCATCTCTTCTCTGTATTTCATTTTCCAACGATAATTATCCACGACTGTGTATAGGTTCGAACATGGAACTTTCTGACTATCACACTTCAGAACAATGAGTTGATAACCAAATGTTCTCATTTATAACTACAATTAACTGAGAGTGTAATACTCAACTATCTCCTAATACCACTGGTAAATAACTGTTTTATACCCAAAATGGTTTAGCTACTCTGGTTATAGTTTTTATCTAGAATTCTAGGTAAAAGTGTATAAGGACTGCTAGGCAATCTCATACTAGCGAAGATGGACAGTGGCTAGTAGTGGAATCCAGGAAGCGCGTTTCGTCCTATTTGGGACTCGTCAGCTGGATGTACCTTCATCTCAGAGTTGATGCTCACGCTGGGACTCGAACCCAGTACCTTTCGCTTCAAACTCCATGTGCATACTGTGCCTTAATTCGCAAGCATTGTAATCAAAGATGGATATACCAATAAAAGACTGCTCAATTTCAGTCCTAAACATCAATGGGAAGATTCGAACAAACAATAATAAGTGAATCTCATACTAAGTTGAAAAATATGTTGATAAGCACCTGATTTTCTCAAATTGTCTTGCCAAAGTCTATGATGTTAACTAATATAAGGTTTAATTCCCATGTTCCGTATTTGTCTATAGTTAAAACGATGAGAAAATCTTTTAGTTTAGATCAATGTTGAGTTATTTTGACTAATGACTACTAGTGTAACTTAATCTGTCGAAATTTTTTATTTTCATTTTAATTCTGTGCTTTATTCTATACTTTTTGGCATTAATAAATGCTAAAAACCATAAGAATATTTTTCATATTATTACTATAAATGAACTATTAAACTAATCACAACAAAAGATGACTATACCTACCTCCCAAAAAAAAAACATTCTCAGTCATATATTTCTTCCTTCTTCGATCTTAACTGACTATATATGTGAAAAAGTTAACTGGTAACTGAAAGTTGAAAATATTAACTAATAGATGATTAATGGATCAAATATATTAGACATCTTAACAAGAAAATGTTTTGTTTCTTTCTTAATTAATGGTAACATTTCATTGTTAAGTGCAAAATGTAGATAGTCACTGTCTATTGCATTAGGTATTAGTATTGAAATTAATATTTTCTATTAATTTATTGCAGAATATATGGATCTGTTTCATTGTGGAGGTCTTGGTTGAAATGTATGCAGTTATTTGTGAATTACATTATCTACGTTGAAATATTGTTCGTTACAATCTGTTTTGATTTTTCAGATTTCTCATCACCAGGTATTGTAGGGAACAAGAACACGGGTGGGAACAAGTGAATGTATGTAAGCACAAATTACAGACTATCTCACTAAATTCTAATAACCATACAGCAAACAGTTAATTTGCAAAATAACAGTCAATTGTCTCAATCTTCACTGTTCCTCCTGCCAATATCAATCCTCCTTTTCTGAATTCATTGTTCATGCATTTTCTTACCGATTGCGCTTCATCCCTGTTCTTTCCTTATCGGTCTTCTGCCAAAATACATTCCATGTCTGACCATCGCCATATACTACTTATATAGATATAAGTAGACCACACCACACTATTAATTAATAATAACAAATATTTGTAATGTACTCATACATCTATTAGGAAAAATTAAAACTGTGGGTTTGATGAAAGCTTAGTTCTGAACATTTTAGATATTTATTTATTATATAGGTAACTATGTTTTCTACTCATACGTGATAGGACTCATACACCCAGCGCACATCCCCGAGTCACGGTTTGTAGGATCACTAGTGATCATTACCTAAATAGAAGTACATATAAGGTTATTTGAATTTGTAATCTATGGATTGAAAACTGAGTACTTGAACTATTAATTAATCAATCTTTTACTAGTTCAGAAATCCAAATACTACATTTGTTAACGATTTCGAAGATGCATTAGAACAGTACCTCAGTTTGAGATAGGATTGGATAGGTTTATTTTACTGAATAAAACATAGTACCTTAAACGTTAAAAAAAGGTATCCAGAATTAACTTTGTTTTTAACTGCTAAAACACCTATTCATAATTATTCGACCTTTATCGTTTTTTACGTTCGTTAGCCCAACAATTATAACCAATTTGAATTAGAAAGTTTTTTACTGTGAATTTACTGAATTCAGTAATGTGTTAAATTCACTTATTCTGTGATGTGTGCTACTGATGTCGATAGATATAAGTAGTATGTATCATGAGTCAGTCAGTTACAACGTGGAACTTCGTACTTACGTACATCTGTTCGAGTTGCCATATCATATTATCACAGAGATTCAGTTGTCGATTCAAATCCCACAGTGGTAGAAATTGTAAGAGTATAAGCAGTAATCGGAAAGATTAGGGTTTGAAGATATATAATCCAGTGAAATAAATTTGGAAAGAGAAAAAAGATAGAGACATGAGGGATTCAGAAGATTAGAATTCGGCAGAACACAAAGAGTGGATGCACCTTCGCCATTGCAAACGATTTTGAGCCATGGCATTCAAAATCTCCAACCATCAGTTGCTATCATCTTGCGGATCCCAACCAGGAAGTTTACACCTACCAACATGGCTCAGTCCAATTGTCAGTGACTTCATGGATTTGTGCAACGTTTTGGTCTGGTCGCAGGAGGTTAAAGAGATCGAAGAAAAGAAAACGAGAACAGTCAATGATTGCTGTTAAAATGAAGGAACAGTGAAGTCTGAGATGATTGATTCACATTTGTAAAAAAGAACAGTCAATTTCAGACAATGGATTGGTATTTTACAAATTAAGTATTCACTGTATAGTTCTCAGATTTTACTAAGATGTTCTGTAACTTCATATTCAAATATATCTCCGCTTGTGTTCTCGTTCATTAAAATTCTATATAGCATCTAAGATAGAGAAGATTGTATATTGTCTAACAGATATATTTTGGTTGTATTATTCTATTTCCATTATATCAAATGAAAAGAAAACAGACTGTTATCTTATGATAAATGACATGAAATTATTAGAATAAATTATTGTAATGAGTTATTTTTAGCTGAAGTAGGAAAAAATGGAAGAAGAAGAGGAAGAAGAAGAAGAAGAAGGAATGTCGAACAACATCATAGAAAAGATTAATTAGTTATTCTCCCTCTCTTTTTTGTTTATCATCCTATATGTGTACTTTAAGTCGGTTAGTAATTTTTTATTTTGGTTCTGGTGAATAAGTCGGTTTTAAGAAAATTTTGTTTCTGAGGTACCTTTGTAATAGTTTTTATGCATTTGTATATATATTTTGTATACAGATAAGATGGTTTTTGGAATAAATGTAACAATGATTTATTTTCAGAAAGAACGTCGTTAATTTGGCTTAGACAGGTTAAAAAACCGAACAATTATTGTGAACATCAGTAGGGTATAAAGTAATTTCTTGTTTAGTGTTCAGATTAGTAGAATCAATCGTTGTAGTCATCGTTCTGTTGATTCGTGATCTTGGTCATAGGATTAATTTGAATTGTAATACTTACTTGCAAAGGTATTTCTCATGAATGAATGAAATGTTGTTAAACGTTCAAATACAGATTTACATACTGTTTTTATCTTAAACACTTTCAAAGATAAATTTAACTGACCCAGTGATAAATTTCAGTTATTTTCCTTTGTGCCTCCTCAAAGTCTCTGGACACTGTCAGGATCGTGTATATACACGATGATTACTTAATCTGATGAATTGTTAGGTTGAAATAGTAAATGTTTAAGCTTTATCCTAAATACCTAGTGTTCACAATGAGTTTATAGGTATAAATGCCAATTTTTGACTCAATAGTTAAGATGAAGTTGAGCAATAAATATATTTTTTGTTATATCCCAATGAGTAGAAAAATTACATTTCTGAGGAAGTGGCTTACATTAAGTCACGAAACGTCAGAAATACAATTTTTCTATTCAGAGTGATATAAACAAAAAGTGTATTTCTTATCCAGTGTCTACATAATTAAACGCTGTTGAATATTGTACAATTAAATATCTTCGAGAATATGATCTTACTTCAGAGTGATCAGTATATGCTAAAATGTATTACCGAGAAAACTACATCTAAAATGTCAGGTGAAAATATTAGCTCATCTAATGATGTGCCTTAATAGGAGAAAATTATACATTCATGAAGTTTGATTATTGCTCCTGGTAACACAAACGTCTAAATTACAAAGGTTACGACAACTTGTATCTCTGAATTACTAGGAAGATTTGTGTTAGTTTTGCCTCCAAGTATATTACTCGATCATTGTCGTATGATATTTCGAATATTTCGAAAACGTTTGATGATATGGTATGGCGGCCTGCTTGAACATCTGGGCTACCTTTTTCTGCTATCTAGATATTTCAACAACTTATCTAATTTTGTTTGTTTTAATACATCTTTATGACTATTATTCGCATAATCTATCCACGTGTGTTTCTGAAAAGTGTACAACGTTTCGTTGTACAAGTTACAAAAGGCCTCATCAGAGGTATCTTGGTTGCTAGCAACATACACCGAAAAGAATGTACTTTAATTGGATGTTGATTGACTGAACTGCTAGTTTCTAACTGGCGATTACTGAATATTTATCGTCAGAATCGCTGAAGAGGTAAGAAATAGAAGCTTGTTGACATACTTTGTGCTGAGGATTCAATATTATACTAAAAATATAATATTGAATAAAGCTAATAATAATAATAATAATTTGTTTTTTACACGAGTTTTCTCTTGTATATCTTAGATCAACAATTTTTTAATTTATTGAACTATCTAGATATTTTAGGTTCAAAGAAATTTCAGCATCAATTTAAATTAGATGAAGTGCCATTGAAAATCAGGAATTACTGGATCTTGAGTTTATCCCTGGTAATGGCTATACATGATACCTCCAAAAATCGTACTCATAACCTTATGTGTTTGCCGCAAACGTGTTACCTTTAAGGACACTAAATTATATAAAGTGACTGAAATACCTATCAGTCATGTAATGATCTACCATTGGTAATATCTAGCTCATACCAAAAAATGGACGAATTTAGCTAGTCATTTCTTTCCTGTAGATCTCCTAGAGTTACTTATTTCATGGTTATTCAATCGTGAACAGATGATTACTATTCATTTGAGTGGATTGAAATTATAACCTCAAAGGAAACAATAAGTGAACATATTCAGTCAATTCAAACAAGAAAAAAAATACTTTTCATCATTTCAGTAATAGGTTAATATAATTTTTCATTTATAGACAAATTTTATGATTTCCACGAAGTTTTATCTAAAAAATATTTTTATTCTAATTTATTTATCGCCCCCCCCCTCTTAAAAATCCTTATTTCTAATGAATTTATGAATAGGTAGTTGTAGAAACTTTGATTAATACTGAAGAAATATTGGAAAGCAATGAAGAATCTTACAATTTAGGTGATTTGTTACCTGTAATTCTATTTGTTTATTGTTACCTAAAATCAGGACCTATTGATATATTTCGTTATACCAGTTATCTTATTTTACATCTTCAAAGATTTTATGAGATAGTGTTTTACTTTTTGTAGAAATACTGTATGAATGATTATTTGAATGTCAAATAAATAAATAATGAGTTACAACAAATAAAACCATTTGGGATATGGAATTTTTTCGAAAGATTTATGATGAGTAAACGGTGAAAAACACTGCTGAGTAGTCCCATAATAGGACGAAACGGCCGTCCAGTGCTTCCAGGTTTTCCATGGTAGTCTAGCTTCAATTGACTCAGGATTTCAACTATAAAAAACAAATTAACACTGTTTGCTAATAATTCATCTGTACTACTTATGCGGAGAGATATAAGTAGTATGTAACAGAAGTCGGGAGTGTAATGCTTAGCAGCAGAAGATTGAAATGAAAAGAATGGTAGAGAAAATAGAAAGCAACCATAATAACAAAAAGGATTGAAGGAATGATGAAGTGTTTATAGGGCGATTCAAGAAAGATATGCAAATGGTGTATTTGATGTATGAGTTTCTTATCATATAAAAACAGTGTAATTTTGAGCCATTCGATTTAAATTGGTTTTTCCTCATGAATTCTTCTTTTACCATATATCTCCTTTAAATATTAGTTTGAATCTGTAAGCAGGGCATCAGTAAGGTAATTCGATGATGTAAGTTAAGTAGAAGAGTAATGACGGGATATCAAAAAATATGCTCAATACTCCGAAATATAGCCAAACAGAAATACGTGTTTAACGACTGTTTTAGGTGTGAATATATCATTGATATGTATCTACAAATTCAAATTCAAATTACTTATATCTTATATTCTCATTATTTTACCATTCATTTACTCTTCCTTCGGATATGACATTAAAAGAAAGCAGTTAAAAATTCAAATTTACCAAAAAGGCACATTAAGTCTATATATATAGCTGAATGTAAAATATGTAGTTGAGGTCATAGTTAATCTGATATGACGAATCAAATAAACTGTATTGATATTATCACGATACTAATGCAAGGTTAAATGATTTGGAGATGTTACAGCTCAGGTGAATCATTTTGGTTGAGTTTTGTTCCAACCCACAATCCGCCTCGCGAGATTCGAACCCAGGACCTATCAGTTTCGTGCGTGAGCGCTTAATCGACAGACCACTGAGCTGGCTTGCATCCAATGGTGTTAATGTCTAACCTCAACCGATCCACGAAATTGAGTGACACATCTACCAATGTCTTCAGTGAGTCACTACTTCACAACAGACCTGGTTGGACTCCACTGGTCACTGATTCTCACTAGAACTCCAGGAAATACCTTATGGAGCCAGTCATTATTGAGCATATGTTGATTATTATCAGAAAGGGGTTTTGTGGATATTATAGTAATTTTAACAGTTGAGATCATGAATCAATTAAAGCTCAGTGGTCTAGTGGTTAAGCGCTCGCACGCGAGACTGATAAGTCCTGGGTTCTAATCTCCCGAGGTGGAATCGTGGATGCGCACTGCCGAGGAGTCCCACAATAGGACGGAACGGGCGTTCAGTGCTTCCAGGTTTTCCATGGTGGTCTAGCTTCAATTGATTCATGATCTAAACTATTAAAATTACTATAATATTTATAAAACCCCTTCTGATTTAATTATGTGTTTATTGTTTATATATAACATGAATATATATTTTTATTCCTATTCCACTTAAGGTTTATAAATTCAAAGTAAACTGATTCACTAGTATGTCAGGATATAATATCATTTATAAATATTGATAGACAAGTATGAAAGATTATTTGCAAATGAAATTATGCCGAAGATTTATTATTTACAGTAAACTAATGAAACTTGAAATGATGCATCGTAAAATTAATGTCTATAAAATAAATTAAAGAACCAGTTTTAGACAGATTGTCTAATGACTACAATAAGGTGATGGTTGGAAGTAGACGATAGGGAACTGATGCTTCCTGGTGAATTTGATTCCATGTCACTTAACTAACTGTCAGTGACATTAAAAAGGTTTCCTTTCAGTTACCTTCAAACAATAACTTATGCTTCAAATTAATCTATGAGCTGCTGCGTTACTTAGACTAATGTGGCCACATTACAGCTGGATCGCCAAAACTAGTCCAGTACTAAGAAAGCCTGTGACATACATGACACTGATCACTATTCAGAGATCAATTCATCGTAAATATCTCCAGCTTATGAGAAGTAATATTATCAAAAATGTCACCAGATTACTTTATAAAAATACTGAATTGTGGCTCACTTGATATTTTACTACATTAACTTTTAGCTTCTACTTTCAGATTGTCTTAATCTCACTCGTCTTATTATTAATTGTTGTCGATCGCTTTTACTACCAATTGCAAATAAATTCAGAAACTGTATTAAAAAATACAGTTTTAAATCTGGCGAGACTATAATGTATGGATGACCTCTGAATGAATCTTAAGTGACCTTGTCAAATATTATTCAATCAGGAAACAGTTAGTACAGAGTAAAAATATATTATACAGAACCAAAGAATTAGAGTAGATACACTCAATTTACATGGTACAAAAACTTGTCAACCTTAGAATAAGGTTCAAAAGTTCTAAAATCGTAATGCATAAGATTGAGGAACTCATCTATATGGTTCCATAATAGTCGGTCGCTGGAGCCATGATAAGGTCGTATATACTCTTTGAGCCTCAACCAAAAGCTTCAATATTGTTTGTGTGTGCTTCGGTTGTGTAGGTTTGTCATTTTTATTACGCATATATCTCTACAATACTCATACCACTGAACAGCCGAAGTTTCAGTAACATCTGAGAATATTACAGCCAATGTTACCAGTGCTTTTATTATTCAGTTCACAGCAATTATCATACTTTGCCTTAGTCTCAATCTGGATCGAGCGACAAAAGTTCCTATTCTAGCAGACTTCTTCCTCTAGCATATATTACATTGTAAGACATCATCACGGTAGTCTGCACACATTCTACAAGTCATTTGATTTCCACAATTACAAACAAAGGAACTTTTTACTAGTCCCATTTATTGTAGTCGCTTGATCGTCACGTCTTCTCTAAAATCCTCTGTGAACCGATCGTACATGAGCATTAAATACTGAAATTGATTCTGTGACCTTGAAATCCCTTAAAGGCTCCTGATTGTCTCGTCCATATATTATAGTTTTGTCTTTAATCTTTCATTGTCCTAATAACAGAAAATCTATTTGGTTATATTGAATTTGTTAATACTGTTGTATTTGATTACTTTGTTAACGGAATTTTTCAACTTTCTTTTAGTTCGTAATTCAATATTTTTTGTTTAAATGAACTTGTTTCATTATATTCTTAATTATCGTTAGATTTTGTTCATTACATAATCACATATTCTCATGGGTATAGTTTTTTTGCGACTATGAAATTTTACAGAATATTGTTTTTCGTACGATTTTGTTGTTGTTTTGGTTTCAATAAACTCCAGGGTGTAAGCAACCAAGGAGTACTTGATGAAATAAAAAAAAACTGATATTATCCTACTATTGTTTCTTTTTTAAGGTTGATCAAACAAAGTTTGACTATATGATGGAGGTTATTTACAGTATAGATTCAAATTATGTCTGAAGTGAAACATAATGAAAAGTTTCAATCGTCCACCACATTATATCCTTAGAGGTGATTAGATTCAAAATATAGTTGTGTTTGGTGTTAGTAGATCAAGCTTTTTTTTCTTTACATCATCACCAACACCTATGAGTATTGCTGTACCAAAAGTTAAACTTGGTAATTAGTTGTCTATTTTATGTTTTTCTTAGAGTCTAACTATTAATGACATGAATCTTGATAGAAATGGCAATTAGTTTTTTTAAAGTTACCTGTTAAACAATCCCATGAGATTACAATCAATTTTTCTAGTCACACAAATTAATCCGTCAAAAAAACAGATCATATCTTCATCTTTTAGTTTTTTTTTGATAAATCTATTCAAAGTAAATGATAAGTAGAAGTGGAATTAGACAGAAATATGAATTTCATTGTGATGTTCAAGTTCACTATTCACTGTTCGAATGAAATTGTCTCCAGACGAAAAGGATTTGAATGATGGTTTGGAAGGACGTTTAAATACTGTTAGGCGTTTAAATTGAGTGATAACTTAGATGGAGGTTCCAGGCAAAAGAATGTGATGACGACAGCTAAGATAGAGTCAAAAAATCTCATTCACTTTGTTCTATAAACAAATGAAGAGAACAGGATTTTGCAGTTATTTTGATTAGAATACAAAGTTTCTAAACTTTGTAGACCCACAGTTATAAAGAATGGCGAATTAGTAGGAATCATACGACAGTAACCTATAAATTCAATTCGTTCTGTCGACATGTGCTTGGCTATGGAAGATAAGTTCCAACGAAACTTTGCAGCATACAGCTCATATATATATATTGGTTGAAGTTAGATATTAACATCGTTGGATACCAGCTTGGTGGTCTAGAGGTTAAGCGTTCGTGCGCGAAACCGAAAGTCCTGGGTTCGAATATCACGTGTGGGATCGTGGATGCACATTAATGAGGAGATTGAATTTAATTTAGGTATCCGCTTCAGTGAAAAATGTAGTCCTACAATAATGCATTTAGAATTTGTTGTGTTAGGT
The DNA here is from genome assembly GCF_000237925.1 of Schistosoma mansoni. Taxonomy (NCBI): domain Eukaryota; kingdom Metazoa; phylum Platyhelminthes; class Trematoda; order Strigeidida; family Schistosomatidae; genus Schistosoma; species Schistosoma mansoni. The sequence goes on from NC_031496.1 coordinate 5,933,746, forward strand.
AAAATTACTTCCAAAAATACGAAGTGTAGGCACTTCAGGACATATTGTAGTAAAAGGACAGTATTCTAGAAGTGGTTGGACTAAATGATTCATTAATTATAAGACGTGAATTATCGCATATTCAAACTTTTGACGGTTCACATTTTATTAATATCCTAATCAGTCCGTGAAATACATCATCTGATAATTTTCAAGCTTATATAGTCTGCGAAATTAATAGACTAAGCAGGAAAATATCATAACCACTGAAAACAAGGTTGACAATCATGTAAGCACTTAAACAATTCTATATGTTGTTCATATTTCAGGTTTAACACTGAAATTTCTCTAGTTATATAACTAATAAATGATTTAACTTAGTAACTGTGTATTTATTCGTTTGATGTCTTTTTTTATTACGATCATTTCGACAAGAATCAAAGGAACAACCAATTTATCTGTTTCATTCATGACTGATATAATTATATCAATGAATTATAAAACAAATATCAGGTAAGAGAGGTAATATTTTAGTGAACGAGATCACAAGTGGGGACAATAGAATATATTTGAACACAAGATTATAGAATCCCTTATCGAAATTTGAGAACCATGCAAAAACTACTTAATTTGCAAAATGTCAATCAATTGTCACAAACTTGACTGTTCCTTTTATTCCACAGTAATCACTTTCTGTTCTCGTTCTCTTCTCTTTAATCTTTTAAACCTTCTGCCGCCAGGTATTTCGCTTTCGACTGATGATACACACTACTTATATCAGCTAACACCATTAGCGCACATCACAATATGTTCCAAAATTTATACAACTATTTATTAAAAGTTTCACTTAAAAAATATAAACAAACTAATTGAAAAGTGAATTACTATTGAAAATATGTTGCAGAAAATAATAAATTATTTGAATGATATTATAATCAAACATGGATAGTGGCTAGCAGTGGGATCCAGGACATACGTTTTATCCTATATGTACCTGCATCTCGGAGTTGGTGTTCACTCACCAGTACTCTTCGCTTCAAACGCCATCGCGTTATCCACTCAGAGTGAAGATGAACTCTGAGATGCAGGTACATCCAGCTGACGACTGCCAGATAGGACGAAACACGCGTACTGGGATCCATTGCTAGCCACTATCCATCTCTGCTTTATATACTTGTAATTAAAGGCAATCCGCACAGTATGCACATATGCCAATAAGAGATTGACCGATTTCAGTCCTAAACATCAATGGGAAGATTCAAACAAACAATACTAAGTGAATTTATTCGAATGATAATAAAATTTATTAATCTATATATTTCTGAATTAATCGGATTTTAAATGAAAGTTAAACGTAGAAGTTTTTTCAGAAGGACGATGTAAACTCCACAAGCAAACTATCCAGCTCAGAGAATAAAACTCAATCAGAAAGTTAAACGTTTCTATAAATTACTCTTCTGATTCAATTATAAAATTTGAAGCATTTCAGCAAAGTTTTAAAAAAGTTAGTTTCATCAAAACAGGAAGAAATCAAGCAAACTGACATCAACATTTCAACAGATAGATATAAACCAGGTAAGGATTTGGACATCATTGAATAATTATGGATGCTTATATAGTGTTGAAGAAAAGTATCATTCCCTCTCTAGGGATTAAATTCAAACCTAATATTAATGTAACAACACTAGTGATCAACCTTTATTACAATAGAAAACCCTAACAAATGATTGTCAAACTAATTGACTCTTTCTATTATTATAAAATAAAAATGAAGTGGTTTGTTAATAAGTGCAACTGATCAGTTTACTCATTACATAAGCTAGTGACTAAATGGACTCAGTAGCGGTGGCGTTTTAAGTTAACGGCATTGGGTTGCATTCCCAAAGTGAATATCAATTCTGGGATACAGGTACATCCAGATAAGGAGTCTCAAAATGGGAGAGAACACACTGCATGAATTTCACTGTTAGTCATCATCCATCTTTGAGCATATTATAGACTAGTAAAAGGTAACATGATCTACTGTTGGATAACACCCTTAACAAATTCTTATTACATTGTTTGGTGTCTACTTACCAATCGTTCTGATTTGATGAAACTGTAATTTATGCAAATCAAAAATGTAATGTATAACAGATTGATAAGTGATAAGTGGTTGTTGAGTTTGAATATAGTTTCTTTAATAAACTATAATTATTTGCTGCACCTCATGATGCATTGAATAAGTTTTTAAGCTTGATCTAAGAATTTACAACGTCGTATACTTATCATCACAAGTAAGAACATATGAAAAGCAATTTAGTTTATCAATGAACAGGATACATATATAATTGTGAGTTTCAGTTTAATTATTTACATTTCTAACTGATCATAATGTCATACTACAGGCGGCGGCTACAATTGGTGATACTAGTCAAGCTCATTTAGTTACAAATGATATTACTAACTGACACAGTTAAGTGCCATTTAATGTTTTCATGCAATATCAGTACAATGGATTGTAAAGATAAGTGACTACTGGATCAGCAAATATAAACAAGACGAAACATTTTGAATTAGGATCTGAAAAGAAGGTATATACAATGGAAAACTGAGACCTATGATCTCATTTTGGATTCTGAACAGAGTCATCTAATATCCCCAATGACTGATCCTTTTTATCACACTAGGAACATTCATCTTGTCTCCACCTGCCGATGAATTTCACTTCAACAAATAGTTATTTTATGAACTGATATTATATTTCGATTCAGTTTCCCATAACCGTCCAACCTTTTCTCTTCCGAAACAACGTTGCTCGTTCAGTTAGGCAGTGTTTAACATATTTCCAACTCCTTGGACTTCAAAAGACGCTAAACTGAAGTCATGATATCGCACCTGAAAATCAAGAATCTTGATTAAAGTAGGTCATCACCAATTATGCTCTTACGGATAAAAAAAATGTTGATTTACGTATACTATTCATCACACACTGTAAAAATCATTACCTGAAATGTTATACTTTCCATCTTAAAAAAACTTAACATTGTTGTACCATAAAAGAAGTCTTGAATGATATTAGATAATAAATCACTGCCTTATGTCTTCGTAACAAAGTTAAAATTATGATAACTGCAAGCACAGCAGTAAAATGTATGTATTAATGTCTGAAATAGAACTAAGCAATTATGTACATATATCTACATAGTTAAGCTCATGACACTTGTCAGGTTAATATGAAAATGTCATACATATATAGTGCACAAAATAATTTCAAAAAAATCAATTTATAGTAACAAGAAAAGTGACAATTTTTTACGTGGTAGGTAACTATTCACATTTTGTAAGCTTAAGCAAACACTAATTTAACTATGAAAGCACTAAACTGTTAAACTGTCCTTTCTGAGTTTATCACGTGAATAATGCAATAGAATATGTAAACATTTTGGTCACCTTATTTGTTTTATACTTAGTGTTCATAAAAGGACATCAGAAATATTAAACAGGAAGAGTCCATCAATTCATCACAGAAATCTATCTATCTATATATGTCTATGTTTGTAATAGACTACCATGGGAAATGACCATTGATGCTGTTGGAATGTGATTACAAATTATTCGAACTAACATAATAGTATCAATGCATTTTTCCAATATACAAATGTCTTTACTACAACTATCATTAATCACTTCTTATTGTTGAATTTCATTGATCAAACTGGGTAGGTATAGGTTACATCCAAGTACTATTTATTCAAAACACAACAAAGTGGCATAATACCGTGTATTAAAAAAATTAATTCACTTAGTATTGTTTGTTTGAATCTTCTCATTGATGTTTAGGACTGCAACTGGTCAGTCTCTTATTGGCATATGTGCATACTGTGAAAAGTGCCTCGTTATAGCGTCTATTCACAAGCATTATAAACAAAGATTGATAGTGGGTAGCAGTGGAATCCAGGACAAATCGCGTTTCGTCCTATTTGGGACTCGTCAGCTGGATGTACCTGCATCTCAGAGTTGATGTTCACTCTAGGACTTGAACCAAGTACCTTTTGCTTCAAACGTCATCTCGTTATCCACTCAGCCACTGAGTCCTGATAGCCACTTGCCTAAATCTATATTAACATATAGTGTATTGATTACTTTGGTCTAGTTATAGTATGCATATTATCTTTTAAATAAAGAAGCAGTTTGAAGGTAGGATAATTTAATTTTAAAGTGAAATATCTATGGAACTGTTATTGAAGTTAAAAATTTATCACTCAATAAATAGAGTCTATTAGTATCCTGAATGGAAAAGAACCGAAGCAACTTGAATCAAGAAGAGAAGAAAATTAAAAACGGACATGAACGTGTAATAAGCAAAGTATTTTAAAACTGTCTGAATCTATCTGGTTCTGAAGGTTGAATAAACAAAGAATTTGTAATAAGTTAGACTGAATAGCTCTTGTTAGTGATTGATAATTAACTACTATGTGAACAAATTTTACCAATATTGTAAAAATAAAAACTCTGTATCTAACATAAGAAACTGATGAATAGAGTTATCGGTTTACTCCATCTTTTCTTTCTTAGTTTGGTTACATACAGGGCTTCCGTTGTCGACCATTGTGTGTAACCCATTTCATTTACAACAACATTTGTATTTATTCTTTTGAAGGAAGTTATTTTAGATTACAGAAGTTTGTGTTTTCCGTAAACAGTTCGCATTGCTGATTGATTTTCATTTAAAAAGTAATAAACAGTAGAAACATGAAGTTCAATGAAGGGATCTCTTCACAGTGAATCTATTATCAAGCTGTACAATCGTATATATATATATATATATAAACTGTTTACAGTAAAATGTTAGTATCTGATAGTATAAATGTGACAGATAATTGTTCACTCTTATTGAAACAATTAAATATACAAAAGTATATAACTTGTTTCCAAGGAGTCCCACACTAGGACGAAACTGCCGTCTAGTTCTTCCACGTTTTCAATGGTGGTTCAACATTGATCGATTCATGATCTCAATCAAGAGCTTAACAGTCTCTGGTGGTTAAGCGCTTACGCGCGAGACTGATAGGTCCTGGGTTCGAATCTCGCGAAGCGGGATCGTGGATGCTCACTGCCGAGGAGTCCCACAATAAGATGAAACGGCCATCCAGTGCTTCCAGATTTTCCTTGGTGATCTAGCTTCAATTGACTCGTGATTTCAACTATGAAATTACTAAAATCTCTACAAAACCGCTTCTGATCTATGATCAAATTTAACCCTTAATATTAATAATACTAAAATGTAATCTTTTACAAATAATAAATAAGGTAATTTATTTTAACACTGAGATGAAATCGTGTCTGCTTTTTCTTTCTTTCTTTATTGCCATGGCAACATGATTAATTTGATTTATTCATTTTTCTATCTTATATATACTAATTAGTTATTTGTAATTATTACATATATAAACACTATAGAAAGTTTTTCTGTTTTTTTTTTAATAATTTTTTAGTCTAATCATTTATCAAATTATACAATAATCATAATAGAAACCAATTAAATTATGATTGAAAAGATTGCACTCTCTAGTGAATGTTTATCCACATAGAAACAACTTGGTTCCTCTTTTTTTTGTTTTTTTTTCTGTACTGGTAAATGGGATGGTAAAGCAGTAAGATTTATTACATTATTGTGTATTTTGTTAAAAATCAAGTTGAGTTTTAGTTAACTAAATTATGTAATTTAACTTTATAATATGTAGGTTTATATTAATGTATATTGTGATATGTATAATTGTCTTATTTTATATTTTATATGTAGAATTGGGTTCATAATTATGTATGTGTATTATCCTTAATACTTTTAGGAATAATCAGTGTGACTATCAGGACTCAGTGGCCGAGTGGATAACGAGATGGTGTTTGTAATGATAGGTACTGGGTTTGAGTCCCAGAGTGAACATCAACTCTGAGATGCAGGTACATCCAGCTGACGAGTCCCAAATAGGACGAAACGCGATTTGTCCTGGATTCCACTGCTACCCACTATCAATCTTTGCTTATAATGCTTGTGAATAGACGCTATATCGAGGCACTTTGCACAGTATGCACATATGCCAATAAGAGACTGACCAGTTGCAGTCCTAAACATCAATGAGAAGATTTAAACAAACAATACTAAGTGAATTTAATGTGACTTTCTGTTTTCAGTTTTCTTGGTTTTCACAAAATTTGATTGTAATATAGTTAAAAATAATAATACTGTACAAAAAATAAAAGCGATTTATTATTAAAGCATTACTAATAAACAGTAAAATAAATCTGGTTTAATTTATAATCAGAGATGGATGGTGGCTAGCAGTGAAAGACAGGAAGCGCGTTTCGTCCCGAGTTCGAGACTCTTCAGCTGGATGTAACTGGAATCCGGAGTTAATGTTCATTCCGGGAATCGAACTCGCATCAAAAGTGTCACGTTATCCACTTATGGTAATATCGAGGCAATCTACATAGGATGTGTATATGCCAATAAGAGACTGGTCAACTGAAGTCCTTAACATCAATGGGAAGATTCGAATAACCAATACAAAATGAATTGACGGTGTCAATATAGTTTCGTTCTCAAAAAGTCACCTTAAATCAGTCAAACATTTCTGTGGTATTAACACGACCCTTTTTTTGTTCAACCTTTTACCGGCGATGTATATTTAACTGATTATATGTGGTTTATAAGAATACAATTCATCAATGCAAGAGATGTTTTTTCAATTTGAAATTGAAGTTTATACTCTATCCAAAATAGATCAACACTTAAGGCTAGGTAACATTATTCTAAGTGTTACCGTATATCAGGACAACTATATCTTAACCATCATTATGAAGTCATACATTATGTTATTTTACGACTTATATAATAGAATTGTAAAGTATCACTTAGACATTCATGACCATTTTGACCTTTTATGTATAAATTAAGTCAGAAGAGGTTTTGTAAAGATTTGGTATTTTCATAGTTGAAAGCGTGAATCAATTGAAGCTAGACCACCAAGGAAAACCTGGAAGCATGGGACGGCTATTTCGTCTTATTGTGTGACTCCTCAGCAGTGAGAAGCAGTGACCAGTGAAGTTCAAACCACGTCTGTTGTGAGATATCAACTCACTGAAGACAATTGGTGAACGGTTGCTCAAATTCGTGGATTGGTTGGAGTTAGACATAAACACCATCGGATGCCGGCTCAGTGGTCTATCAGTTAAGCGCTCTGATGTGAGACTTGTAAGTCCTGGGTTCGAAACTCGCGAGGCGAGGTCGTTGATGCGCACTGCTGAGGAGTACCACAATAGGACGAAACGGCCGCCTAGTGCTTCCAGGTCTTCCTTGGTGGTCTAGCTTCAATTGACTCACGCTTTCAACTACAAATTAAGTATTGAAAATTAAAAGTTTTTGCAGTTCACTCAAACTTATTTCTTCTATATTCATAATATCCTTAAAAGCTATAAAAGTTTAAAGGTAAAGTATTTTTAAATGTTTTTAAAATCTGTTTAATCAAGTTTTAATGATTTATAGGTTCAAAAGATTATCTTTCTGGAATGACCTCTTCATAATTTATTGTTGTTCCAGAGAAAAAATAATTTATCTTCTTCAATATGTCAGTGATTTGATACTGTCTATTAACTATTACTGTAGGGTTTGAAAATATCATGCTTTGATTTTGTTATTAGAGGTCACATTTAAACCTACCTATTTACTGCTTAGCTGGAGACTTCCATATCGGTAAAGTAAAATAGTGTTTGACTAACATGTGACTATTAATTATCCTATCCCATAGTTGAGACAAAAAACATTCTCAGTTGTAGCACAAAAGAAATGGCTTAGTATATTTATTCAGGGAATGTTAGATATTTATTCTGTGAAAAAGTGATGGCATCAGTGGAAATAAATAATAACCGGTAATTCATCATGTATTAGTTGTTTGAATCTACTCATTGATGTTCAGAGCTGCAATTGCCCAGTGACTAATTGAACTCAGTTGCTAAGTGGATAACGTGATAACGTGTGAACCAAACAGTACCGCGTTCGATTCTTAGATTTAAAATCAACTCTGGAATACAGATACGTCCAGCTACTAAGTCTTCAACAGAACAAAACGAGTATCATAAATTCCACTGCTAATCGTCATTCATCTCTTCTCAAAATATTCGATAAGTTATTCTTATTGAAACAGCCGAAACGGTCATCCAATGCTTCCAGGTTTTCCTTGATAGTCTAGCTTCAATTGACTTATGTTTTCAACTATGAAGATAATTTATTCGTTTATTTTTGAAGAATTTCATTAAACACTATCAATTCATTAGGAACAATAAACTTCAATATGATACTGACTTGAAAAAAAAACACGATTTATTTTTAGGTTGTTAATAATAATACCCCCTAAATTTCGGTTGTCTAGTTTATGTTTTGGTATAAAAAAGCATAAGAAAAATTTTGACATTTCTTCTTATAAATAATCAGATTAAATAAGAAATATAGAACAAAACTAAAAAAAAATTGGTTCCCTTTTTTTCATCTAATTCAATTTGAAAGTTTAAAAAAAACGAAGTCCCAAATGGGTAATTCTTTCTTTATAAATGATATACAGTTATGTTTTATATTTAACTTAATTATAATAGTAATGATGATAATGATGATTATCATTTTATTGAACATGGTTACTAGAACAGAATAAGTAGAGTTACAAGGAAGTTACCAACATTCAAATGTTGGAACTGTGATCATTTAGATAAAGAAGAAAGGTTGCGTACAATGACATGATGAAATGTTATGGTTGAAATAAGATGTAATCATCAAGAACGTTATGATAGAAAGCGATCAGTTAGAGTTAAAAATTCAGTAGATATGAAGAGGACAAAGATGTTCAGGTCTGCAACTGTTCAGTCTACTCATTACACAAGCTAGTGACTAATTGAACTCAGTTGCTAAGTAGATAACGTGATAACATTTGAAGTGAACAGTACTGCGTTCGATTCTCACAGTTAAAATCAACTCTGGAATATAGTTACATCCTGCTACCAAGTCTTAAATAGAACGTTAAAATAGAAAGCACTCAGAGTTAAAAATTCAGCAGAAATGAAGAGGACAAAGATTATGGTTTCGGAAAATTGGAGGTTAAGGAATTGCTTTTAGACATGTAGTTATGATTTTTCTATTTAGTTCAGCGAAACCTTGAAAATGTTAAGAAAACAGTGGCCTACTGTCTTTAAAAATTTTTGTACCCACCATCTAGATAATTTAAACACTGAATCTAATATGATCGATTTATTTTTTTCATAAGATTTTCATTTATAAAGTTTCATAATGATCATTGGTGCTTAATTTCAATCAGTCCGAATAATGTTCCTGAATTCTGTTGAGCAGAATGTTCATCAAGTGATCTGTATATCTAAGACCACCCATGTATTTGAACAGTTAAATGCACATTAAAAAGAGATCGTAATTTTTGGGCAAAAGTAACACTATCATTCATGTTTATCATGTATCAAAATAGAAGGGAAATGAATATATTTCAAATAAAATAGTATCACATCAATGTTGTCACTACACATATATTCTTAAATTCACTTGGTATTATTTGTTTGAATCTTCTCATTGATGTTTAGGACTGCAATTGATCAGCCTCTAATTGGCATATGTGAATACTGTGCGTATTGCCTCGATGTAGCCTTAATTCACAAGCATTACAAGCAAAGATGGATAGTGTCTAGCAGTGGAATCCAGGAAGCATGTTTCGTCCTATATTAAACGAATCAGCTAGATGTATCTGCACCTCAGAGTTGATGTTCACTCTGAGACTCGAACCCGGTACCGTTCACTTCAAACGCCATCGCGTTATCCACTCGGCCACTGAGTCCCGATAGTCAATTGATTGTGCAATGGGCTGAAGTTTAAATTCACTTTGTATTATTTGTTTGAATCTGCCCGAGTCCTGGATTCCACTGCTAGCCATTATCCATCTTTGCTTATAACACTTATTCTTAGTTTATAAATTCCAATCAGTATACTCTATGTAACAGTTAAATGATTAGATCGCATATATTCCATTCTAAATGAAATGAATTCAACCCATTCATCATTAGTCGTTGTTTTTCAACTTCAGAAAGACTGACTACGACTGACTGAGATTTCTTTTCACTGATAGTAAATACTTTTCAACTGTATAAAAACAATATAACACTAAGTAATAAACTAACTGGAAATCGGTTCACGACAATAAAAATAGACAGCAAAATGATTGTGAACGCCACCGTAGTTGTTTTTACCTTTCGGTTAATAACTTGATTACTTGTTTGTAGATATAACAATTTAAGAATATTGGCTTTTAAATTCTGATTCATATAATTGAATGTATTAAATTGGTGTAGAGGTGTAGAGGTTAAGCTTTCGCGTGCGAGATTGAATGTCCTGGGTTCGAGTCCCACATGCAGGGTCGTGGATGCATACTGTCGAGGAATCTTATACTAAGACGAAATGGCCGTCTAGTGCTTCCAGATTTACAATGGTGGTTTAGCTTACATAGACTCATGAATTCAACTATTAAAATTACTACAATCTCCACAAACCCTCATTCTAATAAAAAAATACTTTGATACAGATTATTGCTTTAGCGATAAATATTTATCATGACGTAACCAGCAGTATATCGGTACTAATTAGGTGGGAAACAAACCAAGCCTGTAGTTTAGACAAAATCGTAATCGTTTCGTTCATCGTTTGTTAAAGTACTTGAATGATACATTTTTTTTGGTATGAAAAATCCTTATCACTCTTATCTCAATAACTTCACACCAATTTGTTTAATAATGTAAGCTGTTTTTGATACAAATTTTCATTTTACTTAAAATTACAAAAAAGATGACATTTAGGAATAGGGAAAATTAAAAAACAAACAACATGATTAATGATAAACATGAGTTTGGTTTTTCTTTGTTGTATACCATAACTTTGTATTTGCAAACATGTTAGAAATGAATAATGACAATGATTTGTTTTTGTTCTTTAGAAGAGTGTAGTGAAATGTTAAACGTATTCTAAAAGCAAGTCCTTGTGACTTGGAATTGACCTTCACATTATTATGGGATCATGACACTGTATCATAGATCGAAAAGAGAACTTTCAGGTATTGTGATCGGTTTGTAATCACCTTCTTATCTTCGGTGATTTTTGGATAATATGTAGTCGTGATGGAGAACGTCAGCAATGCAGTTCATCATATTAACTACAAGTTAAATAATCCAACGAATTATGGAATCCAGCGTAGAGCATCGACTATCTCGCGCATGATAAATGAACCCAGGATCATCGGTCTTACGTGCGAATGCTTAACTTTTAAACCACTGACCTGAAATCCAACAATGTTAATTTTTAATCTCTTTCAGTTCAAGATATTGAGTGAATTCCTACCATTGTATTTGGTGGGTAACTATCTCACACCCGACGTGGATCGAGTTCTACTGCTTAAAGATTCATAATAGAACTCCGATTTATGATTTAAATGAAATTCATCAATTTCCAAAACTCCATAATGAAACTTATCATTTGATCACTAGTGAACAATCTCCACGACCCCACACTGAAATCTCTACGAAGCCTAGATTATATTGAAGACAAATAATTAGGCAGCATAACTGACTGAAAATAATTTATGAATTCAGAATTTTTTCAGTCACACTGTGTGCTCAAAGGTAATAGTTGACCACATAGTTGCTTTTCGAAGAATCACTTAATGTCTGGAATATTGTAACTAAAAAGTTAGAATTGTAAAAATGAATCATGAATCTAACTGGTTCAGACCTGAAGTAAGGTTCAAAACGATGCTTTGTGGAAAAGGTCAAATCAGCCGATTATTAAATGTAAGGTATTAAGTGAATATTGCTTCTTCGACTTTAAATGATGTATTAGTTACTTTGATTACCTTACAAATAATTACTTTCTAAATAAAATTTCTGGTTTGGTATGATTTGTTCCTGGTTTCAATTAATTCATTATTATTTTGTAGAAAAAGATAATTATAATCGAAGGTGGACGGTGGCTGGCAGTGGAATCCAGAAAACACGTATCGTCATATTTGGGGCTCGTCAGCCGTTTTTACTTACATTCCAGATTTGATGATCACTCAGGGACTCGAAACAAATACCGTCATCGCGTTGTCCACTTAGCTGCTGAGTGCAAATAGTCACTGTTTCAATGCAGTCCTAAACATCAATAAGGAGACTCAAATAAACAATATAAAAATGAAATAAAACTCTACTTAATTGCACAAGCTAGTGGTTTTCTGAACTCGGTGGCTAAGTGCATAACGTGATGATGTTTGAACATACGGTACTGAATTCTAGTCCTTGAGTGGACATCAACTCTGGAATGTAGGTACAAACGGCTGACGAGCCTCAAATATGGCGAAACGAGAATCCTGGATTCCACTGCTAGCGATCATCCATATCTGCTAATAATGCTCGTGACTTAACGCAATGTCGAGGTGCTTTGCACAGTATGCACATATGCCAATTAGAGACTGACCAGTTGCAGTCCTAAACATCAATGGGAAGATCCAAACAAAAAAGTGAATTTTCATAATAGTTATTATTCACTTGATTGTTAGATATAATTTTATAGAAAGAGGAATCGTTCTGCAAATTATCATCAATCCACTTATTTTTAAGGATACATTCTAAATGAGATATAAAAGCGCACACATTTACAATGATCTATGACTAATTAGTATACCATCTATCTGGATACAGATTATGGTTTTAGATCGAATCGGCAGAAGTCAATGTAAACTTTTACAATCTCAGTTTAGTACAAATGGTCGAGTTATTCCACATAACATGAATAATCAGTTATTTAATGAAACCCCATACGATTAGCTAAATGCTAGTATCATCAAAGTGTCATTCGTCGAACAATCATTGATTTCTTAGTATCTACATTGTTTGCAATGAAATTGAAACAAAAAGTTTAACGCTAAAATCAAATAGGGTATTTTTTTGGAGATTGTGATAACTTAATAGTTGGATTCATGATTCAAATAAAGCTAGACCACCATTGTAAATCTGGAATCACCAAACAGCCTTTTGAACCCAGTATAAGACTCCTCAAAAGTACACATCCACGATCCTGCACGTGGACTTGAACTCAGGACCTTCGGTCTCGTACGTGAACGATTAACCTCTAGACCACCGAGCTGACATACAAGGGTGTTGTCTGACTTCAACTAATCCAGGATATTTCGCCACTGTCTACAATTGTCTTCAGTGAGTAACTGACCCACGTACGGAATCGTGGATGAGTATTGCTGAGGAGTCTCATACGAAGACGAAACGGCCGTCCAGTGTTTCCAGGTCTTCCATAATAGTCTAGCTTAAATCAACTCATGAATTCAACAATTAAATTACTACAATTTCCACAAACCCTCAATCTGACAATAAATTGGTAACTGAAAGTAAATATTATAAGGATTCTCTAGTCAACATCTATTCACTGATAACTGTTTATATAATCTCATAGCTTTTCTCTTCACAATTCAACTTTATTCAAGTCTCATCGTAAACAAGATGACGGATGATAATCACATTTCATTCAGCCCTAATTTCATTATATATCACGTAGATTTTTAAATGTTATTTTGTAAAACTTGTTGTTCAATGATCAGATTACGATGTGATTAATTAAAATTTTGTTTATTTACACAGTTTCTATGTTTAGTCTCTAGTATATAAAAGTGATTTAAATAAAAAGTACCATGTTTACCATTAGTGATTGTTTTTAATTAAAAAAAATAATTTCACTAAAAACTGATAATATTTCAATTAACTGATTATGATCAGAAGTGCAGTAAACAAAACAAGAAAAAAAGGGAAATCTCTAGCAGAGATTAAACTGGAGAAGATTTGTAGCTCAGGTGGGTGATTTTGATGGAGATTTGTTCTCTGAGCTTGATGGTTTGGTCGTGAAGCTTTGATCGTCCTTTTGAACGACATCATCAGCACAAACTTTTAATAGAAGTGAAGTGTTTGAATTTCTCCACATGTGATTCACAGCTTGTTTTGTGCACCTCGATGTTGATTGGTTCTTGTTGACCTTAAATCTGTCATTGTTTATTTCCTTGTTTTGGTTTTACATTGTTCACAATAATGTGTTTGACATTTTGCTTTTGAAATTATAATTCCTCAGCAGAACGCATCCATGATCCCACTCACGGGATGCTTGAACTCTAGATCACTGAGCCGGCCGATATCCAACAGAGTTAATGTCTGTCTTCCATCGTATCATGATCTTGCACAACCATTCATCCACTGTTTGAGGTAGATACTTGTCTCTATTCGACACGGATCGGACTCCACTGATCACAGCTTCTCACTAGAACCCCAGTAAATTAATTTTAAAGCTATTCACTGGTGAGCACGTGAATATCATCAGAATGAGGATTTGTGGAGATTGGTACTGCTGAGTTCGCGTTGCCAGATCGAAGGTCCTGGTTTCGAGTCTTGCTTGTGAGGTTGTGCTTGAACACTACTGAGGAGTTCCATACCAAGATCAAACGGCCTTCCTGTGCTTCTAGGTTTTCACTGGTGGTTTTGCTTAGATCGACTGATGAATTCAACTGTTAAAAACTACCATAATCTTCACAAATACCCATTCCAATGTCATAATTATTAACTTGTCAGTTTTTTCCTCAAAATGGTTGACATATATCCACAGGTTCGAAAGTAAACAAATAATCTATAAACTTTCGACTAAACAATTGTTCATTTCCACCTTATAAATTAATGAATGCCATATCTAACACTAATGAACCAAAACATATATATACATATATGTATATAAGAACCAGTAATGTGTCATCAAGGATAAAATATAAACAGTTTAACAATAGATCATGGAAGGGACTAACAAAAGAATTACAATAACATTCATGAAAGTAGTTTATAAAAACAACCTTCTTTTGTTTGAGAAACAAGTTGAATAGCTGAAAGGAAGAAAGAAAAAAATAGAATAATGATAATAACAACAAGAACCAATTGTTGTAAGTAATCAAATATAACTTAACCAATAGATTGATCTATGAATTGAATTTTTAAGTGTTAACTAAACGAACAAATTGTATTAGCATTAATATTAACAAAAGGAGCATAAATATATAAAGATTACTGTGAATAATTTTAAGAGGCGGTTCTGGAATTTTCAGTGAGAAGCTATGACTAGTGATGTTCAGTGAGATCCGGTAGGAGATGGTTGTCCACACAATACCTTGAATCAATTGAAGTTATACAATTGAACAATTAAATGTTGACTTAGTGGTCAAAAGAGTGAACTATTGGCACGAGAACTGATGATCGCGAATTCGGCCCTCAGTTAGGCAACTGAGCGGTTCCATGCAAATGATGAGTCAGCTGTTCAATCCTCTTTTATTTTCAGTGGTTATCTAAATAAATCTATCACATGAAATAAACTATATAATATATGTCACTCATTTACAAAGTACGAGTTTACATACTTGGCTGTTTGGACGGAAATTTTGAGAGATCCTCCTCGACTTTGGTCACTCTATACTATAAATTATGGTCAAAGGAAATAATCTATCCCGGTTGTGTTTCGTTTAGACTAATTTTTGGTTATTCAGCTTAATCCTCATCAAAATAATCGAAACACGAACAATCCAACTGGTTTCTTAAACGTTGTTGTAGTACTGTAAAAAGCATTTTTAAATATTTGCTTATATTTTTTGTGCAATTGTATCCATGTATATTTTTCACTCATTATCTATCCTAAAGTGAATACATTTAAGATATTTCGTATACTCATCATAGCCTTATCACTACAATAGTGATAGAAACTATGATTTTAAGAAAACAATAAATAAATCTAACTATGTTACACTTATCTTTCAAGTAACTTATGATTATTGAGGATCGATAATGTTATAAATATCAATATTTGGACGAAGGAAACTGATATTAATGACATGGTGATAAATCGATTGTCGGTCTTAAAATCCAGGTAACCTTTCCTGAAAAAAAAATTGTTTTGCTGTTCGTCAAACTGTGACTGAAGATATGACGAATGCATTAAGAAAGTTATTCAAAGTTATAGTGTTATTTCCTGTGTTTTTAGCCAACCAGTAATGGTCACATTAAATAAGATTAGTTTATCATCTAGCTTCTTATCTGTGAATGTTTATCAGTTAAAACGCTGCTATAATGTAATGAACTAGATAGAAAAATATTGTATCGTATTTTGTTAAGAAACACTTCATATCGGAGCCAAAAATAATAAAGAATAAACGGGTGGGGGGAAGGGAAGCAAATTTGTTAAAATGTATCTTTCAAAATTTTCCTTTAAAAACTGAAATCTGTAAAACGTAGCAAACGTTTATAGTGACCATTAATAGATAGATTTACTGTTAATATAAATTCTATTAGTAACGTAATTAGAAGTAACTGATTTTTTAGATCAGTTTTAGATGAATCTATGATAATGCAAAACCATTTAAGTAAAGAGTATTTCATTGTTCAATTTGTAGTTTAAATGTGAATATTCAACTTAAATCATTTATTTAGCTTTTTGAAATTTGTTTTTTCGAAAACTCAAACTTCTAATTCACTTGGTATTGTTTAGTTGTATCTTTCACTATTTGCTACTATCCATCTTTGATTATAAAGTTTAAACAACAATAAGAAGATACAAGTAAACAATACTAAGTGATTTTCTACTTCACCCCATTGTACAAGTAAGTGACAATCAGGACTCAGTAGGTACGTGGATAACGCGACGGCGTTTGAAGCGAACGGTACTGGGTTCAAGTCCCAGAGTGAATATCAACTCTGAAATACAGGTAAATCCACCTGACTCGTTCAATACAAGACGAAACGTGTTTCCTGGATTCCACTGCTAGCCATCAACCATCTTTGCTTACAATGCTTGTTAAATAAGGCTATATCGAGGCAATACACACGGTATGCTCATATACCAATAAAAGACTGACTAGTTGCCGTCCTGAAAATCAATGGGAAGATTCAAACAAGTAACACTAAGTGAATTTAAACTTCACCCCGTCGCACAAGCAAGTGGCTATCAGGACTCGGTAGGTAAGTGGATAAAGCGATGGCTTTTGAAGCGAACAGTACTGGGTTCGGGTGCCTGAGTGAATATCAACTCTGAGATGCAGGTACATCCAGCTGACGAATCCCGAATAGGACGAAACGCGTTTCCTGGATTCCACTGCTAGACATCATCCATCAAGTACCTAATGTTTAAGCAGTGATAAACTATGTGCAATATTAAGAAGTAAATAATATTATTTTTTTTTACCTTTAGTATAGATTGTTTTTATATTATTCGTTCTAAATATGAATAAATTTGTTTATAAGTTGACCATCATTAAACAGAATGTAAAAGCAATTTCACAAGCAATATAAATATGTGTACATCATACATAATTGTGTATTGATATTTTCATTAAATAGTAAAAATAAATGAGAATCATTTGTTATAGTACACAATTGACCTTTTCGTCATTAGGATCGTTTAAATGCTAGCTTAGTTGTAGATGTATTTTCATTAGTTTGCAAAGGTCATTGTACTAATTGTACTAATTAGAAAAGGTAACGTCAATTGGACAGGTATATCGTTTTCGATAAATTAATTATAAATCGGAGTTTTGGAATTTAAATATTTACATCGGTTCATTAAACCCATATGTTCTCAAACGTTCATCTTGTTTTAGTCATTGAAAGGCAATTTCTATTCTGAATCGATATTATGTAAGCATTTTGAATACCTAACACTTATGGTATTGTAGTGAACAAGAACACGATTGAGGCAATCGAATGTATTTGACACGAAAATTACAGACTATCTAACTAAAATCTGACAACCATAAAATAAACAGTTAGTTTGCAAAATAACAAACAATGGTCTCAATCTTGACTGTATCAATCCATCTTCTCTGATTTCATTGTTCATGCATTTTCATACCGATTGTGCTTCGTTTCTGTTGCTTTCTTATCGATCTTCTGCCAAAATACATTCTTTACCTGACCATCACCATATACTACTTATGTGGATATAAGTAGCCAACACCACAAAACCCCTTTCTGATCATAGAGTACTTGTCAATTAAGTAAAGTGTGTATTTAATATCACGAAAATGAAAATGGTTTAAATGTTATCAAATAAATTTTTCCGTTTTAGAATGATACTTCATCATTAAACTTCGTTCAATATTTTTACATACATACTTATATAAAAGGTCTATCTGTATACAAGTATAGACCTGGAAGCGCTGGACGGCCATCTCGTCCTATTGTGGGACTCCTCAGCCATTCGCACTGCAGCAAAGTTGTATGATGCTTAGAAGTGGATTACAGAACGCGCGTTTCATCCTACTTGGGAATCGTCAACTGAATTTACGTGCATTCCAGAGTTGATTCCCACTCCGGGACTCGAACCCAGTACCTATAACTTTCTATGCGATCATGTTATCCACTAAGCTACTGAATCTTGATAGACACTAGCATGTGCAATGGAGTGAAATTTAAATTCATTTTGTATTATTTATTTGAATCTTCACATTGAAGTGAACATGCAGCTGAGGAGTCCCAAGTAGGAGAAAACGCGCATCCTGAATGCCAATGCTAACCACTATCCATATTTGCTTATAATGCCTGTGATTCAAGGTAATATTGAGGCAATCCATACAAAATGTATATGTGCCAATAAGAGACTGATCAAATGCAGTCTTATAAATCAATGGGAAGATTCAAACAAACAATACAAAATAAATATGTAGTTTGTTAGTTATTGTTTTATGAGAAATATAAAGAAGAAAATGGAATAAATGTTTTAAAACTAAATATTGCATGGTTGATTGTAGTGGAAACATTCTGTTATTGTATTGTAAATTATGCTTGATTAAGCATATTGAAATTGATTTCTAACATTAACGAAAACTATTGGAAACTGAAACATTAATAATTCTTCTATCTTAAATATGAAAATCTGAATAGCTAACGGATCATTATTGAAAAGTGTTTTTTTTTCAAAAACGTTACTCAGTATAAGATCATATTTTCTCAGAGTGAATTAAAACATGCGGCCGTGTGGATGCATTGCTAACGTATGACGTGATAAGACCGCCATTAAGAGAGCAGCGAATAATCGATTGGAACAGTGACACACGAAAACCGTACGAGCAGTCTAGAGTACGTATCGGTCCTGCTTTCTGCCTAACCCAGCCAGTTAAGTCCAGAACACCAATAACAGCCTCTGTGGTATGATACATTGTATTTCAAACATACTGAGTTTATACACCAAACAGAATGACCACATCGTACCAATAAAATAGAAAATAACATTTGTACAAGAGTTAGCCAAATGTGGCTGTGAATAAAGGGAACAGTTATTAATAGACTAAGCATAACTCAGGAATGCTAATAGTCCAATGGTCACAATAAAGCTCACAATGAAAGGAACATGAATATGAGTAGTTTAGTTATTTAGCAAATATACGATAAAAATTATATGCATAATATTGGTCCATAAATGGATGCCAAAGTTACCACTCACCATTGTTATCGGGGCATAACAATGTTGTGTTCATTATGAATGGATATTAACATGTGAATTTTCAGCAATACGTATGCATGATCCCATCAGTGCTTGAGCTTAAAATCTTAAGACGGTAAACACTTTAGATACAGAACAATTAAATATGAACACACTGGCCCAGAAATTTGTTTTATAGTACAGGGATTGTTTATTACTTTCGGTAATAACTTTTGATAAATCTCTTATTCACGGGTCATACGTCCTCACTAGTACGTAATGACTCTTAATCACTTTAAGCATAAATACTAGGGTGATGTACTATCATATCATGAATTAAAAGCAAACTGTTTCAAATTGTTGTGTGACCATTTTTCTGATGTTTGGTTTTTAGACTGCAGTATATCACTAAGCTAGTAACCAATATACATATGACTTTTGAATATTTTTGAGTTGTTAGAAATTTCAAATTCACCAAAGTCACAAGTTACCCACTGAACTGACTCCATATAAAAATCTGAACATTAAAGCAACTCATCTACAATCAATTTCGATTAGGGTTAAACCTTGTTAAGCCTTTTTATATAACTTGTTTAACGGACAATGTTATTCGAACAGTAGCAATTGGCATATTTCTTTGTATTATTATAATCACTATCATGTCTGTATAAATGTGTATGTTTGATCACATGCAACAGCTTATGCACATGTACTCGAATCCTATCAATAATCTTTGCCTTGCCTATCTGCGCCTTGATTTGATTGGACTATTAATTTACCTTTGTATTCGCTCTCACACACATTAGCCTCTCTGATACAAATTCTCTGGATGTGCTTGTAACTTTGTTATTTTTGTTACCCGCTAATAAACTGTAGTCACCGCTTCTTATTACCTACTGAATTCAAACAGTGCTAGGAATTATATAGTAACGGTTATCAAAGTGATTGATTATTGAAGCTAAGCCACTACAACGTTTTCAATTTTATGGAATTTAGGGGAAACTCGATTATATCGATTGATTCCTCTGTCACATTAACCCTAAAAAAGTCATAATAAATGTTGTTTGACAAGAAGAAAAATATTATCAGTGATATGATATTCATTTGACTTTGTAATCTGTTATCTACTATTCAAATAAACTCTTCGTATATGATATCATCTGATATTTAGTTTCGTCATATCGATTGTAACTGTCTGAATGCCCCAGTTAATATATGACGTTATAAGACCGCCAATCAGAGAGCAGCGAATTAATCGACCAGAGAGGAGTGAATTATCGATCAGAGTAATGATACACGAAAACCGTATGAGCAGTCTTCAGTACTTATCAGTTCTGCTATTTGCTTAGCCCAGCCAGTTAAGTCCATGATAGTCTCTGCGGTATGAATCATTATTCACAAACATACTGGGTTTATATTACCAAACAAACTGACCACATCGTGCCATAAAATAGAGAATAACATTTGTACAAGATTTGGCCAAATGTGGTTGTGAATAGGAGGAACAGTAATTAATGGACTAGTGATAACTCAAGAATGGTCAATCGTATAATAATAGTCTATAAGTCAAAATAAAGCTTATAATTAGAGGGACACGAATATGAATAGTTTAGTTACTTAACAATTATATAATAGGAAATATACATATAACATTGGTCCATAAATAGTTCTTAAAGTTACCATTCATAAATCTTCACGGGATATAACAGGTTTTATCCATAAATCTCTAAACAAATCATGTTAATAGATAAGGAAAATACATTGAGATTCCTCAATTGTTTTTGTAATTTTCAATGATATTCACAATCTGTTTGAACTGGGTGATGATTTATTATTATCATGAGAGTTGAACAATCGTCTTGTTCAAAATGATCACTGGAGCGATAGGTACTGGGTTCGAGTCCCAGAGTGAACATCAAATCCAGCTTACGAGTCTCAAATAGGACGAAACGCACTTCCTAGATTCCACTGCTAGCCACTATCCATCTTTGCTTGTGATCACCGAATTAGTACTTCTTATATATTAAACTGATCTCAATTCTTGTTTCAATAATAAAACGTAAGTTGAATGATTGCATACAAAAAACATAAAAATGACTGTATTTATGTATATTTAGAAGAGTAAACGATCAAGTTAAATCAATTGGGTTTAAATAATAAAAATTTAACATCATAAACCTGTGATTTTCGGAATACATGGAGTCACCAAGCAAATCTACATAAATTCAGGAAATATTCTTTACAATAAATTTATTATTATTTTGGTGGAGTTTTCTTCTCTGGGCTGGATGCTTTGGTTAGGGTTACGCGCGAGAGCGGAAGGTCCTGGGTTGAGTTTCATGTACGTGATCGTAGATATGCACGGCTGAGTCCCGGTCTAGGACAAGATGGCATACAGGTTTTTAAAGGTGCTCCAAGGTTGATCGGTTCATGATGTCAATTACAGCTCAACGATCACCTAAACCTTATACTGATAAAACGTCATTCATTCAATTTTACGCGTATTCAATGGAATCTTAGTCAATGATCCTTATGAAAATCATTAGATTGTTCATTAAAACAACCATCTTGTTTATTAAATTATGTTCAAAGTAGAAGTAAAGAGGGATTGAAGTACTGTAGAATAAAAGAATGTAACTTGTAAACAATAAATAAATTGTTAACTGTTTAACATAATTCATGTGCACATATTCCATAGGTATTATATAGACATTACAACGAGTAGCAATTCAAATGGTTAAAGTAAACATGATTCAAAACAGTTTAAACTGAGTTAACAAATAAAAAACAGATTAGCGGTAAGATTGAAAAAGCTGACAAATAATGATTTCATGTCGAAAAGAGTTCTTTTTTAAATATCAGTCAAACGAAATAGAACTTAATTTCTCTACGAATAATTAGTAGTATTGCAACAGGAGAGTGTAGACTATGTAACCGTTTGGTGAATAGTTCTTTTCCAACTATGATTCAATAGTTTTTCGTTTCCTATTACTACCAATATTTTTGGAACACAGGTATTATCGATAATTATAAACAATTAGTCGAGGTCACTTCCATTGGTTATACAGCTATTATTTTATAATGTAACATTCAACAAAATCACTTCTAACACTCCATGGTAAATTAATACTGTAGTCATTTATCATATTTATCAAATGCTTTTTACTCGAGGTATTATATTTGGTGCTAATATGCAATTGAAAGACTTTTTCATGTGGTAACTGAACATTTATTGGATGGAAAATCTCCATCACTACTTACTTACGTACGCCTGTTACCCCTCATGGAGGAGCATGGGTCGCTCACTATTCCATATCCAACCCTGTCCTGAACAGACTTTCCCATTTTTTTCCAGTTGCTATTCATTCTTTTCATGTCTGCTTCCGATTACCGACACAGTGTGTTCTTTGACCTTTCTCTTTTTCATTTGCCTTCAGGATTCCAAGTTAATGATTACCTCATGATTCAGTTTGATGGTTTCCGCAGTGCATGTCCTATCCACTTCTAACTTCTTTTCTTAGATTCCTCTTCAGCTGGATGCTGGTTTGTTCTTCCCACAATAGGTTGTTGATGATAGTATCCGACAATAGTTTACAAAAACTTGTACATTTTTGATGACGTTCTTAGTAGTTCTCCTAGTATTTTCATTATTATTACTACCATAAAATTCATTAGCACTCAATTTAGCCATATAAACATAACTTCTACACTTACTGAAATTGACCAATCCTCAAAAAAGAAAAAAATATATTCAACAATCTGTTTATTTTGTCACTTCTAATTTGATTTTTTAAACAAAAAAATTGAAGTAAACAATTTCAAATATAAACTTTAACCATTATCTCCATAGCAATATATCTCGATTTGTCTATGTTGGCTTATTTCAATGATTTTTGAAAAGATACTTGACATTTAATTAATTAAACCAAATAAATGTTTCACATTTTATTTAACCTTGTTCATTGATGAATAGTTTGTTTAAATGAGGTGAAACGTTACACTCAAAAGACTTAAGTTCTTTGAAATCACTTAGAAGATTATTAAAATATCATAAATCGAGTGTCATTTAGTTATAAAATCAAGTTAGAGGTCAAATGTAATTGGTAATTAAATCGTTTATTTCAAAATATTGAAAAAAACAAAGATGGATAGTGGTTACCGCGTTTTGTCCTATTTGCTTGTGCAATCCGAATGAAGTTTTAAATTTACTTGGTGTTGTCCTAATTTTATTTAGGAGTGCAATTGACATAGTAGTTGGGTGAATAATGTAATGGCGTTTGAAACGAAAGGTACTGAGTTGGAGTCCCAGAGTGAACATCAAATCCGGGATGAAAGTACATCCAGCTGATGAGTGCCAAATAGGATGAAACGCAAGTCCTGAATTCCAATGCTAGCCACTATCCATCTTTACCTATAAAGCTAGAGGCAATTCGTACAGGATGCATATATGTCAAAAAGAGACTGATCATTTGCAGTCCTAAATGACAATGGAAAGATACAAGTAAACAACACCAAGTGAATTTTACGCTGAAAACATTTTGAAAGTTTTTTAAGATTACCATAAATAAAAATAAGAATTCTGAGTATAAGATTCCCACTATTATACTTTGATATAGGCGTTAATGTTATGTTATTCCCTGATATTTAGATGATACTATTATGTATTTTTTTCACGTCTAACAAATAGCTAAGGAAAGTTTTACTATTTCATCCTATACGATATAAGCAAATGAAATTGTGAATATATTTTATTGAATAAATCGTTTCACGCTTTACTGAAATCGCATTTATTTTATTTAGACACATAAACATTTGTACAAGGAGGCACCAAATATATATGCTTGATATAGCCCAGAGCCATCTGAAACGCCATAAATTCCCTTAAGTTTCTATATATAAACTAACCTTGCAGCAAAGCCTTCTTTCGATATTTAGCCCCTTTTCTCTCGTGTTCAAGTTGGCGTGTAGATTTAGCCTGGGGTTATTAGAAGAGCCTACCAGACCGATTCGGCGCTGATTGAAAAATCTCCGCATTATCATGAAAACAACACGTCAGTCTACATTTTTGATGTCATCTAATCATTATCAGTGGGTGTCCAAGAAGATAAAACATTGATTAGTGATTACATTCAATTCTTATCATGAAATCAGTTATCGTTCATTCTATATCTTCATTGTTTTTATCAACGCTTTATGAGTTAAAGCTAAAAATAATATCATTTTATAATGAATGACAGGTACTTAATAAAATAAACCATTTTATGTCAATTAATATAGCCAATATCAGAACAAATTACAAGAAAAAACGGATGAATTGAAAGGTTCTAGAGAAAGATGGGTTTCCCAATAACTGTATATAGATATATAAATGATTTATTTTAATTATATATTGACATTTCTTTCAAAATAAATGGGGCAAAACAATGAAGGAAATCGTTTCAGTTTTATTTGGAATGTATTTATTAACATTATTAATCAAATCATGTAAACAGGTTACTGTTGACCCCTGTAAGTGCCTATATACATTCGCATATATATATATATATATATATATATATATATGTTGCGGAAACTTGGAGAACTACGAAGGCTATCATCCAGAAGATACATGTGTCTATGTACAGTTGTTTACGCAAGATACTTCGGATCCGTTGGCCAGACACTATCAGCAACAACTTACTGTGGGAGAGAACAAAGCAGATTTCAGCGGAGGAAGAAATCAGGAAGAAGCGATGGAAGTGGATAGGACATACATTGAGGAAATCACCCAACTGCGTCACGAGACTAGCCCCCACACGGGTTCCCGAAGGCCAAAGATGAAGAGGAAGACGAAAGAACACATTACGCCGATTAAAGGAAACAGACATGAGACATGGTCGGCGGCCTATGCTCCATTGGGGCTAACAGGCGTAAGTATATATCTATATCTATTTATCTATCTATCTATCTATCTATCTATATATATATATATATATTTCACTATTTCACTGAAGAGATGTGATAGGTTAGAGTCATTGAAGTTAGATATAGATCGCCAAGTAGATATTTCAAATCAGTGAATCTTCGTAATTGTGATTGATGGGATGTGTAGTACGAATTTCCATTAATTACGTTTTAGATGTGCGACGCCTGCTGCCTGCTGACGTATGATCAAGGTTTTTTGAATTTAAACAATGCATCTTTTTAAGAAGTGTAAGGACGGCCCGTCGGTAGACTCTAGGAAGCCCTAAGAAGTCCAGGAAGAGCCACAGACATTCCATCCAATCACTGCTAGGGGAATGTTCTAGAATGTCGAAGTGTAGCTTCCCCATTGGATGGATTAGCATGACCCCTATGTGCTTATTGCTTGACCTAAATGATGATTTACATTCAGCCAAAAAACTATAAATACACGAGATTTTTGTGCTATATTTTGACACTGATTTGGGGAATAAACTTCCTACTTACTAGTCTTTGTCTTCTCTCTTTTGCGACGTTGTGGGTTCTATCGTTCAAGTAGTCTAGTAGCTCGCGGCATATTAAGAATCAAGGCTCTAGATATGACAAGAAGCTATTGAATATTGAACCATACCATGCTAGTTGGGACAAAATATGTTTTAATTCTTTTTTTATAGCTTATTTGAAACTTACTATTGATGTGTAGGTCTGCAATTTATCACCAGGTGAGTTTAAATATACCACCACTGAAAACCCAGAAGCATTGGATGATCATTTCGTTCCAGAGTGGGACGTTTCAAACGTACGTATCCACGACTTAGCAACCAAGAATCGGACCATGGAACCTCGGTCTCGAGCACGAACACATACCCTCCAAACCACGGAGGCACGATTCAGTAAGATGCAAGTCTGACATCAGTTTGTCCATGATATTGCACGAAAGAGGATGATAAACTTTTATTATCGTTTTATTTTAAATATCTTTCATAGAACGAGTAACAAGACACAAGTAGTTTTTAACACATTATCAATTATTAATTCTTAGTGTAACAATACTATTAAGAAAATCATAGAACTGTATAATAATCATATATTAGCCTAATAATTTTGACTTTTAACTTATATGAGTTTAACATAATTCAGTATCAAGAAAAACTGAATTATGCTTACCTTTCCTTACTAAGAAAATCCACAGGCATTGAGATGAGAATACGTTACCATAAAATCAATGTCCAGGTAATTATTTTTGTGGAGTAATTTAATTTTGACTAGCGAATACAAACATCCTCATTTATTTACCTTTTACCTTTATTCAAAATCTCATAGTTGAATGTACAAAAAATTGATCATCAGTCGCCTGATATTCGGCCTTCTGACAGTAGGCTTCCTCATTATACTCTATTTATTCTCATTCTAATTATTTATTAATGACATCGGAGTTCCAGTTGATAAACATCGATATATATATATCTACTGATTATTATTGATTATGGTCGGTAAAAAAAAACTCTTGGAATAGGATCTACGTTATTTTTTCTAAGGTAACATTGCATTTCTAAGAAAATATAGACGTAAACAATCCACTTGATAATCGGAAATAACTTCAATGAAAGTACAATATCACTTCTTTAGATGATCATAAACATAAATACAATAAATTAGGTAACGTTACAGTGAAATAATTAAATTATTGGTATGTATGTGTATCAATAATGCTATTTCGTTTTGTTAAATGTAAAAACCAAAGCTTTCATACAAACTAACCCTGTGAAATATCGGTAATGATTTGAACATATGTTCTGTTAGAATGTTAAGAGAAATATCAATGGGAAAATTAATAATTGTAAACATATAGGTGTAAAAAATGATGACATAAATGCATTTAGCATTGTTTGTTTGAATCTCCCCATCGGTGTTTAGGATTGCGATTGTTCAGTCACTTGCCTACAGTCCTAAACACCAATGGGAAGATTCAAACAAACACTAATAAGTGAATTTAAACTTCAACCCATTGCACAAGCATGTGACAATCAGGACTCAGTAGCTGAATGGACAACGCGATGGCATTTGAAGCGAAAGCTACTGGGTTCGAGTCTGACAGTGAACATCAACTTTGAGATGCAGGTAAATCCGTCTGACGAATCCCAAATAGGACAAAACACGCTCTCTGGATTCCACTGCTAGACACTACCCATCTTTGCTTATGATGACATAAATGGTTGCAATGATATTTTGTTTACTTGTATAATTTATATCTTAATTATTCATAATTAACATAATTGTTAACAGAGGTTTGTTTTCGTATAATATAAAGATGTTTTATTTAAAATGTATCTTATTTTTCAAAGTTGAAATCATGAGTCAATTGAAGCTAGACCACCATCGAAAACCTGGAAGCACTGGACGGCCGTTTCGTCCTATTATAGGACTCCTCAGCAGTGCGCACCCATGATCCCGTACTCGCGAGATTCGAACCCATGACCTACCAGTTACGAGCCAGTTACTGAACCAGTTACTGACTTCAAGATATATGTCCTGGAGTTCTAGTGAGAAGCAGTGACCAGTGGAGTTCAACCACGTCTGTTGTGAGATAACAACTTACTGAAGGCAACTGGTGAATGGTCGCTCATAATTAGTGGATCAGTTGAAGTTAGACATTAACACCGTTGGATGCCGGCCAGCTCAGTGGTCTATCGGTTAAGGGTTCTGGCTCGTAACTGGTAGGTCCTGGGTTCGAATCTCGCGAGTGCGGGATCATGGGTGCGCACTGCCGAGGAGTCCCATAATAGGACGAAACGGCCATCCAGTGTTTCCAGGTTTTCCATGGTGATCTAGCTTCAATTGATTCATGATTTCAACTATAAAAAAACCGTTATATGTTAAGCGTGTGAATAATACACTTGTATGCAACGATTATCAATGTGCTTTCTGCTTATTGGAATATTTCAACAAAATTCATCCTAATATTAGATTTGTAATGAAGTGTGAGCATGGCAACATAGTCCATTTTCTACCGATTATCATGGCTAAAAGGAAAGAGGTCTAAACTTGATTTCCTATGAGTTCTGTCAATCAAACTAAAAAACAGCTTTTGTTAGGATGCTATTTAACCCTGTACGCAGATTATGGTTTGAGGATAGAATTTAAAAGGAATTACCCATGACTGAACGTTGATTATATGATAATGGACATCCACAAAAACTGATAAATAAGCATTAAAACACTTGAAAAATGGAAATCTATTATAGTACGGTTGATAAAAAGTATGTCCTGCTAAAATTTGGCTCCATAGGTGGTGAAATAACTGGGAGGATTGGTTTTAAACTAATGGAGATACTAAAATGCAGTATCAAGCGTAAAGTTAATGCTCGTTGCGATCCATAAATGTGAACATTTTACCGCCTTATGTTACCATCAATTGTCTTCACTAGTTTATACATACTTGCCAAATGACGTTCATTGGAAGAATGTAAAGGAGGATTAGTGTCCGCATCTGCCGAAAAAATTCTGAAAAAGTTGAGACAAAGTAAACAGAAAGTTTGTAGCATGTCAATTACTAGTCATTTTCTCGACAGCGGATGTGATGTTGGTGTTTCGAAGTCTTCCAAAGTCATCGATAAACAAAGGGACTCAATTTTCTTACCCTTTGCATTACCCCGTATAATTAGAAGATATATCCGAATGCGAATACAATACACATATTGTGAACTCTGAAATTCATAACAGACATGGCATTACTTTGTACGTAATTAATTATCTGTCAAAACATTCAATAATAAAGATACAGTTTGCAAGTCCACTGATATAGATCATACTGTAGTCAACGACAGCACGCGTGGGGACAATCGAATGCGTTAGACACGTAAATTACAACCTACCTCACTAAAATCTGACAACCATACAGTGAACAGTTAACTTGCAAAATAACAATCAATTGTCTCAATCTTGACTGTTCCCTCTTTAAAAATCAATCCATAGTCTCTGATTATTATTTTTCATGCATTTTCATACCAAGTGCGTTTCATTATCTATCTTCTACTGAAATACTTTCAATGAGCGACCACCATTATATACTACTTATGTGGATACAAGTAACCCACACCATAATACGTGTTAAGAAATATCTTGTTAGTAGATTTTGTATGATGAAAGATTAAGTGCTAATAACAATTGATATTGATCATATACTTGTACTATTTTTGATCAATTTTTATAGTTCGCTAGACCTAGAAAAAGACTGATCAAGACGATTTGATCATACTAAGCTTTGATTCAATCTTTTCTTATTCTCCAATGTATATAAATCGTCACATTTAAATTGATCACAATGTCTTACAAACGTGAAATCGTATCCCTTCATTTTATTGTTCAGTATTAATGATGTTGTATTAACTTAATTCAAATTTTTTGTCATTATGTAATTCGTTTTTTAGTTATTATCATTCACTGAAATCTGTTTATACAGTATAGTGCTTTACCTCAAGAATATACTCTTTTTACGTCACAATCTAGGCTTTATAATCCATTAATCTGTAGATTTATGAAATTGAAGGTTCTGCTAGTAACACTTATATTTTTTGTCGATTGGTGTATCCTCATTTGACTTGCGTTTGCGACTATCTTACGAAACCCCTTTGTTGATGTCAACTGGTTACAATGATAATGCATCTATTCAAAAATATATTTCACAGCCGGTGACAATGTTGGGAGATTGGTCAAAATTATCGAGAGCATAGTATTTTAAATTATTTCATTAATTCGCTAATTGTGTTAAGTCTTGCATTACTGTTGAGTTGGTACATTTTGAAATATAAAGCAAAGATCAGAGACTGACAGTATTTCATGGAGTTTGATATATAATTGACCGTCATGCCAATGTGAATGAAGGTGAATATTGTTTTTGTCTGACGCAATGCTTTTTAGTTGTTGTGGCTGCTTTTGTAGATGACTTTTGTATCATGTACTATTAGAAAATGTCAATTATTCGGTGAATATCAATCAGTATTTTATTGCTAAACAATAGTTGTACACTGTTTCATTGAACAAATTTGGAGTGCGATCCGTACAGTCGATAACTAGACGTCGAACTATATTTCCTAAAATGCTTTCTGAAACGATTTATTATGATAGTTCAGTCATATGAGGATAAAAGTCATAACTATAATAGCTTGACGATAATATGTATTACTTTTTGGAATCTCTTGAAAAGGATCAATTTTGATGATGGGCAAATGAAATTTTTAAAAATCCTCAAATTAAACATTATCAGCCTAACGTTGAGCTATTCACTTACTTATTGAGTTCCTCCAATAATTATAAGATGTAGTGTAATTTTTCTTCTAAACGGTTTTATTAAAAAATTATAACAAATACATTAAATACGCAATTGGTACAATAACATTATACATAACCCGATTTTATGAAGTTGTTTACTTTAAGCTGACTTTATAACTGTCGTGGATGCCCACTGCTGAGGAGTCCTACAATAGGACGAAACGGCCTTCCAATGCTTCCAGGTTTTCCATGGTGGTTTAGCTTCATTCGAATCATGATTTCAACTATGAAAATTACTGAAATCTTTACAAAACCCCTTCTGACTAAAATAAAATGCTTGAAACAGTATACTAGAAAAATAATGCGTTTTGATTAGTTATCAAAACATTTATAAACAACTGTCAATTACAACTAGATCTACAACAGTTAACAAACTGTTTTTTTCTTGACAGACACCTGGTTATAGCTAATATGGCAAATCAACGTATAAGAAAACTATAAGTGAGTATTAAATCCTTTTTTAACTGTAAATTCAAGTACTGCCTTCGCAACTCATATTTCCAAATGAGCTCTACATATTTGACTGATTATTACCACCTTTAGTTTGCCAATTTCTCTGTTTCTCAAGTTTATGCCTGATGAATATCTGACTTTTTCTTTTTAATCTACTACAATCGTTTTAAGTCACATTGTAGTGCCGTGCTTCATTAAACGTTCACCTAGATAAACGCTATAATACAAATCTTAACGGTGCATAACATCAAAAGGCAAAGAGAAGCGACAGCTACAATTTTATTGACAAATGACGCCAGCCAGAAAGTTATAAGCATATGAGTAAATATCAGCGAGCAAAACAAAAATGACACGCATTGGAGATGGCGGGTGAGCCAACTCACTTTAATCAAGTATTAATCAATATTTATAGTCAGACAAAAATAAGGTACAGACGTGCGATGAGTAGGATAAGAAATGTACACACACCTACGTTCCTACAAAAGTAGTCGGCGTTAATAAGTGAATAACTGACAAGGTGAAAACATGACTCATGATAGATAGGTGAATCGGCTTGTCCACAAGCTAGAATGAAGTCTATGGGCTTAACATAACAACCGATACTACACCATCTTAGTGGATTATTGTATTATATAACATAAGTTGCTACCTTATCGTATATCAAACTGAGTAAACTTTCAAGATTAAAAAATTTGTTTAAATGAGCATAGAAAAAATATGGAGAAAAAAATCTATAAAATTCATCAAAAAATTTTTTTTGATTTTGTACTTCTCACTAAGGAAAAACAAACAAACAAAACAAACCTACTTCTCAATGATAATGGATGATTATTTATTTAATTATCGCGTGTCCATCATTGTTTCCATAATGTCAGTAGCTCTGATTATTTGAAAGAAGAATAAAATGATGAAAACTGAAATGATTTATGAAACAGCAATAAATATTTAGTATATATTTGATTCATTATACTGAATTATATATGAGTAGTATTACGTAAGAAAATTAAGTAGTATATTGTGATTAGTAATGTTTATTTGGGTTATATTATTCACATTTGTTATTCAATGGTGTAAGGATGGCTCGTTGGCAAACTCAAGGAAGGCTCAAGAAGCCCAGAAAGAGCCGAAGACATTCCATCCAATCACCCATAGGGGAACATTCTAGAATGTTGACGTGTAGCTTCCCTATTGGATGAATAAGAATGACCCCCTATGTGCCTATTAGTTGTCCGAAATGATGATTAACTTTCAGCCAAAAACTATAAATACATGAGATTTCTGTACTATATTTGACACTGTTTGGGGAAAAAATTACTAGATATAACAAATAGTATAAATAAGTAGTTAATAAATAAACAAGGTAAAGCAAATATATATTGTATATCAAGTCATCTGCTCGAAGCATATTTAAATGGTGGTTAAATATGGCTGTACTTGATAAATTTAGAATATTTTCAGCTTGAATTTGTGAAGATTGTTAAATTTCATTGTAATCATGAATTGATCGATGTTATAACGCTATTGTAGATCTGAAATCACTGGATGCCCATTTCATATTAGTACGGGACTTCTCAGCACAGTGCATCTACGATCTCGCGCACGGGAATCGAACCCAGGATCTTCGGTGGCATACATGAATGCTTAACATCTAGACAACTGACCTAACATCGAAGAATTTCCATGTCTGAATTCATTCAATTCATGATTTAGCGAGACCGTCCTTCACTGCTTTCGGTGGGTAAGTACTTCACACCGGACACAGTTGAACTTCACCTGTCATAGGATTTCACTGGAACTCCGAAAATTCCCTTTCGAAGCTAGTCACTAATGAGCACAAGATAATTTTCAGTTTGGATTTTTGGAGGCATTACTTTTTGTGATTAAATGTTTGCTATATTGTAGACATAGATAGAACAAGAGGAACAGTCTACTATGTTTTATGCTACTTTCAGTAATATATGTTGTCTGAGTAAACTAAAAAATATAATTTTGAAAATACGTATTAGCAGTTTTTATCTCTGCAACAATTCCCAACCCTTTAATAAGGTACATAAATTTATGTTCATTCTATTAAGTTAATTTCAAGTTTTTTAAATGTATATACAGCAGTCCCATTTGACATATTTTCATTCAAAAAAAGAACTCGTTTTTGAGTTACTCAGGTCAGTACATGTTCTCATGTTCTACATGTTCTCTTCTAAGAAGTATGATTTTTGACTTTCCTGAATACTGTAGTCAGGGATAAGAATAACACACATTGATTGTGATGAGCGAACACACATATTCAAAAAAAGCATTGTTTGTTTTAAAACATTTTCATACATCGAAAAATTTAATTCAGCTTCCATATATTGAAAAAATGCAAGATATTTTTGGCGTTACTATAATTTATGGACGACCTTTGAACGAATCTCAAGTGACCTTGAAAAATGTTAGCAAAATCAGTAAACATTCAGCATAGAGTAAAAATATATTATACAAAACCAAATAATTAAAGTCGATACACTTATTTTATATGGTCCGAAGTTTGTCGAGCTGAGAAAAAGGTTCAAAAGTTCCAAAATCGTAATGCATAAAGTAGAGGAACTTATCCATATGCCTCCATAATAGTTGGTCTCTGGAGCCATGATAAGGTCACAAAAATCCTCCCAGCCTCGACCACATAGCTTCATTATTTTTGTATGTACTCCGGTCGTGTAAGTTTATCATTTTTATTATGGATATGTCCCTACAATACTCATACCACTGAACAGCCGAAGTTTCAGTAACATCTTCGATTATTCCAGCTAATGTTACTGGTGCTTTTATTTCAAAGTTCGCGGTAATTATTATTATATGTCTTAGTCTCAATTTGAATCGAGCGATAAAGGCTCCTGCTCTAGCAAACGTCTTCCTTCAACATATATCACATCGAAGGACAACATCACGGTAGTCTGCACAAAGTCTACACGTCGTTCAACTACCGCAATCATAAATACAGGAACTTCTTAGTAGTCCCATTTATTGTAGCCGCTTGATTGTCATGTCTTCTTTAAAATCCTCTGCGAACCAATCGTACAATGAGCATCGGGTACTGAAATTAGCCCCGTGACCTTGAAATCCTTCAAACGCTTCTGAGTGTCTCGTCCATATATTATAGTTTCGCCACATTTTACTATTACGCATAATTTGAATAACTAACTCCAATATGTTACCTGTTTATTTCGAGTAAAACCTGATAACATTTAACTGATCTGGTTTACTTAATCTAGTATTGGGATTCATTTATCTAAGAGATCTACTGATTACTGAAAAGTAAGCAATTGCTTCAATTCGTTCTGTAATTACAATGAAAAAAAGTATAATTGTCAACATGTGGAAATTGCTCAGTGTTGTTTTTGATATTATTATTAGTAATAAAAACAAGTCTACATGCTAATCAGATAATTAACATATACGTGGACATTGTTAATTATATCACGTTTGTTTACCTTCAAAATAGGATATTACTGAAATAAGTTAGAAATTTTGTAATGAGATTCACTTATATGAATTAAGAGACGAGAAATTTGTTAATTTCTGATGGAGATATGTACTCATGACTAGTCACAATTGATTGATCACTGGGTGGTGATCAATCTCATGCGTGTCAAATCCTTAGTGCTGATCGAATGCTATCGATCAAGTTGCAATGTGGCTACCAGTCTAGGTGGCTCGACACTGCGTGCACTATATATATTAGGGTAACATGGTGGTTGGAGGTGGTCAACAGG
>NC_031496.1:5968958-5972036 GCF_000237925.1 Schistosoma mansoni
CCTGTTGACCACCTCCAACCACCATGTTACTCATGACTAGTTTTTGTGAGCCTAATTTTAAACTCTCTAGGTAACATACGATTGTAAACAGTAAATAATACAGGTTTTGTCTTCATAACGTATGTTCAGTGAGTTTGTTTAGAAATTGAACTATTCAAGTGTCAATGTAAGCGTTGTACATGATTCAACGCCATGAGAGTTTATTTGATGTTATGAAATGATGAAGACCGTTGTGGTAATGATTTTTGAAACGTCTACTTTGAACGAAATCGTGATTGAAATTTTATAATGTTGTAAAACAATATCCGCTAAATTGGTGCAGTTTATCGTCAATTATTTATATTAATAGATAGAACAGTGAAAATAAAAGAGTAGTGGAAGGTTGCCCACTCCTGATATGAAAAGACTATCACAGACGTTTCGAAGGTCCGACTCAAGATATTACCAACAGT
Organism: Schistosoma mansoni; assembly: GCF_000237925.1. Lineage (NCBI taxonomy): Eukaryota > Metazoa > Platyhelminthes > Trematoda > Strigeidida > Schistosomatidae > Schistosoma > Schistosoma mansoni. The sequence goes on from NC_031496.1 coordinate 5,969,411, forward strand.
ACTTTGAGAATTCATCTCAATGGCAGTTAGTGATTAATAACCAACTTATGACTATTTCTAGAATATACAATGATTTCAATAGCCTCTGGAAGAAGTATAATATTATAAATTATTTATTGACGTTCATATTGTTTTCATAATTACAAGCCTATGTATATTCTGTTATAGCTTCATTATGAAAATCAATACAGGAATATTACTATATATAGCTGATAATTTCTCAGTGGGATGTAACACACATCCTGGATCCCATTGTTCTCGGAATTCGAAGTTCAACTAAATTTCCAGACAAGCTTATCACTCCTGTAATCCTGAATAAATTTCGACATAAATTTACTATAAAAAATTGTAAACAAATTGAAAAATAATAATTTTTTTCCCATTCATCTTTTTCATTCAACATTTAGCTGACATGATTTCACTGTCCAAATTCTTGAAAGTTTGCTTCAAGTAGGATAACATCTAGCTGGATATTAGAGCCTGATTTTATCATTCATATATATCATTTGTATGAGAATAATTAATGATATGTTATATGCATGATGATATAATTAGGCATGTAACTATTTTTAAAGCACCAACTGGCGGCCTGCTTAAGCATTTGGGCTACCTGCTCCTGTTACCTATATATTTCAACAGCTTATCTAATTTTGTTTGTTTTAATACATCATTATGGCTATTATTCGCACAACTTATTCAGGTGCGTTTCTCAAAAGTGTACGAACTTTCGCTGTAATGGTTACAAAGGACCTAACCAGAGATATTATGGTCGCTGGCAGGTAATAAGTAGTGAAAAAAATATACATTATTCAGATGTCGATTGACTAGACTGCTTACTTCTAACTGGCAACCATTCAATATTTATCTTCAGGATCGACAAAGAAGTAAGAAACGGAAACTTGTTGAACAACTTTATGCTGAGAATTCTATAATGTACCAAAAATATAATATTGAATAAAGCTAATACTACTAATAATAAAGTTATTTTCATGTTTTAACTATTCTCTAGGAATCAGTCTTCCATTTCTAACGAGTTTATATTCAAAACGAATATTTTCACATATACATTTAACTATGTTTTGAGTAGTTTGACAGTTTGATAGGGGATATACTTAAATTTGATACATCCATTGACAAGTAGTTACATTCATTAAGTGACCATCATGTGATGAGTATATTGAAATTTATTCATGTTCAATGAGTCGTTTAATTTTCTTCAATTATAGCTTCTTCCTTTAAACAAATTATGCTACAGGTATAAATTATGATATGACAAAGGACAGTTAGCTGCATATTGTTCAGGATACCAGTGATTTAGATGTCTCTGGAAGCTTTAACATATTCAGTATAATGAACTATAACCATACCATTTTGTCTAATAATCGCATAACCCATTCAGACGCGTTTACGACAATTTACTATACACCTTACAAAGAATTTTAATCAGAGACATCACGGTGGCTGGTAAGATTCATTGAAAAGAATGAACACTATTCAGAAATCGAATTCTGAACTGCTAACATCTAACTAGCGATCACTAATTGTCGGGGTAGACTGTCTTCATTTCCTATCAGGTCTAAAAATGTGTCGTAATTGTGGTGTAATCACAAATCAAGAATCCTGTTTAAATGATTTACAAGACAACTGCTCAATATCTCCATAAGGTTTCAGTATTTATAGCCAGGATCGATCAAGAAATATGAAAAGGAAACTTCTTAAGATATTTTGTTCTGATAATTCTATATTGTACCAAAACTATAATACTGAATAAAGCCATCCATAATAATAAATTGTAGTTAATGATATCAGAGACTATTAAAAATCAGAACTTCTCACATAAATAACTCCATAGCTGTTGATTAGACTTGTGTCTTTCTAGATTCAGTGACTCAGTAAATAACACATTGTGTTCTCAGACCATTAGTACTGCGTTTAAGTTCTAATGTTACCATCAACACAAGGATGTGACCAGAATATCCTGATTTGGGTTCGAACTAAATTGAAATGCATATCCTCGATGGATAAAATGAATTTATTGTATGAACAAAAGGCTTCTATTACATTTATAGTTACTAATTAACTAGTACTTGTCTAAAAACTAAAATTCATTTAAATTAGAATAATCGCTTTACAATAAAACACGAGTTAAACCTTACTACTATTCTCATAAGAATTTCTAATTAAACATTGAGTCAATTCCTTATTTTATTCTTGCAACACAGAATCTATCTTCTGAACAAATGAATTCATAATCAGAAGGGGGTTTGGTGGAGATTTTAGTAATTTTTATATAGTTGAGATCATGAGTAAATTGGAGCTAGACCACCATGGAAAACCTGGAATCACTGAACGGCCGTCTCGTCCTATTGTGGAACTCCTCAGCAGTGCGCACCCACGATCACGCCTCACGAGATTCGAACCCAGGACGTATCAGTCTCGCGCCAGAGCACTTAACCGATAGACCACTGAGCCGGCATCCAACGATGTGAATGTCTAACTTCAACCAATCTACGAAATTGAGCAACCATTCACCAATGTCTTCAGTGAGTTGATATCTCAAAACAGACCAGGTTGAACTCCACTGGTTACTGCTTGTCACTAGAACTCCTGGAAATACCTCATACAG
>NC_031496.1:5972236-5982935 GCF_000237925.1 Schistosoma mansoni
TGAGGCGTGATCGTGGATGCGCACTGCTGAGGGGTCTCACAATAGGACGAAACGGCCGTCCAGTGCTTCCGGGTTTTCCTTGGTGGTCTAGCTTTAATTAACTCATGATCTCAACTATATAAAATGAATTCATAGTTTGTTTTTTCTAATTTAAGACTCTACATTAAAGTTTCTAATTATGTTATTACGTAAAATGTGATACGAAAGATACCAGTGTTTTTTTCTCATTTGCAAATTATTTCAATTTAATGTTAAATACATATTTAAAAGATACTATCGGATACATCTTTTGTGTCATTACTTCATTTTCTGGTATATTTGTAATTAGATTTTGTCATGCAATCTCATAAATGTAGTTGTTTGTTTCTCAGTGAAAAGTTATGAATTTCATTGGACCATCATTAAAGAAAAACAAAGGAAAACCATTCACGTATATAATAAGATGAAATGGTATTACTTTTCTCTTCATTGTACTGATATCTATTTAAGTTTATATTGAGGAATTAAGTGAAATCATTTCAGTTCAGCCCTTAATTGACGATTTAATTGAGGAATTTTTAATCTTTTCTTTTTATGACATAATGAGCCGTTTGTAGTTATTCATTGAAATACAAGATCTTAATAAGCAAAGGTGGATAGTGACTAGCAGTGGAATCCAGGACAAAGCGCGTTTCGTCCTATTTGGAACTCGTCAGCTAGATGTACCTGCATCTCAGAGTTGATGTTCACTCTGGGACTCGAACCCAGTACTGTTCGCTTCAAACGCCATCGCGTTATCCACTCAGCTACGAAGTCCTGATAGCCACTTGCTTGTGCAATAGGACGAAACGCGCGTCCTGGATTCCACTGCTAGCCACTATCCATCTTTGCTTATTATGACTGTGAATTAAGGCCATATCGAGGCAATAGGCACAGCATGCATATATACCGACAAGAGACTAACCAGTCGCAGTCCTAAACATGAATTGTAAGATTCAAACAAGGGAAACTAAGTGAACTAGATCTTATTGTTGAATTAATATGGATATCATATCATAAAGTGGATCAGTGTGAAAGGTAATCTATAAGTTTATAGAAGTTGATGCTCAGAAATGAAATTTTTATCAAATGAAATACAAAATGTTTTATTTGTTCTTTACAAATTAATTACATTGATTTCATTACAATAGGTGTTCATTGACTTCTTAAATAGCTCACTAGTAACATCGCAAACTGTAAAGTTCGACGACAAGGGTTTAAATCGTATATGGAGTATTATTTTGCCGAATATCGCAGATATGCCTTGCTAATAAATAATACATTACATGAAATCTATATCTAGCAGAGTTTATCTGTTGAATGCCTTCAACCATAAAGAGTCCCAGAAAAATCGTTGAAAAATTTTTTTTATGGATAAAATTCTTGTTAAAAGTCATTGTTCATTTTCTCTAAACCTTATAATAAAGTATGGTGGATTCGACTTTATCAAGCGAAATTGAAAATAGATAATAGACTTTGACTAACGGTGAAATACAAGGGTAACGTTATGTTCTATTTAATACTCATCGAATAGGTGTACTTTCACATTTCAATGTAGAGTTTTACAGTGAGCCCTCAACTCAATACCCATCGCTTTATAATTAAACAACCCTGTTCAGAGAATGAATTACAGAAGGCCACTAGACTTTTCAACGGTTAAAAATGCATAATCATAATGATATGAGTTTTTCAGTGATTTAATATCAAGAATATATATCAATCAGTGTCTACTGCTGTACAAGGATCCTGAAGAGATTGACTGCAACATTTATATTATTTGGAAACAGCACTCATTATATCGCCTTGATAATGAAGAATAATCATCATGTAATTAAACTGCTGTAGAAACTTATCTTATAATTGTTATGCTTCATCTTTCCATTAATTTGCTTAGTTATGTTTAATATTTAACGTTTTGTGAATTCTTTGTTTTCGAAATCTGTCCGGTAGTTGTAGATCAAGAAGTTAAAACGTATACAATTTGATAAACAATTATGACATTATAAGATCGGGGATTTGTGGAAATTGTTGTAATTTTAATAGTTGAACTCATGAGTTGATTTTGGCCAAACCATCATTGAAAACCTGAGAGCACAAAGTGGTCGTATTTTGGACTAGGATGGGACTCCTCAGCAGTGCGCATCCACGATCTCGCACGCGGGACTTGAATTCAGAACTCTCAGTCTCTCTTGAATGCTTTAATTCTAGGCCAGTGAGCCAGGATTCAACGTTGTTCATGACTTCTTTGCGGGATTGTGGATTTGCAATGCTGAGGAGTCCAATCGTAGGACCGAAGGGTCATCCAGTGCTCCAAGGTTTTCAGTGGTGGTCTAGCTCACGAATTCAACTCATAAATTTAAGTAATAAAATTATAACATTATAACGCAATCAAATAATTATTTATTCGCATTGTGATCAATCGTGGTAAATTGTCGATCATAAATGTATGCGACAATGAAATAAGTTTAGAAAAATAAGAGTTAGTTTGTAACCTGTTTCACAATTAGATCAAGATTTAAGGTAGATTCAAGTAAATTACAACACAACTCTAAGATACTAATTCAAAATAAATCATATTCGGTTTAAGCTGCTAAATAAAGACATTAACTTGCTATCGACTCCTATTTACTTACACTGTAGATCAATATTCTCAATATTTAGTTTAGCCACAGTTTTGAGCAAATGCCCCGATATATGAAAGGACGTTTTCTCAGCTTACATAATATTAGGGATGTTTAGGAATAATCAAATGTACTTGTTATATCCCGTGGAGAATTACGAATGGTAACTTTGAGGACTATTTATGGACCAATGTTATATGTATATTTCCTATTGTATGATTGTTAACTAACTAAACTATTCATATTCGTGTCCCTCTTATCATAAGCTTTATTTTGACTTATAGACTATTATTATACGATTTACCATTCTTGAGTTATCCCCAGTCTATTAATTACTGTTCCCCTTATTCACAACCACATTTTGCCTAATCTTGTACAAATGTTATTTTCTATTTTATGGTACGATATTGTCAGTTTGTTTGGTATATAAACCCATTATGTTAAGAATAATAATTCATATTTCAGAGGCTGTTATTGGTGTTCTGGGCTAGGCAGATAGCAGAACTGATAAGTACTCAAGACTGCTTATACGACTTTTGTGTATCTTAACTCTGATCGACAAATCACTGCTCTCCTATCGGTGGTCGTATAACGTCATATATTAACTGGGCACTCAGGCAAACGCTATAACAGTATTACATACAGTAACCATAAAGAGATTCTGAATATTATTCCATAACTGAATCTAACTAATGTAATTATTAGCATGCCCCGCATAAACATTGATAAATCTACGTAATGGAATTAGCTGTAATTACACTAGCAACAAAAGTGAATGAATATTTGAAAATTCTTGTAAAGAACTATTTCTAATGAACCTAAATCTCTTAAGAAATTGTTTAATCCCCACTAAAATCTTGAAAGTTTTTTCTGCATTGTTCTCTTGGAGTTACATTTAAAGAGGGGTGATTTAGTAGTAACCTATGTAATGCCCATCAGTCAAAAAATATAAATCATTTATTGAATAGGAACCAAACAATTTCTGTTTTTTGTCGAGATACGATTTACGTTTTTTTGGAAGATTGGTTCCTTTCAAATTAGTCGAATGGCTATGTTACACTTATGAATTGACAATTCTCTTGTAGTCAGGTGTATTTTTATGTGTTTGTTGTTTAATTTACAGTCAAACTGTATGGTAGGATGTAGGAAACAGTTTGTAATATTATAAAAGAGTGAAAAATGTAAATTGATTGTGGCGTCATATCTAAAAATACACTGCCATCATCTAGAATCAAAGAATCAAAGCTCATTTAATCTTGATGAACAAGCTGTAAATAGATACGATATCAAGTATTGTTTAAAATTCAACACCAATAAGCATCAGAAAGTATCAAAAATAGGAAGTTCTATCTACGCTTTTTAAAGAATCGAATAGCTTGATCCGAATGGATAACAAATTATCTATTTGAATACCTAACGATGAATAATAAATGTACCTTAGTGTGACAAATGCTTATCAACTACGGAAGAATTGTTATGACTATTTGTAAAATTTAGATTGATATCATGAAAAGATCAATGTTACAACACTATTGAAAACTTGAGAGCACTGGATGGCCGTTTCGTCGTAGTGTGGGAATCCTCAACAATGCGCATCTGCGATTCCGCACATAGGACTCGAATCCAAAACCTTCGTTCTCATGCGCGAACGCTTATCTCCTGGGCCATTGAGCCAACCATCATCCAACGATGTTAATATCTAACTTCAACCAATCTATGACATTGCGCGATCGTCCACCATTGTCTTCAATGAGTAACTGCTTCAAAACAGACACGCTTGAACTCTACATTTACACCGTTGGATGCCGGATTAATGGTCTAGAGTTTAAGCGTTCGCATATGAGACCGAAAATCCTTGGTTCGAGTCCCGTGTGCCAGATTTATGAAATTGTCAACATCGTGGTAACAAAATACGACAACTTATTTGGAACTTTGTATATATGACAGTGAGTGGCAGCATGTGTCGCAGTAAGTCATCAGGCGATTCATTTTCTATGTTTAATTAATTCTAGATTGCTAATACAACAAGTTGGTATTTTGTCTTAACTAAGTATTCTTTACAAAAACGTCATTAAAGATGTGTTTAAAAATACCAAGTTTCAGTGACTAACTGAAGCACTTTGTGACTGAGTTAGGAGAACACCTTGGTAATCAATGAATATTTATTTCTTTACGAATAGTATATGTGGTCAAAATATCTTGAAAGAATATCTTTTCTAGAAATCAAACGAAGTGCCAGCTAAAGTCCATTTAAGCGTTAATCAACTTAGAATGCTCTAAAAAAATTCAGCAGAACATCTGTTGATTAAGATCAATAAGCAAGCTGTCAGCATATGTTAATTTCTGCTAAATTGTCTTGATAAACCCATCACGTTACGTAACTGAATTTTGAACTGCACTGAAATATTTTATAACTGCTAACAAAGCAGTTTGATGGAGTCTGTGATTTTGGCTTCTGAATAGGCTATTTCCATCAGCAGTAAATTATGATGTATATAAGGAAAGGTATATCTACCCGTTAATATATTGTCACACTCAACAATATATCTATGTTGGAATATTTAAGTAACCTTTATTTTACTGTGACAAAACGTTAGCTAACAAAACTAGATCGACTAGAAAAAGAAAGGTACTTTAAGATAAATGTCCCATTTTCTACTGCTTAGCTTTGCATTTGCTTATGATAGTCATTATAACAGATAGATTATGAAGACAAAAAAGATTATGATCAAGTCAATGTCTGGTAACATATATGTACTAATGATATACTGATATTAGCATAGATGAGATTACTTAATCTTAAAAGCCGTACACAATAGTACCCAGTTCGTTCTTTGTAGGTAGGAAACAGTCAAGTTGTGAAATATTCATGGTTCAATCTACTACGCCGAATGTGAGAGCTATTAAAATAAATATGGAAATGTATTTAATTTACACTGTTTAAAACATACGGATAATATTACTAATGAAACCTTTGTCTTAAGAATAATAATATTTGTTTACACTGCTTCGTGCATCAGAACGACACGGTACTATTCTTACAGTAGTGTTCGAGGACAAAATACAAAGTCATATCAAATCGATTGTGTGTTTGCTCTAATATTCCGCAGAAACACATTTTACATAACAATTGTTTGGCTTCGAGTTCGCACTGGTTTTAATTGTGTTGGTGTTAAAGTTTAAAATCGTGCTGAATCATGTGTTGGCTACTCGTTTTTAAATCTTTTTTATTCAGAAGTTGGAATCAACTGCCTTAAAAATGAAATCCTTAATGTTTATAGAAATTGTTGACAGCAGATATCCTCTTACAATAACCGAAAGGTCCTGAGTTCAAGTCCCGCGGGCGGCGCCATGGATGCACACTACTGAGGAGTCCCATACTAGGACGAAACGGACATCCAGTGATTTCAGGTTTTCTATTATGGTCTAGTTTCAAATGACTGATGAATTCAACCAATAAAATTACTATAATATCCACAAAATCCTCTTTCTGATAATAATTCTAAGTGTCTTGGTACTTATATAATTCAAGCGTAAGTAAAAAAAGAAAATCGCCAAACATTTCAATAACAAATTGAATTTAGGTAGTGTTTTTACGAAAGGAACAGAAAGTGTAAGAAATAATACATTACTGAATACAAACTAGACACCTACTTAACTTTTACACTAATTATCTACCGTTAACACGAAAAAAACGTTCTAAGCATGCGTTTTCATTGTAACTCTACATGTAATAGAATGAAACAACTTAAATTCATGTTGATCATGTAAAAGGTATTTATTCTCTGTTGTACACTTATGGATGATTACTTTTTCAGATGATCAAAACTTTCCGTAGAATTTACCTATCACGGCTAGCCGTGAAACCCATGATCTACTTAGATAATAAGTCTCAACAGCCAGATATCGTTAGATATTAGGAGTCCAATGAACTTGTTTTGATATTTATTCTGAAAATCATCACTGAAGTGCAGAAAAATTTAGATGTTAGCGAAATTGAGGTACTGAACCCAATTGCTAGCCAAATATCTAATCTTAAGAAATTAGGTATATTAAAGCAATCTACGAAGAACGCACATATGCGAGCAGTGAATTGACTTAAGCATATTTCTTAAGATTGTTGAGTTATAGGGTAGTTCATAATCACACTAAACTAAGCATTCCGAACTAATAATAACTTATGTTAATTTGAAAATAACAGAGAATTAAATTCACTTAGTGTTATTTACATGTATCTTCCAATCGATGTTTAGGACTGCAATTGATCAGTCTCTTGTTGGTATATGTGCATCCTGTACGGAATGTCTTAATATTGCCTTAATTCACAAGCTTTATAAGCAACGATGGATATGATGTGCGTTTCTAAAACCTGACGAGTTTCAAACAGGACAAAACACGCGTCCTGGATACATATATTGTTATATCCCTCAAATGCACTGGTACGGCGGAGAGTGGGGAATGTCCGCTCTCCCTCTCGAAATGCTCTCACATGGCCACGCGTATATAGCCTCTGCCAGGAAAGTCCTACTCAATACCTTCTCATGGCACTACTGTTGTTTACGAAATTGAGAGGACGAAAAGCAGATGTCCGGCGCTTTAACCGGGTCGGTGGACATGGAAAGTTCACCTAGGGGAGTTGGAAAACCCTCATTCCAAACCAATGGTGCACATGGGCTCCAGCATCCCGAGGGAACTAATAGCGTATGAACCAATTTTTAGTCACCGGCTACCATGGGACTGCATCTTCTCACGATGCTCCATTGCCTTGTGGACTAGACCTTTAGGTCAAAGGCTCCGGGTATGGCCCCCTAAGAAAACCACCTGCTTCAGTCTGGGCACCTAGGCAGTATCACAGCCCTCACACAAATCAAATGAGATTTGTGTGGCGCATAGATATCTGGTGCCTCCTGGTACCAATATTTATGTGTTTAAATAATAATAACAAATAATACTCTTTTCAGACATCCAGATTTATTCAATGAAGCAAATTTTGTTTATCTATATATACTGTAGGTGTTCAGTGATTTTCTTATTTCACTGCGAAAAAGAAAAATATGATTTTTTGATCAATAAACTCACCTTTATATAAACTTTATAACTGTTCTAGTCTAATGAAGTATCCTTATACGAAATGTCGTGATTTCTATTGATTCTGAAACAAAACTTTCTAAAAAATGTAAAGTTGATAAGTAACCAAGATTTCCCTAACATCATTTTATCTTAAACCTAAAAATATGTATAAAGGGGTTTTTAAAAGTTAACTTAATATTTGAACATCAAATTATACTTCAGTTTGTCCTTTAAACTACTGGTTGATTAACTTGATTAGATCTGAACTTTTATATCTGTATGGAGTGTTATAAGCAAAGATGGATAGAATTAAGGCTATATCGAAGCAATGCGCACAGTATGCACATATGACCAATAAGAGACTGACCAGCTGCAGTCTTTAACATCAATGGGAATGTGAGGATGGTCCACAGGTGTTAAGTCGGCTTCCAGAGAACTCTAACAGAGCCTCCAGAGGCTCATAAAGAGCCCCAACCAATCAGCGATTAATTAGAAGTTGTGTGAAGTTATTTTACTAAAATAACGAGATCCTGATTGGCTGATTAACACACTGCTACTATGTAAACTCAAAATCTCTTAATTACTATAAAATCCCTGTATTTTCTGTACATAAATGAACCTTGCAGTAAAGTGTTTTCTATCATACTCGAGTCTTCTCCCTGGTGTTCAAGTCGCTGTGTAGTTCTAGCCTGGGGTTATCAGAATAGCTTAGGATCTGAATATAACGTTCAACTTACAGACGTATCAGTGGCGACGGGGAAAAACTACAATCAACAAGACTTATCAGGGAAGATTCAAACAAACAATACTAAGTGAATGTATGGAGTGTTACTCAGTTAAATATTCAGAAACACCCTTATAGGTTTCGGTGTGATTCAAGATGAAAAAAAAAAGAATAAATGTAATTTTACTCAGTCATAATTTAAGTGTTTACTGGTTTATTGGATAGACGTTATTACAACCACTTTTAAATACATCCTGCTTTGAATGCCAATATGTATTTAAATAAAATCAGAGGTTTTCATTAGAAACATATTGTATTCGCGTCACCAATTGAAATCAACTTGATAAATCTTGCTATACTTGGTTCCTTAGCTATTCTCGTAACCATCTTAGCTAAAACTACACAGCGAGTCGAACACGAGAGAAAACCCGCTAAATATGCGAAAAGCAATTTACTCCAAAGCTTCGTTCATGTACATAAAATATAAGGTTTTTATAGTATTTTAGAAGTCCTTGGGCTTTCTCGAAAATTCTGGGATGCTACCAAACGTAGTAGCAGTATAGTAATCAGCCAATCAGAAACTCTACATGTGACCTTTCACTTTCATGATGTTTCTGCCAAAACATCGAGTGAACGCTGATCGGATAAAATGCTTCTTAGTGTTTCCTGAGCCTTTCTTGTCTTTCGCGAGAAGTTTTCTGGATTGCCTCAACACAACTAGTACACTGCTTAAGACTGAAAAATATTAAGCATCAGTTTCATCCTAGTATAGGACAGCTTAGACGACATTCATTAAAATCCAGGAAGCACTGAACAACTGTACTTGCCGGTAATGTCAACACCAAAAAGATTGAAATGAACGTTATAGGCCCAGCATTAAAACCCTTAATCTTCCAATCACTGAGACGGAGTCCGCATGTGTACACCATTTAAGTTCAACCAACTGGTGACACAACCCATTGTCTTGTTGTTAAATATGTATACCATTGGATGTTGCCACAGCGATCAGAGGTTTATACGTTTGCACAAAGATCTAAGAACTTGATCTAAATCTATAGCATGGTCAGAAGACATAATGCCTAGGAGTCTTATACTAAAATTGAATAGATAACACAGTTGACATAATATTTACAACTTTAGATATCAAGTTTGCCAGTATGAAACCTCTAAAACAATCATTTGATAGTCATGTTGATTGAAATATTTAGGACTATCAATACATTATCACTCTTTTCAATGATGATAGACATTATCATGTTTTTCCCATAGAAACTACATCATGATAAACATTCAGTTTTCTTTCTTTTTTTGTTTTTTTGTTTTCTTTTTTGTTTTTCACTAAAATGTTTATTTATTCATCACGTTTCATAATAAAACTTCTCAATGTAAATAAGTCAATTCAGACATTGGAAAGAAATTAAATAAGAGTCTATTCTTGTAAACAACTTCATAATTGAGCATATAATTATCCAAGTGATATTCATTAGGATAGTCATTCATGTATTAACTAAATACGTAATAAAATAGAGAAGGGATTAATAAGTTACTGAAGTTCCTTTCGCTACAGTAATGTCATTTGAATAACTATATAGAGTTAACACACTGTAAGTAAGGATTGTGTTTTAATTTCACGTACATTAATCGAATTTGAAGTAGGTAAATAACAATCTAACTCGAATATATATATATACGGAAAGATTTGAGATTTCAGCTTACTCCTTGGTATGCGTGGATTCTGAGTAGAATGCTTCCAGACCATCTTTAAGTATATTTTGGTGAGGGTGTCTTGTATGTTGTTTTATATATATATATATATGGTTTTCAATGGTGGTCTAGCTTCAATTGGCTCACGATTTCAAAAAATACATTTTACCATATATACTAACATCATTTTTAAGTACAGGGATATACAAAGTCTTGTATTCATGAACGAGAAACCCACCCGATGTTAAAACTGTTTTCTAAATCTTTCAAATACACATTCACACAAAGAATGATTCATATCTATGAACAATATTTTTCTGTTTCACAAGTTATTGTTATTTTTATCAGAAGGGGTTTTTGTGGAGATTTAGTATTTTCATAGTTAAAGCGTGAGCCAATTGAAGCTAGACCACCATCGAAAACCTGGAAGCACTGGACGACCAACTCGTCCCATTGTTGGACTCTTCAGCAGTGCGCATCCACGACCTCGCTTCACGAGATTCGAACCCAGAACTTACCAGTCTCGCGCCGGAGCACTTAACCGATAGACCATGAGCCGGCA
>NC_031496.1:5983135-6060681 GCF_000237925.1 Schistosoma mansoni
GATAAGTAGCATACAACATATAATTTCTTATGATTTATAAAACAAACCTGAATTTAGTAACATAAAATTTATATTTCTTAATCTGTTTACGTTATACCGAGTGAATGAGTGGATGCCCTGTTAATATATATGAGATGATAAGACCGCCTATCAGAGAGCAGTGAATAATCTATCGGATCAATAATACACAAAAGCTGTATGAGCAGTCTTGAGTACTTATCAGTCCAGCTTTCTGCCTAGCCCGGCCAGTTAAGTCCATAACACCAATAAAAGCCTCTCAAACATACTAGGTTTATATACCAAACAAACTGGCCATATTGTACCACAAAATAGAAAATAACATTTGAAAAAGATTTAGCCAAATGTGACTGTGAATGTGGGAGACGGTAACTAATAGACTGGGGATAACTCAAGAATGGTAAATCGTATAGTAATAATCCATGGGTGAAAATGAAGCTTATAATAAAAGGGACGGGAATATGAATAGTCTAGTCACTTAGCAACTATACAATAGGAAATATACATATCATATTGGTCCATACATAGTTCTCAAAGTTACCATTCATAAATCTCCACGGGATTTAACAGTTGAGAAATGAAACCATGTTATCTAATGATTTTTTTTACTTGGAATTAAAACACCGTGCAAAATTGACACGTACGTTTAGTTTATCTGCTCACTAAATCTGTGAAAAGTTAAACTTATAAAACATTAAATGTGTGAAAACAAGCATTCAGTTGTCACGTAAACAAAGATAGTTATATAGATAAAGAAGTGAGAATTACCATGGAATCAGAAAAGGATTACATCTTATTTTTAATGTGAAGTTACTAGAGATTTGCAAGTGACATCTATAATAATCTGTATAGTACATTGGAATTATGTAGCTCACCAAAAGATAATTATAAAATTATTAAATTCTTTGATCACGTGTCAATTATATTGAAATTATAAACAGAATAAAATACAAACCTACTTTGAAGAGATTTATTCCGACTTAAGTTATACATTAAAAAACACATGGATTATGTAAATTCAGAAGAATAGGCCAACCAATTAGTTGTCATAGCAATCAACTAAATAGTTGTGACAATATATATTCATGTGAATGCAGAAGTATATTGAAGATACTATCATTGATTGGGTATACGGTAAAGTTACACACATTAATAATTATATGCAACTTGCTATGTACGGTGTCTGTTAACAGTCCCAACATATTTACTGTTACTTATCTTCATTTCTTGAACTCAAAATTTGTTATACCCCGATAACAATAGTGAATTGTAACTTTGGGATCCATTTATGGAAAAATATTATGCATATAATTTTTATCGTATATTTGCTAAATAATTAAACTACTCATATTCATGTTCCTTTCATTGTGAGCTTTATTTTGACCATTGGACTATTATTCTACGATTTACCATTCCTGAGTTATACCCAGTCAATTAATTACTGCTCCTCCTATTCACAGCCACATTTGGCTCACTCTTGTACAAATGTTATTTTATATTTTATTGGTACAATGTGGTCAGTCTGTTTGGTATATAAACTCAGTATGTTCGAAATACAAGGATTCATACAACAGAAGCTGTTATTAGTGTTCTGGACTTAACTGGCTGGGCTAGGCAGAAAGCAGGACCGATACGTACTCTAGACTGCTCGTATGGTTTTCGTGTGTCACTGTTCCGATCGATAATTCGCTGCTCTCTTAATGGCGGTCTTATCACGTCATACATTAACTGGGCATCCACTCGGCCACAAGATATATAATCGTTCTTACGAATTTTATTCCTTAAATCTGTAGTGATAAGGTTCGTGATTAATAATCATCATCTACCTGATGAACATTTTACGCTATATGGACTTCATGGATTGATCAATATTAATCACTATGTTTGATAAGTTGAAGAAGAGTAAAATTGTGCTTGAATGTAAGTGAAATAAAACTTGTGCTGTACAACATAGAGAACGTTAAAATTCTATTGACATTAATGACAAAAGACATGAGATGCGCACGTCAAACTAGTCAAATAGATTTTAAATTTAAAAAGATGTTTAGTCATCAAACATTATGTCTTTTATCACTTCATGGTTTCCCATCTAAATCCTTAAAAAGTATACCGTCTATTAATGAATGTATCGTTTTAATATTAAATACAGTTGTACAGTTACAAATATTAGTGTAACATCAATCTATTGCATTTTATACACTGAGGAATAGTTCAGGTATCAAGTTTAAAGTGATTTGTAAAAGTAATTGAGAAATGAAAGAAATAAAGACTAAAGTGTAAGTAATATGTAGGCAAATGTATAAGGTTTACTAGTGTGGGGAATGAGAACACAACTGGGGACAATTGAATGTGTTTGAATACAAAATTAAAGAACATTTAAGTAAATTCTGAGAACCATAGAGTAAATACTTAATTTGCAAAATGTCAATCAACTGGCTTAAGCATCACTGTTTCTTTTGCGAATGTCAATTATTGTGCGGTGTGGGTTACTTATATCCACTAAGTAGTATATGGTGATTGTCAGACATACAATGTATTTTGGCAGAAGACCGATGAGGAAAGAACTGAAATGATTGGCGATTGGTATTAAAATGCATGAACAATGAAATTAGAGAAGATGAACTGATATTTACAGAAGGAACAGTGAAGATTGAGACAATTCATTGTTATTTTGCAAATTAAGTATTTGCTGTATGGTTATCAGAATTTAGTAAGATAGTCAGTAATTTGTGATTAGATATATTCGATTGTCTCCACTCGTGTTTTGTTCACTATAATTGTTCTCTCGATTCGACGCCCATCATTCTTTGTTCGCGTTCTCTTTTTTTTGATCTGACACCAGGTATTTCACTTTTGATCAATGGTAAATACTACTTATATCTTAGAGATCGGTAGTACATACCACATTAGTATCCCTCTAGTCAAAGAAATGGAAAAGTTCGATGACTGACTGAATAGAAATGTAAAAAGTGAGGGCAAATTAGAATATATAAAAAACATAATATTGGGACCTATCAGTTTAGGAGATGAGCTTAATTTAACACTTTGAAACAATAAATAGGTGGCTTATCCACTAAATTAGTTTTATCATCAAATTTGTATTTAGACTAAAAAAAGAATGAACACTGATATTAGGGTTTTAGTATACAGTTCTTAGCAAGGCAATAATGTATTATTTCATCATTATTATTATTGGTGGCCTTATTCAATATTGTATTTTTAATATAACATAGAATTCTCAGCAACTCCGCCTGTAGCTCTTCTAGAGTTACTGCCGGTCCCAAGCCCGGGTAAAGGACGAGGGTTGGGCATGGGGTTAGCGACCCCATCCCGTAGAAAATCTAACTCGCTAAAAAACGCTAACCAGAAAAAATAATTCAAACCATTTAAACTCTGCCCTGGGAGTTGAAGGAATAATTATGACGCCTCATGATGAAAGCCGAAATTCTTCGGAAGTCACGAGACCGATGCACCTTCTAACAACCAGAGCAACACTCTTTATAGGTACAAGGAACGTCCGGACAATGTGGGAGACAGGAAAGACCAGCCAAATAGCAATGGAAATGAGGAGATACAACTTGGCAGTACTCGGAATCAGCGAAACCCATTGGACACAAACTGGACAACAAAGGCTAGGTACAGGAGAGATGCTGCTGTACTCCGGTCACGAAGGAGAAAATGCTCCACACACTCAGGGGAGTTGCTCTAATGCTGTCCAAAGAAGCACGAAATGCACTTGTGGGATGGGAATCTCATGGACCCAGGATAATCAAAGCATCATTCAGAACAAAGAAGCAAGGGATCACAATGAACGTTATCCAATGTTATGCACCCACCAATGACAGCAACGACGATGATAAAGATCAGTTCTATGAAAGGCTGCAATCAATTATAGAGAAGTGCTCACGAAAGGACCTCACCATTCTGATGGGAGATCTAAATGCTAAAGTTGGAGTGGACAACACAGGATATGAAGATGTAATTGGACGACATGGACTGGGAGAGAGAAATGAAAATGGGGAGAGACTTGCAAACCTATGTGCATTCAACAAATTGGTTATAGGCGGCACAATATTCCCACACAAGCTCATACACAAAGCTACATGGATCTCACCGGACCAAACCACAGAGAACCAGACAGATCACATCTGTATCAACCAAAAATTCCGAAGATCAATGGAAGATGTGAGAACACGGAGAGGAGCTGACATAGCTTCAGATCACCACCTGGTTGTGGCCAAGATGAGACTGAAGCTAAAGAAACACTGGAAAACTGGACAAACAGCACTACAAAGGTTCAATACAGCCTTCCTTCGAGATACTGACAAGCTCCATGAATTCAAGATAACTCTCAACAACAGGTTCCAAGCTCTACAGGATCTACTGAAAGAACAAGAAACTACTTTGGAGGACAACTGGAAAGGGATCAAAAAAGCACTAACTTCAACGTGTCAGGAGGTTCTTGGTCCTAAGAAGCATCATCACACGGAATGGATCTCTATGGGAACCCTGGACAAAATTCAAGAAAGGAAGAACAAGAAACTAGCAATTAACAACAGCCGAACACGAGCAGAGAAAGTCAAAGCACAAGCAGACTACGCAGAAGCAAACAGGGGAGTGAAGAAAAGCATTAAAGCCGACAAGCAGAAATACATGGGAGAACTAGCAACGACGGCGAAAAAAGCTGCAAGAGAAGGGAATATGAAACAACTATATGATACAACGAAGAAATTAGCAGGGAGATATAGCAAACCAGAGAGACCAGTCAAGGACAAAGAAGGAAAGACAGTCACTGAGATTCAAGAACAGAGGAAAAGGTGGGCATAATGCTTCGAGGAACTGCTGAATAGACCAGCCCCATTGAATCCACCGAACATCGAAGCAGCCCACACTGACCTTCCAATAGATGTCACTCCACCAACGATCGAAGAAGTCAAGATGGCCATCAGACAAATCAAAAGTGGGAAGGCGGCAGGACCTGACAATATACCAGCAGAAGCCCTGAAGTCAGACATTGAAATAACTGCAAATATGCTTCACCTTCTATTCAAGAAGATTTGGGAAGAGGAACAAGTGCCAACGGAATGGAAAGAAGGATGCCTCATCAAGATACCAAAGAAAGGAGATCTGAGCCAATGTGAGAACTACAGAGGCATCAGTTTGTTATCAGTACCAGGAAAAGTTTTCAACAGAGTGCTGCTGAATCGGATGAAAGACGCAGTAGACGCCGAACTTATGGATCATCAGGCTGGATTCCGTAAGGATCGGTCGTGCACAGACCAGATTGTGACACTACGGATCATCGTTGAACAATCAGTTGAGTGGAACTCATCACTATACGTCAACTTCATCGACTATGAGAAGGCGTTTGACAGCGTGGATAGGAGAACACTATGGAAACTTCTTCGTCACTATGGAGTTCCTGAAAAGATTGTCAACATTATCCAAAACTCATATGATGGACTACAGTGCAAAGTCATGCATGGAGGACAGCTGACAGATGCATTTCCAGTAAGGACCGGAGTCAGACAAGGCTGTCTACTCTCCCCATTCCTCTTCCTTCTAGTGATTGACTGGATTATGAAGAATTCGACATCTGAAGGGAAATACGGAATACAATGGACGTCTCAGAATCAATTAGATGATTTGGACTTGGCAGATGACCTAGCCCTCCTAACTCACACACACGAACAAATGCAGATGAAGACCGCAAATGTAGCAGCAGCCTCTGCATCGATAGGCCTCCACATTTACAAAGGAAGAAGCAAGATTCTCAAATGCAACACGGAGAACACCAACCCAATCACACTTGATGGCGAAACTCTGGAAGAGGTGGAAACATTCAAGTACCTGGGGAGCATCGTTGATAAACAAGGAGGATCGGATGCAGATGTAAAGGCGAGGATTGGCAAAGCAAGGGCAGCATTTCTACAATTGAAGAACATATGGAACTCAAAACAACTCTCAACCAATTTCAAGGTCAGAATCTTTAATACGAACGTCAAGACAGTCAGTTATACTGTATGGAGCTGAAACGTGGAGAACTACTACGGCCATCATCAGGAAGGTACAAGTATTTATAAACAGTTATCTACGCAAAATACTCAACATCCATTGGCCGGATACTATCCGCAACAGCGTTTTATGGGAGAGGACAATCCAGGTTCAAGCTGAAGAGGAAATTAGGAAAAGACGTTGGAAGTGGATCGGACATACATTAAGGAAATCACCAATGTGCATCACGACTCAATCCCTAACTTGGAATCCGGAAGGGAAGCGGAAAAGTGGAAGGCCAAAGAACACACTACGCCGGGAAATAGAAGCAGATATGAAAAGGATGAATGTTAACTGGAAAGAACTGGAAAGGAAGGCTCAGGACAAAGTTGGATGGAGAATGCTGGTGAGCGGCCTATGCTCCTTGACGAGGGGTAAAAGGCGTAAGTAAGTAAGTAAGTAAGAATTCTCAGCAAAATGTATTTCAACAAGTTTCCTTTTCTTATTTCTTGATCAATCCTTGCGATAAATATTGAGTGGTCACCAGCTAGATGTTATCAATCCAGGAATCGACATCTGAATAATGTATATTCTTTTTGATACATATAGACAGCAACCACGATGTCTCTGATTAGGCTCTTTTGTAACTTGTACAGCGAAATATACACAAAGTATATTTCATAGGCCTTTAAAGTTTGTTTTACGAAATAGAAAATACCGTTTAATAAGCTGACAGTAATGCATAAACTACACAAAACCATACGTTTCTAACCGCCATTCGTCTGTAATGATGATAAATTGATAATATTTCCTTCAAAGATTTCGATGGCTTTTCTTTAGCGTAATTGAAATGTAAGGCTTTTATTCATTGTATGTTACCGTTTAGTTCAATTACAAATGTTCATTATCATTCTATTAATTATTACCCATTATTCATTTGTATAAAATATTGCAGACTGATAATTTTCTTTCTCAGTAAGATAATAAAATTTCCTATCTTTTGTAATGGTACATTAGTTTATTATTCACTTAGTATTGTTTGTTTGAATCTTCCCATTGATGTTTAGGACTGCAATCGGTCAGTCTCTTATTGACCATATGTGCATACTGTGTGTATTGCCTCGATATTGCCTTAATTCACAAGCGTTATAAACAAAGATGGATAGTGGCTAGCAGTGGAATCCAGGACAAAGCGCGTTTCATCCCGTATTGAACGAGTCCGCTGGACGTACCTGCATCTCAGAGTTGATGTTCACTCTGGGACTCGAACCGAGTACTTTTCGCTTCAAACGCCATAGCGTTATCCACTCAGCTTGTGAGTCCTGATAGCCACTTGCTTGTGCAATGTGTCCACAATAGGACGAAACTCGCGTCCTGGATTCCACTGTTAGATACTATCCATTAGTTTATTATGTTTACGCTTATACATCATTTGATTGGTGAGAATGCCTTTTGAGAAATTTACAAACTGATTACTAATAAACTTAGAAAATATATACTCATCTGGGAAATAACTTTGGCATACTATGTAGGCTTATATAAGCCAATAAATGAAAATCGGTTTCATTTATTTTTTTTTTATTATTTTTTTTGTTAACCAATACAATCTGCATGCCAAATCTGAGAATAGGCTCAAATTAAATTTCCTGTTGAATTGCGCAGTTATTAGTATAAGTAACTTGAATAATCATGGGATTTGCACACACACAAAAAAAATTATTTTCATCATTGTTATTAATAAATTTATAAAACAAACTTCTCATAATTGAAATTATGAGTCAATTGAAGCTAGACCACCATTGAAAACCTGGAAGCACTGGAGGCGGTTTCTTCCTATTGTGGGGCTCCTCAGCGGTGCTCACCTACGATCCCGCCTCACGAGATTCGAAACCAGGACTTACCAGTCTCGCGCCAGAGCACTTAACCTATTTTAATCGACATACATTTCTGTAACGTTTTATTTTGGTACAAAATTGTAGTAACTAACTAATAAGTCGGTGAAGTACAATGTTGTGAATTTTCGCATTAAAGTTTTAAACAGACATATTTACCCCATTTTTATAAAGGCATCAACTAACTGTTTACTAATACTTATCAAAATCTTGTAACTAAAAGTCGCACTAAATCAAACCATCCACCATACAATTATGGAAATAGAGACAAAACGGTTGCAGGACCTAATTATAACAATAGGAAATGTAAATCTTTATAAACGAATCTAGATCCATCGTTCATGTTAAGAACTATCAGGAATTAACGAGCTTATTGTATAGATTTGAGCCTTTGTTTGGAAATCAGATATGTGATCCAAGTTCACGCATTTCATTGCTAATCAATACCTAAAACACATTTGTGATGCAACATCATGTCATCGAAAATCTTAATTCACTGTTTCGAATAACAAATTATTCATTATTTCAGCCAATATAGAACTACGTTGAACGTTCAAATCGAGATGTGTTGAATTAGTCTTTCGGAACTATTCATATAGAGTTTCTAATAAGTATAGAATAAGTAGACAATATGCTGACGATTGCTGTTTAGTGGTAACCCAAATTTCACAGCTTTAGAAATCTCTAAGAGGTTTACTTTAAAACATAGCAGTGAAGTATTTGTATCAACTATAGGTAAGAAACTATTCATACTTATATATACCTTTTGATAACAACAAAAACTGCAAAAGCTAAGTTGACACACTGAAATGAAATGAGATGTTTCAATTGACTGTAATTATATACTTACTTAAATGAAATGAAATACTAAGACGATTTGTCAATTAATTCACTTGGGATATAAAAACAGAATGAAATGGCATGAGAAACTAATGTAAATTGCAAAAAAATCACGAAAAGTTTGTCTTTCTAAATTCTTCAAAGAATAAAGTATAAACTAATATACATATTTATAAGCAGAGAAGGATAATGGCGAGCAATGGAATCCAAGAAGCGCGTTCCATCTTATTTCGGACTCGTGAGCTAGATGTACCTGCTTCTCAGAATTAATGTTCACTCTGGAACTCGAACTCAGTCCTGAATATCAGTGAGAAGATCCAAGTAAACAATACCAAGTAAGTTTAAACATCATGCCATTGAAAAAGCGAGTGACTATCAGGACTCGAAAGCTAAGTGGATAGCGCGATGGCGTTTGAAGCGAAAGTTACTGGGTCCCAGTCCCAGAGTGAACATGAACTCTGAGATGCAAGTACATCCAGCTGACGAGTCCCAAATAGGACGAAAAACGCTTCCTGAATTCCACTGCTAACCACTATCCATCACCGCTTATAAAGCTTGTGACTTAGGTTAATATCGAGGCAGTCCGTACAGGATGCACATATCCAGTCCTAAATATCAATGGGAAGATTCAAGTAAATAATAACAAGTGAAGTTATATATATAAATTCCAAGCAATTTCGAAATCACTTTTCAAAAAGAAAGAGTTATGAATAGTACTAATAGTTCAATGACAATTCGAAGGAAAGCACTATTGAACATTGAACCCCCGTTATGAAAAAAATTATGAAAATTTTATTATAGTTTGAATGACGATCAAAACTCATCGATGAAATTTACCCTGAAAGTGTTACATCATGATGGATTGGATATTCTTAATTATTATCTGATTTTATATAAAGTTAATTAGATGTTTTTGTGATATATTGTCTAAAGATTTGATTGACATTATCAGGGTATATTTATAAGAAACATATAAATTACATTGAGATAAATTAGAGATTGGCTAAACAAATTTAAAGAATACTTTGTTCAATATAGAAATTTCATTGTTTTTCTTCCCTTCTTTTTAGGGGCTTAGAGAATATTGTGATATATCTATATAATATATATTGACGAAGACATTTGTGGCGAAAATACAATTGTTCTGAAGTGGAAGCCTGCGTTTTGGTGAAATTCTCCCATTTTCGAACAACTAGAAGCGTACTACGTTTATATGATTTTAAGATGGTAGAGAAGATTTATAGCTCAGCTGGATGATTTTGATGGAGTTTTGTCCTCTGAACTGAATGGTGTGGTCGTTTGGTCTACCTGTAGTTTATCTTGATGATGTCGTTCAAAATTACGATGAAAGCTCCATGACCACATCATCCAGCTCAGAGAACTAAGCTTCATCAATACATATATATATATATATATATATATATATATTTCTTGTCGCATAAACTAACCAGTGAATCGATACATATATTGTAAGCTATTGAAATTGTCAGACGGAGACTTGAAGTTCCGTTAAAGGGGCTCAAACTACTGATAATTTCAGTGAAACGCAAAAGCGATTCATTTACCTTATTGATTAAAATCACCACAACATTTGCAATATAACATTAGTTAAATTTCATGAGCCAACATTGTATGTCAGTTAATTTGATTTCATTGAAAGTAATCATTTCACAATATGCACCTACTTGCTGTTAGATACTTCATTTACAGTAATACACACATAAGAAAGTAGTGTTAGTAAAGTCTGATACATCTTTTTGTTGTTTTAACAATTACGCTTTCTTTCTTCTACCAAAATAAAGCATGCATATTTGATATTACTAACAACAGTTACGGAAAAACAGGAAGCTAGGGCGGTATTCCTTGAAACTTGAATACTATCAAGTACTCACCAAGAAAATCCGTAAACCTGCAAGTAACAGCTTGATATCTGAAGGGTATTTCGAAATATTTGGCACAAAATTTGCTGTTATCAATTTTTATTTGAAATACATACACAATAGGCATATTCTATTTGTTACTCTTAGCAACTGCTAAATTCGAACTAATTTTAAGACAAAAAAAGTTGATTATTTTGTATATATTAGGAATGTTTCTTTTATTCAACCTAAAGTTAGCCTTCATTGAGTTTCATTTTATTCCAGTAAGATCATAAAGACAGGAATAGTTATGTAGGAATTTACAATTGTGAATTAAATAGATAACGTTAAAGATTCAAATTTGGTTTGTCCAGTATTGATTAGATATACAGATTAACTTTGAATACAGATTACATAATATACGACTTTTTAGCATTTGTTAATACATACAGATATATATGTGTAAGACAGAATAAGTGTTAAACCTCACGCTATAAAGTATGCAGAAATACCCATGGATACACTTTAGGCCTATAGGAAAACTAATTTCATGTTAAGACACAAAGCGAACAGCACAAATATTCACATAGATATAATAACATCAGTTCACTTAAATATATATATAAGTCCCTTAAGAGAGTCAGACGAATTGAGTCGATTCAACTGGAAATACAGTGAAAACTTATGAAACAAAAGTCGTTTTAAACCAATGTGTCTACATGAAAAAAGAGTTCTTCCTTTTATATCTTCTGATTTATCATAGTTAACAAAATTATTCTAATTACAAGTAACTATACTAACGACTTATAATAAAATGGTGTATTTTTATGTATCACTTATAATTACTATTTAATATAGCCGAGATTATAGGTTATTAGTATTACGTTGTCTACTTGATTTACTCAGAAGTACGTTATAAATCAACAGCATTCAATTGTATAGAACCCCACTCTCCCACAGTCCCAAATCAGAAGACAGAAAAAGCAGAAGCAGTGATTGTTTGGTAGGAATCAAAAATGTGCAGAAAATCAAGGGTATTTGTAGGTATTAACGTTAGCCATAACATCATCATAATTCAGTCAGTCTTCAAGGAGGCAATAAGGCTACCGTTCAATCGTAGCATTTCACTTTGATATTCTAGGAAGCGCCATTAAATTCTGATTGGATGGAAACTCTGTGGCTCCTTTAGGACCTCTGATGGCTCCGTCGTGCTACTCGGAAGCCGTCCAAACAAGTAGGTTTATCGTTATTATTTACTTATATGTCAACTTTTGATTGAAAGTGATATCAGCTTGAGAACTCTGGAAATTAATCCAGAACTCTTCCGTGAATCGACATACTAAAGATGCTGTTTGTCATTCACAAAGTTTTCAATTATTATCTATACTTGTAAACAAATCCAAAGTAACATTACATAGAAATTGTATTTGGAGGTATCACAATGTACTAAAAATAATTTTCATAGTTGAAATCATGAGTCAATTGAAACTAGACCACCATGGAAAACCTGGAAGCACTGGACGGCCGTTTCGTACAATTATGGGACTCCTCAGCAGTGCGCATCTACGAACCCGCGCTCGCGAGATTCGAACCACAGACCTACCAGTCTCCTGCCAGAGCACTTAACCGATAGACCACTGAGATGGCCGGCAACCAACGGTGATAATGTCTAACTTCAACCAATCCACGAAGGTTGAGCAACAGTTCAGTGAGTTGTTATCTCACAACAGACGTGGTTGAACTCCACTGGTCACTGCTTCCCACTAGAACTCCAAGATATGCATCTCGAAGTCGGTCACTAGTGAGTATATGATTATTATTATCAGAAGGGGTATTGTGAAAATACTGAAATCTTCACAAAAACCCTTCTGATACTAAAAATAACCCAATTTCGATTTCATCAAACGATACTTTATTATTCCATAAATTACTTTGTGTAGCATAAATTGTTTTATGTAAGATAATTGTTTGTATAAAAAGAGTAATTACTAACCTACTTATACGAAAGAAAAAATGAGATACTGTCTAAATAATTTATTCAATAAAGCTTTGTTCATATTCTGTTTCGTTTATTTTGAACGGTTATTTTTATTACATTATACTAATTATCATTTTTTTACTACTTATATTCATATGAGTAAAGAGGGTATAAGATAAATTTATGGTTTGACTCAAAGATTTACGTTATTAATCAATGTTTTTATAGTCTGTATCATGGACTGATCTTAGTTAAACAACCATTAAATACTAGTAATCACTAGCTGCTGTTCTGTTCTAATACCGGACGTCTCAACAGTGCTCATCAAAGACCTCAACAGGGATAAACTTAGAACCTCCTGGCCTTAATTATGTAGCTCTTAAATCTATTGGTTTACATTGTTTAGTCTTATATAGAGATGTGTCTCATAACACCTAGTTTCAACTTTATACAAAGTTGACCCTACATTTATTAATCTATCAGCGAATAACACCTAATTAAATTGAGTTGCATCAAAGACTTTGATATTTATTACACAACTAAACTAATAAACATTTCATACAGAAGTTTTTGTGCCCGGAGATGATAGAGTAGCACTTTCAACAGACGTATAATTTATTTAAAATGATTGACACATAATTTTTTGTCACGATAAAATACTGTAAATTAAAAGTATAATGATAACCTCCATTAAAATGTAGATTAGGTTGATGGAAAATACGTCCACTCATATACTATGATTTTCATAGAAAAACCTAAACGTTGAATGTTTACTTATTTACCTATATTTTTAAGGCTTTTAAAACTACACCGTTCCGAGCAAGACAATAATTTATGGACGACCTTTGAATGAATCTTAAGTGACTTTGACAAGTATTATCCAATCAGGATACACTACTTTTACATGGTCCAAAAACTTGTCAACGTTAGAATGTGGTTCAAAGTTTCTAAAATCGTAATGCATATGATAGAGAAACTCATCCATATGGCTCCAAAATAGTCACTCTCTGGTGCCATGATAAGGTAGCAAATACTCTTTCAGCCTCCACCAAATAGCTTCAATATTGTTTGTGTGTACTCCGGTTGTGTGAGCTTGTCATTTTTATTACACATATATCTCTAAAATACTCATACCACTGAACAACCGAAGCTTCAGTAACATCTGAGAATATTGCAGCCAATGCTACTGGTGCTTTAACTATACAGTTCACAGCAATTATTATAATTTGCCTTAGACTCAATCTAGATCGAGCAAAAACAGTTCCTATTCTAGCAGACTTCTTCCTCCAACATATATTACATTGAAAGACATCATCATGGTAGTCTGTACACGGTCCACAAGTCGTTTGATTACCACAATCACAAACAAAGGAACTTTTAGCTAGTCCCATTTATGATAGTCACTTAATTGTCACGTCTCTAAAATCCTTTTTGAACCGAACGTACATGAGCATCAGGTACTGAAATTGATGCGTAACTTTGAAATCCCTGAATCGCTTCTGATTGGCTCGTACATAGATTACAGTCTCTCCGCGTTCCGTTGTTTCTAATCATATATCAACTAATATCAGTGTTCACTGTTATTTTGTAAGATTGTTAACGTTGATCGGTAGTCAATACTTGACTTGAATTGAATAAACTTTTGAATCAGAAGAGGATTTGTGAAGATTTCAGTATTTTCAAAATGAAATCAGAGGTCCAATTGAGGCTAGACTAGTGCTTCCAGGTTTTCGATGGTGGTCTAGCTTCAATTGACTCATGATTTCAACTTTGAATAAACTTTAATTCATATTTTTAATAGTCCATATTGTACAATCTGTATGTGTTGAATCTTTCATTAGAAAAGTTGTTTCATATTTCCTGTGAAAAATTGACGTGAATATTTTATAAATCTCTCATCACTTATGAAAAAAGAAAGAGTTTAAAACTTATAAAATGCGTGATTTGTTATAAAACAATTAGTAACTATGAGAACAGCTGGAAACATATTTCTAAAACAATGACAATATTGATAATACAAAAATATTTTTTTTAGATATTTAGTTGTTTAAAAAAAAAAATAGACAAAAATATAAAAAAAAAAGGATATTTGGATTATTCGATTTTTCTAATTATCTGTTATATGATCAATTGATATTACATCGACTATAACATAGAACTCAGACAATCATCAGAATTAGTTACTAGGGTGAATATATATAGATTTGTAACGTTTATATAATAATCTGAATCTAAAAATTTTAATTTGTTCTTATTATAGATATATATAGATATATATACATTATATAGAATTACTGATATCTCCACAAAACCCATCTTCTGATAATGATCATATGCTCACTAGTGACTAGCTCCATGAGGTATTTCCTGGGGTTCTAGTGAGAAGCAGTAACCGGTGGAGTTCAATGAAGTCTGTTGGGAGATATGAACCCACTGAAGACATTGGTGAATGGTTGCTAGATTGCGTGGATTGGCTGAAGTTCGATATTTACAGCGTTGGATGCAGGCTCAGTAATCTTGTGATTAAGTGCTCGCGTACGAAACTGATGGGTCCTGGGTTCGAATCTCGCGAAGCGGAATCGTGGATGAGCACTTCTGAGGAGTCTTACAATAGGCCGAGACGGCCTTCCAGTGCTTTCATGTTTTCCATTGTGGTCTAGCTTCAATTGACTCATGATTTTAACTATATAGATATATTTGTCAAGGAATGATATATACGAGATGAATGTTACATCATTTTTGATACGCTACAGCTAGATGGATATTCGAAATTTCAGTGTGAATGTATATATTTAGACTCAGATCTAATAAAAATACGTTTAAACACGAATATTTTATCCACTAGATTTCCGATTCACCGAATTGTTGAACATTATACTAACGATAATTTATATAATCATTCATTTCTTCTTTATGTTCATACTAATTAGATTGCTTCGATATATTGAAGCTTTAAAAAATGCAATTGTGTTAACTGGGGAAAATATGTCCGCTTGATGTAACTCAAGATTATCATGAATAGATAAATTGCTTGATGGCGGAATCCTTAAAAAAAGCAACGGCCAACGGTAACTTATGCATGGTACGTTGTATATCATGCTTGATATAGTAAAATCTAGATTTTTTACATCATACCTACACAACATACAATTAACAAATTTAGTTATTTAAAAGGAAGCTAATTTTCCACTTTTACGAATAGTTGATATCAGCATTTCACAGATGGTATATGAAGCGAAACATTGCCCTGGCGATTGTTAGGAGACTTTGTTGAACAATTTTTGACTGAGATCATGAATAGGCCAATGTAAGACCACCATTAAAAACCAGGAACAACTGGACAGGTGTTTAGTCCTAGTATGGGAATGCTCAGCAGTGAGCTTCTTTAATCTCGCGCGCGGGACTCGAACCCGGGACCTTCGATCTCGCGCAAGAACTTCCGACGCCTCCAGGCTTTCAATGTTGATCCGGCACTGATCGGTTCATGATTCTAACTAAAACCGAACAGTCTCCATATATATAATGGAGCCTCAACTTACAGCTGATCTCTTAGACAAAGTAAGAATGGAAATCACTTTTTATTTATCGATGTAAATTTTATTTTTCACAATGATGGGATACATTTTTTTTCAATGTTTGACATAAAAATTGAAATATAATACTGTAGCTAAAACTCGTTATTATTCCAAGTGACATTTCATTTAGTTGTGTATATCTTGTATTCTGTAAAATTATGTTTTATCAAATATCAAAAGTTAAATCAAAATGATTTTCAACATAGGTTGAGTGCATTTTTACTGGTTTAATCATAACTATAGAAATTCATTTATCTAAAGACTAAACTTCTATTGTTCGCATCATGTGCCAAGTTTATTTAGGCAATCACTGAAAACTGAGACTCACTGACTACTTGGTTCATATTTTTGTGTGACTTTTCAGAAGTTAGGCATCAGTTATACTATAAACGATGGAACTTCAAAAACACAAATCTCTTTTATCGATATCTAAGCCAATCTTTTCCACATGGTTGATATAAGATACGATGATGGCTTTTTATATATGTGATTACAATCCAACTTTCAACTATTATGTCACTAATCCAAGGCTTGGTTTATCGAATTGTGTGATGAAATAAACAGTTTACAAATTGTAACATTTTATTGTTGAATATACATCTGTATGTATAGGTTCAATAATTTTGCAGATTATATTTAAAGTAGCTTGTTGATTTATTACTTTAATTTAATACGTTCATCCATAATCATCAACATAGTAGGTGTTTACCTCGATATTCTCTTGATACACACTAAACAATATCAGTTACACAACAGCCAGTAGCCGACTACATTATTCACAATTATTTAAAAACTGAAAAATATTAAGTTGATTATAAATCTGTTGAATATTGAAATGTGAAAATATGGTCATTCGTTGATTAATCATGTTAGTAATTTGAACATTATCTTTTATGGAAAAATAACATGCTTGTCCGGTTCAACAAAATGATATTCCATCAATGAAAACCTAGAAGTACCGAATAGCCATTTTTTTTAGCATAGGAATCTTCACTAGTGCACATTCATGATCCTGCATGCGGGATTCCAATCAAGGACTTTCAGTCACGCGTGCAAACGCTTAACCTCTAAACCACTGAGTCTGCATCTAATGGTGTTAATATCTAAATACAACCAATCCACGAAATTACACGACCATTTTCGATTGTCTGAGGTTGATACGTGTCTCTATCTAACATGGCTCAGTGGTCTATGGGGTTAGGTTTGAATCCTGCGTGCAGACTCTTGAATGTACACTACTGGGGAGTCCCATGTTAGGACTAAACGTATGTCCAATATTTTCAGGTCTTCAGTGGTAGTCTAACATTAATCGATTCATCAGCTTAATCAAAAAAATTCGACATAATTGTCTAACCTTAATGTAGTTTTTGAATGTTTTAATAAAATGTTCAAACTTAATTATCAGAATCTTTGAATGGTGATTTAATAGTGCTCTTTACCATTAACCTTTAATTACTTCATAAATGCGGCATCACTAATCTTATAAAATGTTTGGAAGAATGATATTTCTCTCAAACAAGCACATCATTTGGTACTATATCACACAAACGTAGAGTTATGATGATAAACTTTTAAGTTAAAATATGTTCACTCCTTTGTTCGTCTATTTTATATTAGTCAATAGATGTTTTTTAACATATTAAATCAATAAATTTATACTTTCAGTTGGTTTCCATTCAGTTCCATTCAGATCTTAATAAAGAATTAACCACTTACTGTGAAATAAAATGTCCAGAAAGGTAACGTTATAATGAACTTAAACACTAGTGGGGATAACCTAATGTATTTGAATACAAAATTACAGAATCACTTAGTGAAATCTGAAAACCATACAGTGATACTTCATTTGCAAAATGTCGAACAGTTGTCTCAAAAGGGGGTTTTTTGTGGAGATTTTAGTAATTTCATATAGTTAATATCATGAGTCAATTGAAGCTATACCACCACCACTAGAACCCCAGGAATTACGTCATGCAGCCAGTCACTAGTGGGCATATGATCTAGTGAGAAGTCGTGGCCGTTGGAGCTAATCCATGTCAGGTAAAGACGGATATTTACCTCAGTAAAATAGAAGTTGATCGCGCAATATCATGGATAGGTTGAGGTTAGACATTAACACCACTGGATGCCAGCCGGCTTAGTGGTCTGTCGGTTAAGTGCTCTGGCGCGAGACTGATAGGTCATGGGTTCGAATCTCGTGAGGCGGGATCGTAGATGCGCACTGCTGAGGAGTCTCACAATAGGACGGAACGGCCGTCCAGTGTTTCCAGGTTTTCCATGGTGGTCTAGCTTCAATTGACTCATGATCTTAACTATATAAAATTGTCTCAGACTTGATTGTTCCTTCATTTACAAACTAATCATTCTCTGTTCTTGCTCTCACCTCTTTGATCTTCACATCCGATTGGTAATACCTACTACTTATATCTATAGGCATCAGTGGCACACACCACAGTATAGTTGAAAGGTTTACACTTTCCCTCTCTCCTTCTGTATATATATATATATATATATATATATATATATATATACCTTGTTATCAGGTAATATATTTCATGCATTGTGATTCTTCAAAATATCACTGTTATAGTTGGCTGACGATTAAAGTTTGCATGTATTTTTAGTTTATTACTTACCCAAAAGTGAACACATAAAAGGTAAGCTCACTTCATACTTATCGTAGACATCTAAACTTGATTCGTAGATCTAAAAATTATTGTTGTTCATAGATGAGTTACTCTATATTAATCGATTTCTGTTTCAGTCAGAGAAAATGTGTCTACATCTGTGAATTCCAAAATTTATTGGCTGAAATATTGCATTTATATGCTTTACAATAATAAACATTATGTACGACAAATTGTATTCGGTATACTTTTAAATAAACCATTTGATTCAGCCACAAGATTATGATCTCAATTAACAATGAAATCAACCACATGATTTCTTTTGTTAAGATTCTGAAAATGACAGAATAAAAAAAGTATTTATTCCTAATAATGATGTGTAGATGTGTACACACTCACCGATGTCATTCGAATTCACAACAGATGGTTCTTTTCACATATATTTGAAAAAATCAATTCGTCACTATGATAAACGATACTGTGATTAGAATACTTTTGGTGATATATTTTGTTAGTTCACTGTACCGTTTGAGTTACATATATAACAACTCTACACAGGAAACATATTTTGAACAATGATAGCTAAATCACTATGTGAGAATAGGTGTGCATTCTTTCGTTTGACATTCCATAGATAAAGAACTAAAATTTGCTCTGACAATAAATATGAGTAGATACTGATTGATGTATTGTATATTAATTTCTTCTCAAACTTAGAATTCATCTTAATAATGGTTTTGTTATATTCACTTGGTATTGTTTGCCTATATCTTCCCCTTATTGTTTAGGACTGCAACTGATCAGTCTCCTGTTCGCCTATGAGCATCCTATTCAGATTGTCTTGATATTGCCTTAAGTCACAAGCTTTATAAGCAAATATGGATAGTGGCTAGCAGTGGAGTTGATGTTTACTCCGGGACTTGAACTCATTGACCAGTACCCATCTTTGCTTATAAATTATTTTGCTATGTTCATAAACTCATTCATTCATCAATTCAATT
This sequence comes from Schistosoma mansoni, assembly GCF_000237925.1. Lineage (NCBI taxonomy): Eukaryota > Metazoa > Platyhelminthes > Trematoda > Strigeidida > Schistosomatidae > Schistosoma > Schistosoma mansoni. The sequence goes on from NC_031496.1 coordinate 6,002,920, forward strand.
ATTCCAAAATATAAACACTCTACTTATGTAATAAACTGTATGAAATAGCTTGTCTGGTATTTGAGTAATGAAACGTCATATTGTGAATTAGCAGAGATCACAGCATTTTTCATACATTTTATATCTATTGACATATGTAACACAATTCACAAGTGTAAATTTTTCCATCCTCAAAATGATACCATAATGATTAACATCCATCAAAGCAATATAGCTCACAGGTAATAATTATAAGTATTCGGTTTAGTAATCATTAGAATGCAACACTTTTTTGGTTTCGGGTCAGCTGATCTACCTATACACTACAAGGGCTGTTAAAATGTGTTCTGCACATATCTCGTATATAACATAACTGTCTACATAACACTACCTAAAGAGCGGCTTAGATTAACGTGAGTTTTCTTGACCAATAATGACATTTATCATCTGATAAAGTGATTTATATAATCTCTTTAAACTAATTTACAATTGGCGATTAACGCTTTCAAATTAATCATTTTCATTATCGAACTCACTGAACTACTATCAAAACTGTCGTATATATTGTGAGTTCAAAAGTTGTCTTTAAACATTATTATGTCAACCTAAAGGAATTGTGAACATAAATACCTGGAATATAGACTTACTACTGAATATGATTAAAATTAAGTAAACGCACATTCTATCTGTTATTATTTTGCTTCAAAACAGGGTAATGTACTTGGCAGTTCAGTGATCGAAAAGACTTTTGAGTTTTGTAATTCTAAATACATAAATTTAACATAATGTATCTAACCCACTGAATTTCATCTGACTAATGATATTTGCTGAAAGTGTTGGATTTATGAATGAATAGAAAAAATGGAAATCTCCCTTAGACACACAGAGAATATATCTGCGCTTTTATTATTCATACCTGATTGTAATATAATATCAATAATGTAATAGATTACTGCTTTAACAAATATATTTCTTATGTGTGTGAGGTTATGGAGATTGTTAAATTTTTGATTGAGATCATGATACGATGAATGTTAGACGACCATTGGGCGCTCACTGCTAAGGAGTTCCATACTAGGACGAAACAGTCATCCAGTTCTCCCAGGTTCTCAATAGTGGTCTAACATTGATCGATTCATGATGTCAGCTAAAAATATATTTATTATTTATAGTCATATAATTATCATTGTAATAAATCATTGAGAAGTTAGATTATTATTTTTACTTTCTGGATTAGTTGATCAACTGATATGAGAAGTATTCCATCGAGTCATTGTATAATAATCAAAAATGAAGAATGACTAAACTATGAAACAGTTTTAAGAATGTTAGTTTTACAAAAAAAGTTAGCTTCGGTCAGGTCAACGGATTTATTACACAGATGATACTATGAATATTTTTCATAGCATAACTTTTATGTAAATGTGTTCATTTACTGTCAGTTGTTTATCGACGTAGCGGAAGGTTTTTGGTGAAGTAACTTAGCAAGAATTAGTAAAAGCCTCAGGGATAAAAATTCAAGCTGATAAAACCCCTACTCACCAGAAATTGTTTATTAGTTTCTGTAAAAATACAGATAACCGGTAGGGTGTAACGCGAAAATTCATAATCACCTTTATCAAAGAGATGACTTCAGTTGCAAAATTATAATAATAGAATTATCTTGAATCAAAGTTTTCAAGAAAAAGAATTTCCTATTTCAGTTGGTAAAGAGATGGAAGATTATGTAATTATATTTATCAGATACAGAGAAACACGAATGCCGTAAGATTTTAGATTCTTTACACTGAAGGGTAACTTAAGACTATGGAAAAGAGAATCAACCAGTAGAATTTCGACAACCACTTTTTAAAATGATGTGATGAATTTCTATTTCCATTATTATGCATAATTCTCAGAGCAGAGTCTACGAAGATGGTAGTTAACGTACATTATACAATTAATTTGCATTTGGGTGACAGTAACTGGTTTATAATTGGTGTTATCCCTGAAACTCATGAACTAGACATAACTGACATAACTTTTGAAGATACTCCTTCAAATTTAATAAGAGTGAAACATTGAATGTTATTCAAGTCTTTTTTAAATCTGTCCTAAATTGATCACTTAACTTAATATGTAGGCGAAATAATTTATGTTCATCCTATAGATTGGCAGGAGGATTTATGTATATTTCTTTGACATTTTATTCGGAAATAGCAGTACTAGTGTAGTGTGTGCTACTTATGATGATAGATATAAGTAATATGTAACACCATCAAAATTGAAATGCCTGTCGAAATAGGATTGAGAAGATGGAATTGAAAAGAACCGGAAGGGAAACAGAAAACAAGTGATATAAAAACAGAAATGGAAGACTCACGAATAATTTAAGTAAAAACTGGTGGACGATGTGCAGGTGAATTTTGTAATGCATGATTATCATCATTTGCAAGTCTTCATTTACTACACATTAATATCATACAAAAAAATAATTAAATATAATAAGGCACATCCCCTAGTTATTTCACTGTATCATCACATATTATATCCACAATGTAGAAGAAGATTATTTAAGGATTGTTAGATGGTTTGAAGTAACCTAAATGGGACTTTAAGCCTAGGTTTCAAACTATTTGGCATGCGCCGCAACGTCATGACGATAATTTGAAAGGATTTTCTATTCTTTGTCGAATTTAAACATGTGTCACTCAACTTCATAGTTTAAAAAGGTTACCTCTGAGATGTTTGCTCATCTAACGACTTTTTGTAAAATTGAGAAACTGATAATCGACTGACTACTGAGTGATTACCAGTAACATATTTATTTGATGATTGAATTCTGTCAATTATGTTGTAGCTTGAAAAATGTTACTGAACATTAAAAATAGATTTGGAAATTTTTTTTAAGTATACAAACATAATACTTAATTTGAATAAATAGAAATAAAGTGAAAATCTTTCACTGTTAAACTATTAAATTATATTCTTGTATTATGCAGATTTTTATTAATATTTGAGACATAATTCAATTATAATCAGAAAGTGTTCTGTGGATATTATAGTAATTTTAATAGTTGAGATCATGAATCAATTGAAGCTAGACGACGATGAAAAACCTGGAGTCACTGGACAGCCGTTTCGTCCCACTGTGGGACTCCTCAGAAGTGCGTATCCACGATACCGCTTCGCGAGATTTGAACCCAAGACCTATCCAGACTTACGCGTGAGCACTTAACTTGTAGATCACAGAGCTTACCGGCATCCAACCGTGTTAATGTATAACTTCAACCAATCCACGAAATTGAGCTACACATCCACCAATGTCTTCAGTGAGTTACTATCTCACAACAGACCTGGTTGAACTTCATTGGCCACTGCTTCTCACTAGAACTCCAGGAAATACCTCTTGGAGCCAGTCACTAATGAGCATATGTTGATTATTATGAGAAGGAGGTTTGTGGATATAATAGTAATTTCAATAGTTGAGATCATGAATCAGTTGAATTACATGAGGATTTTTTTCACTAAATATTAAACAGACAGAGAAACATGACCTGGGAAAAGAAACCAATTCCGGTTTGTTTTGCTTTAAAAATTAGAAATTTGATAATTTTTTTTAATTAGAAATTTATACTTTTTTGAAAAAGGTTTCCATGAATAAAGATCGATAGTTGTATTCATGATCCTTTCGTTATTAGGACTAGATGAAAGTTCATTTTAAATGATTTCATTTATAAATGATAAAAAATACAAGCAATCATTCTGATTTTAAGTACATCGTTTGTGAATATTTATACTTGACAAGTGATTACCTAGACTTATCCGTGTAGTGAATAACTTTTTGGGATTTTAATCTTAGTTTAAACATCAATATTAAGAAATAATTCACTTGATATTGTTTACTTGAATCTTCCCATTGATGCTCAGGACTACAAATGATCAGTCTCTTATTAACATATATGCATACTGTTTGTATCGCCTCGATATGGTCTTAATTCACAAGCATTATAAACAAAGATGGATACTGGCAAGCAGTGGAATCTAGGAGTGAACATGAACTCTGAGATGCAGATAGGTCCACCTGACGAATCCTAGATAGGACGAAACGCGCATCCTTGTTGTAAGGTGTATATTGAACTGATGAGTTGCGAATTAGACGGAACTTTCTTCCTGAAATCCACTTTCAACCACTATCTTATAACATAAGAAAATGTTGTGTAATAATGAGCTGTTCGTCCACTATGCATATGCATCAACAAAGATGGTCCGAATTTCAGTCCCAAATACTAATAATGTGAAAACACAAACTTTATACGAATAACTAGGAACGTTTACTATTCATTTAACATGATAATTAACATTTCTCAATACACATCAAGACAAACATTTTGGATTTTGTCAACTGTCAGAAATGTATCTATAGTAAAGCATACTTAACAGTAGGTGATGATTATTTTTGGTCGCCAATTAGTTTAACTGAAATCAGTTTCGTTACTACTATCCTATCAGAATGTCCTTATAATCTTGAAATAAATTAGTTGTATACGTTTAACTTGTACTCAATGTTACCATGAATATATAATGTCATACATACATATGCATCTCTTTATCTAATCTGTAAATAAAGCTTATGTGTTTTTATTCGTTTTAACTATGTTCTAGTTACGTCATGAAGTAACTATGATGAAATTGCAACAAATCCCTTCTTCAGAAGGGGATTTGTGGAGATTTCAGTATTCTTCAAAGTTGAAATCATGAGTCAATTGAAGCTAGACCACCATCGAAAACCTGGAAGCACTGGACGGCCGTTTCGTCCTATTGTGGGACTCCTCAGCAGTGCGCATCCACGAACCCACTCTCGCGCGATTCGATTCCAGGACCTACCAGTCTCGAGCCGAAGCCCTTAACCGATAGACCACTCAGCTGGCATCCAACGGTGTTAATGTCTAGCTTCAACTGATCCATAATAAGACGAAACGGCCGTCCAGTGCTTCCGGGTTTTCAATGGTGGTCTAGCTTCAAATGACTCATGATTTCAACTTTGAAAAATCCCTTCTTGTTTAAAATGATCTTTTTTTTTCAAATAGGAGGTAAACGTATATTTTTTAAATAAAAAAAATTGATTGTGTTAGTTTTAGACGATTACATTATTTGAATAAGATTCTTTAGTGGACCTATGAAATATTAAATCAATCACTGTAATTAGATGATAAAACGCAGATTAGAGATATTGAATTCCTACTTTTAATTTTATTAAAGGTGGTTAATCCTGAGATAATGTTCACTACACAGATGGCATAACAATCATAGACAATTTAAGTGTATAGTTATAAAGACCTTTAGATTAGACCCATACAATATGATATTTTAGTATGATCACATAGATGGTTGAGATTGTACAGAATGGGGGTGATTTATGTTTTGTTATGTTAATGTTAAATGAATATTGAAGTTAGTCGTTCCATAATTCATACATCGAGTTTGATTTCTGATGGCAGTAGCAATATCATTCAATTTTCGCAGAATAATACGTGCAATTCACAAAGAAAGATGATTTTGAAAATTTGAAGTAAGTGTTAACGAATATCTGAGTATTATCATCCTTTTATAATTATAATCATTTGGCATTAAATAACATATCTTCATTATTTATCGACAAAGCTACTGTATTATTTATTTTGGTGGTTAGTACAATATTTTGTATCAATTTTAAGTTAAGAAAAACTCTACGAACTTGTCAAATGGTTAGTAATGTGCTGCTTGGTTTGTGTCGTCTAACCTATTAATTTTGTCTTTTATCCTGATTTTCATTTGTTGCTACCACTGAAATCCACAAACAATTAAGAAGTTTTTAATCGAACTAAACTATTAATCAAAGTGGTTAGATTCAAAGAAAATATTTAAACGGTCGGAATATAATTTAAGGACAAAGCAATTTATTACATGTAAGGGACTATTCGATTTTCAAGCAAACGTAATTCATCATTATGCTTAAATAACATTTTGACTATAGAGATTATGTCAATTTGTAATAAAAGTTAATAATATTATTATTACCGACTTCAACTTCTAACTCTAAATCCGAATTCTAATTCCTTATTATCAGAAAGAGGTTAATGCGGAGATTATGATAATTTAATAGTTCAGATCATGAGTTAATTGAAGCTAGACCATAATAGAACATCTGGAGGCACTGGACGGCCGTTTCGTCTTAGTATAGGACTCGTCAGCAGTGCACATCCATGATCTCGCCTCTTGAGATTCGAACCTAGGACCTATGGGTCTCACGTGCGAACGTTTAATCTCTAGACCAATATGCCGGTCGGCATCCAACGGTGATGTCTAACTTATGAACTCAACTACTAATGTCTTATATTAATTCATAAATTTTAATAAAATTTTGAAATTTCTCAAGTTGACTATTGCATTACACAAATGTTCGTCCATAAATGATAGTTTCGCCTTACTGCATCCAAAATGATGGGTATGTAATAGCTACATACTTGACAATATAATTCATCCTAATTATTTTTGATAAAGTATTGTTTTAAATTCACTTGTTTTTTACTTGTATCTTCCCATTGTTATTTAGGACTGCAATTGATCAGTTGGCATACGTGCATCCAATGCGGACTGCCTCGATATTGCCTGAAGTCACAAGCTATATGAGCAAGTATGGCTAGTGGCTAGCAGTGGAATCCAGGACGCGCGTTTCGTCCCATTTGAGACTCGTCAGCTGGATGTACCTGCATCACAGAAATGATATACACTCTGGGAATCGAACCCAGGCACATCCAGCTGACCAGTCCCAAATAGGACGAAACGCGCATCCCAGATTCCACCGTTAGCCACTATCCATCTTCGCTCATAAAGTATTATTTTGTTAAATTCAAAAAAGAAACTCGTGTTTAAATGTCGTATGAGAAACAGAATGGAAAATCCTACGAATAAATAAATTTCACATTTCACATTCGTATCTCTTTTCTTGTTTTTCATTGGTAAATTCCAATGTAATGTGCCGGCAAGATTAAAAGTGTTTTTTTTGTTTCTTCTTTTTTTTCAAATTCAGCATATACATTTTTTGTATTTTAATTTTTTTAGGAAACATCATGTTTTTGTCCCCAAATGCCCTGGCACGGCCGAGAGTGGGGAGAGTCTACTCTCCCTCTCAAAATGCTCTCACATGGCCAGCGAATATATAGCCTCTGCCAGGGAAGTCCTACTCACTGCCTTCTCGTGGCACCGGTGTTGTTTACGAAAGTGAGAGGACGAAAAGAGAATGTCCGGCGCTTTAACCGGGTTGGTGGACACGGAGGGTCCACCTAGGGGAGTTGGAAAACCCTGATTCCAAACCAATGGTGCACATGGGCTCCAGTATCCTGGTGGAACGAATGGCGGACGAACCTGTCATTGGTCAACGGCTACCATGGGACTGCATCTCCTCACGATGCTCCACTGCCTTGTGGATCAGACCTTTTGGTCAAAGGCTCGGGGTGTGGCCCCCTAAGAAAACCACCTGCTTCGGTTTGGGCACCCGGGCAGTATCACAGCCCACACACACAAATAGTGTGGCGCATATGTACCTGGTGCCCTTTTGTGCCAATATTTATGTGTTTAAATAAATAAATAAATAAATGTGAATAGAAAAGAATATTTATGTATATACATGTCAAAACATACTTTTTACTTTGAAAGGGATAATTACTGTTGTATAGGTAACCAATAATAAGACTTATATATTGTTTATGTATATGTGCGGATTATTGTGATTACCCTACAATACCGATATAGGTGTGATGAAAGTATAAAACTATAGGTTAGAAAATATTTGTAGTTTGATTATTTTTTTCAGTAATAAATGTCATACTAAATTCATGCTGGTCTGTTATTTAATGATCTGGATTGAAGATATAAATATTAGTTGCTTTTCAGTATTGTAGAATACTATAAAGATGTCGCTAATAGTTTTCATGGAAGCATAAATTACTGAACTTGTCCTAGAGCAATCTCAGAGCTGAGTGATATGTATATGGTATAGAGATTGCATAGTGAAAAGTATTTCGAAATTGATAGTTTTAGATACTGTAGGATATTACAAGTTTTTACAGGTGTAAAATGTTATAACTTGTAGTCTGCTTATTGTTATTATCTTGAGAGCGCTAATTGTTATAACGCGTGTGCCTGTTTATATATATATCGTGATAAGACCGCCAATTGGAGAGCAGTGAGTTATTGATCAGAGCAATGATACACAAAAGCCATATGAACAGTCTAGAGCACTTGTCTGTCGTGCTTTCTGCCTAGCCCAGTCAGTTAAGTCCAGAACACTAATAACAGCCTCTGCAATATGAATCATTATATTTCAAGCATACTGGGGTTATATATCAAACAGACAGACCACATCGTACCATAAAATAGAAAATAACGTTTGTACAACATTCAACCCAAAGTGGCTGTAAATGTGGAAGGCGGTAATCAATAGACCGATAATAACTCGAGAATGGCAAATTGTTTGGTAATAGTTTATCAGTTAAGATAACGCTCATAATAAAAGGAACATAAATATGAATAGTTAGGTTACTTAACAATTATACAATAGGAAATATACATACGACATTGGTCCATAAATAGTTCTCAAAAAGTTACTATTTATAATTCTCTTCGGGACATAACATAAAACTTCATATAAACAATTCATCAGTGGATCATAAATCGGTGCCGTGACCTTGAGATCCCTCAAACACTTCTGATTGACTGGTTCATATATTATAGTTTCGCAGCATCTAAACACAAATTGGGGATCGAATTCCATTGTTCCAACATAAAACGTTCACTAATACCAAAAGAATTTTCTAAGACTATAGAGCATTAAAAATGTCTCCTTTCAATAATACCCTGTCTATAGCTTTACGACTACATAAATTATAATGATATTTGAATACTCACGAAGGTACATGTGATTGACGATCAACTGAAAAGTCATCTAATCCAGTATAATATTTCCGAAATTTCTCTTGTTCACTTTATGGTCATATATGTTTCTCTCATGAGTGAATGACCATTCACTATAAGGCTACCAATCAAAAACATTTTCAATAACCTATATTACAATGTTAACGTCGTTTCTAGTAATCTGCCTATATGTTCATGAGTATATCTTGTTGATTAGTTGCTGAGCAGTTTCTATCATTCTTGTATTTCCCTCTATTTTTATTTTGGATTATAAATCTATCAAACAATTATTTTAATTTAAATGAACATAATTAATTATGACAAATAAATTGTTTATAATAGCAATAAATCATGTCAATAATTTAAAACTTCATTATTTGTCCAATATAACTTATTATAATTTATTCTATTGAGTTGAGATCATGAGTTAATTAAAGCTAGACAAACATGGAAAACTTGGAAGCACTGGGCGGCCGTTTCGTCCTATTGTGGGACTTCTCAGTAATGCTCATCCACGATCTCGCCTCGCGAGAATCGAACTAGCGCCTACCAGTTTCGCGCCAGAGCACCTAACCGATAGATCACTGAGCCGGCATACGATGATGTTAATGTCTAATTCTGGCGCGAGACTGGTAGGTCCTCGGTTCGAATCTCGCAACGCGAGGTCGTGGATGAGCACTACTGAAGAGTCCGACAATAAGACGAGTTGGTCGTCCAGTGCTTCCAGGTTTTTCACGGTGGTCTAGCTTCATTCGACTCAACTATGAAAATACTGAAATCTTCACAAAAACCCTTTCTGATTATAATTAATTAGAACAAGTAAATTGTTTATAATAACAATAAATTATGTCAATAATTTAAAACTTCGTCTTTTGTTTAATATAACTAACTATAAATTATTCTTTAAATTATTATTTATGTTATTAATTATGTAACAGAATTGATATTTGGATCATTCATAATTTAAAATTTTTTATTTTCTTTATTTTTTTTATTTTTTACTTTTTGGCATCTTATAAGTCAATTGTTCTATTTGAATCAATAATAATTGAACAAATTTTTTATCTTATTTGAATATTGTCATGTACCTAGTTCCTTTTATTATCTTAAAGAGATCAAGAACAATGATTAGGGCAGAATAATATAAATTCATTTTATTTCCTTATGTTCTCATTAGTTGCTTACAACTTATACTATTTTAAATATCAAAGTTATTACAGATATTGACATGTTTGTGAATACGATGGTTATGTGTAACATGATGTAGCGAATATCCCAATAAAGTTAATAAGATCGTAAAAGCTTTTGTTTTGGATTGATAAATAAAGTTTGCATGGGAAAGTTCCAAAACATTGAAATAGTGATTAGAAATTATGGAGTTAACAAATATTAGATGATTGTGTAATGAAGTAACTAAAAACAGAATAATAATAGTAAAGAAATATATGACTGACTGATTTCAGTGTTCTGGAACTGATAGGTCCTGGATTCGACTCTCGCGAAGCGAGATCGTGGATGCGCGTTGTTGAGGAGTCCCACAATAGGACGAAACAGCCGTCCAGTGTTTCCAGATTTTCCACACTGGTCTAGCTTCAATTGACTCACGAATCCAACTATAAAATTTACTCATTATTTTGAAACTATATTTTTATGACCTTATTAACATCATGATACACATATTCATCTCTTATAGCATTCGTATTCACAAACATGTCAATATCTGCAATAATATTGATTTTAAACATTATAAGTTGTAAGCAGCTAATGAGAACATGAGGAAAGAAAATGAATTTATATTAATATGCATTAATCTTCGTTCTTCCTCTCTTGAATATTGCCAATCAGTTTCTCGTTTCCACCTACAAATAAATAGAAATTGACTAAAAAATAAATACACTTACTATTGTTTGTTTGAATCTTCCCATTGATGTTTAGGACTGTAACTGGTCAGTCTCTAATTGGCATACGTGCACACTGTTCGTATTGCCTCGATATAGCCTTAATTCACAAACAATGTGAGCAAAGATAGAGACTGACCATTTGCAGTCCTAAACATCAATGAGAAGATTTAAACAAACAATATTAAGTGAATTTAAAATTCACCCCATTGCACAAGCAAGTGGATATGAAGACTCAGTAGCTGAGTAGATAATGCGATGGCGTCTGAAGAGAACGGTACTGGGTTTGAGTCTCAGAGTGAACATCAACCCTGAGATGCAGGTACATCCAGCTGACGAGTCCGAAATTTGTGTTATTAAAATAGTAGTAAATAAAAGTTTATTTACACAGTTACTTTTCTAAGTCATTTTATTTCCTTTTCTTGTTGTTATTTATCATAAACGTTTCTTCGTGTTTATTTAATGGTAAATTCATCAGAAAGTAAACAACGTTTCTTTATGTATGAATTGCCACGAATTGTCCTAAAACGTTCGTATTTATTTCATTCAAGTATGTAGTACGCGTGCAGTACCTTTAGAATACTCTCCCTTGAAAATATTGAAAATTATTTTAATGAGTTTACAAAAACTACTTCAGCTCAAAATACTTGAAAGAAGGGATTTAAACCATAAGCGACATTTATTTTCAACATAGGGATTTTGTGAAGATTGTGGAATTTTCATAGTTTCGTAAATAAATATGCTTCACAGTTTAAACCACTGACTGATCTTGGCTAGACGGCTATTAAGAACAGAAAAGCAGTAAACAATTTTTGAGTCCTAAAATAGATCTTCTCATAGGTGAACACCTACCATCTACCAATTATCGGACCCAGAAACTTTGATGTCACGAAGACCTTTTAATTTCTAGTTCACTGAGCAACCACCTAATATTTCATTTGTTTATCTTCAACCAATACACGATATTCCATGATCATCTTCCATTCCTGGTGATGTATAACAGTCTAACACAATAAGGTTGACCCCCAATGATCAGTATTCCCTAGAACTCCAGAAAATGTATCTAGGAGTCGCACTCCAGTGAGCACAGTTTTATCGTCACTGAAAGGAATTCGTGGAGATAATTTATATCACGATGAGGGTCTGGATATGAACTGTTGAATAGTCCTATACATGGACTAGACAGCTGTCCTGGGCTTTTTGATTTTCAATTACAGTTAAGTTACATATTAAAATAAGAAGTTCATCTTTTGATCTATGAAGAAAACATATGCCTGACATGTATATAATTCAAACTGTTGAATAATGAATTATATTTTCTGAAGGTATCTTCTTGTATTAATAAATTTTAGAGTCACATTCTGGTTTGTGTTTTATTATTTCAATAAATCGATGAAAGTATTTAGGAGCCATAGCAACAGAATAGATTTATTTTAAATTTCCCACATCTGTTTAAAAATATTAATTCATGGAATCCTAGTGAATTACTGATTAAATTTATACCATAGAAAAATCGTTAGCATTAAAAAAATTCAATCTTTTAGGGTTACTAACTGATAATGGATTTAAATATTTTAAATTTTGACCTGATTAACTGTGATAAGTTACAAAATGAAAAAGCTCTCCACTTGTCAAGATATTAGAGTGGGTTGGAGAATGCTGGTAGGCGGCCTATGCTCCATTGTGAGCAACAGGCGTAAGTTAGTAAGTAAGTTGTCAAGATATTTTAATAAAATTGTTTAAAACACAACATTTCCCATTCAATCTAGTTAAATTAGTGAGAAATTAGTCGAACATTGTATTTCTTATACATCGTCCAGTGGTTAATTTCTTTGTGAAAGTTAATGTAATGAAACACATTTTGCCTTATAGAGTATCATGTACATAAAAACTCAACTTAATTATATTCATAGAAATGGACACCATAATAGGTTCATCCGAGACCTAATGGGTATTCAGTAAAACTCTAAGCCAATTGGTGATTGAGTACACACTAGAGAATAACTTTAAAATGGAATCCCTGGGATCATGTAACTGATATTTGGTAGTCACACACCTCTCGGTAACCTCGAATTACACTAATACAGTACAGGATACTTGTCACCCTGAGTATTTTCAATGAGATATATATGTTTTAATTTAATTTGTCTCATCTTATATCAATTTGTATTCTTTTGGTAGTATACAAACTCTCAAAATGAAAATACAAGTTTCATTCTCAACATAAGAATATTTAAATATATATATATATATATATAAACCGATGATTGAGATCATGAAACTGTCAATCTTAGAACACCACTGAAAACTGGAAACACTAGGCGGCCGTTTTTTCCTATTACGGGACTCCTAAACAGTGCAAACCCACGATCTTGCATGTGAGATTGAAACCCATACTAGAACGAAACTGCTCTCCAGCGCTCCCAAGTTTTCAATGGTAGTCTAACACTGATCGACTCATGATCTTTCCAAATTTATTCCACTCGATTATACTCCTTGAATAACATCTTCAAACCTTGATCTTTCCGATCAGTGCTTATACTCTTACTACTTTTACCACTATGAAACTTCACTCGACAACCGCATCTCTGTACTAAATAGGTATGGCAACTCAAACTAATATATGTACGTACGAAGTTCTACGTTGTGATTGACTGGCTGATTCATTATCTCAATCAATACTCGACAATCTTCACAACTTTGTACAAATAATTACCAATCAAACAAACTACAAAATATTTATGATATAACCACACAAACACTTTTATATATCATTTATAATTATCTGTCAAACACACCCATATATAATATAACGGAAATAACTATTCATTATTTTGTGTAATTTATCATATTTTGACAAGTATATATATTAAATTGAAAAACTTCAGAAAAGAACTATACATCTATGGTACATCCCTAAATTTCTAAACCATTTCTACATTGTACATCAACTTGACTTTCTCTAGGTTGGTATTTCTTTGGAAAGTTGTTCCCAATATTGTAAAGTTGAAAATTTTAAAAAAATGGGGGCCAGAGAAAGAAATTTATTTACCTGGTAATAAATATTCTTGTGTTAATTTCAAATAAATTGGTTTGTCTTTTCTTTTTTTGTTTTGGTATATTTATTCATTCATTGGTTTATTATGACTACATGTAAATGACATTCTCTTGTCAATGTCATAGAAGTGAGATTTTTTTAGTTGGTTAAGATTTATGAGATAGGTAAATGAATAATGTGATAAATATTTTGTTATGTGTAAATTTCATAACTTGTTGCCTGGATGCCGTGTTAATGTGTAACGTGATAATACCGCCAATTTGAGAGCAGTGATTTATCAATCGGACCAATGATATACGAAACCCGTATGAGCATTCTAGAGTACTAATCGGTCATGCTTTCTACCTTGCCCAGACAGTTAAGTCCAGAACACCAATAACAGCCTCTGCGTTATAAATCATTTATTTCAATCATATTGGGTCTACATACCAACCAAACAAACCTCATCGTACCATAAAATCGGTGAAATAAATATGAGACATGTGTAATATTGCTATGGAGATAAGGTTGTAGATAATTAGATTATGTAAACATCATCGCTTAATTCTCATTTTCTACTACAAGTTTGTTATATATTTGGTAAAATAAAAAAAAATTATTTTTTTCAGAAAATGTTAAATCAAGATAAACTTAGTTAATTGGTTCTAATGAATTACATATCTAATGCTTTGTTGGCATGTGAGTACAAAAGATTGTATTACGAGTACTTTTGAAACTGTAGTGGACAAATAAGTCTTCTTCTTTAATAATGATGTTACTTAGATTGGTAATAGAAGTTTCAGGATTATAAAGTCTACCCTCTGAGCCCGTTACACCAAGACTATAAATAAAACATGTTGTAGTGTCGGTTGATATTTCAAGGCCACATACCTTATTCTAGCTTCTGAACAAGTCAATTAACCTGTCCATCATGAGTAACGTTTTGAACTTGTTAATTATTCACTTATTAACTCCGATTATTTTATATATGAGCATAGGTGTGTGTACACTTTTTATCTTATTCATCACATGTCTGTAACTTATTTTTATCTCACTAGAAATACTGATTAACGCTTGATTAAAAGGAGTTGGCTTACCCTCCATCTCTAATGTGTGTCATTTTGGTTTCACTCTCTGATATTTACTCATGTGCTTACAACTTTCTGGCCTGCGTCATTTGTCAATAAAACTATAGCTGCCGCTTCTTTTTGCCTTCTGATTCTATACACCGTTAAGATCTGTATTATAACGGTTATCGATTAACGAAGCACGGCACTACAATGTATCGTTGTTATGATTACACTACTATCAACATGGGTAAAGCATAAGTTTCATTCTTATGTAAATACATTATAGTTTTCAGTCGAGTATGGTACAATTGAATCTCCAGAAAGTGCCTTCTGATTATAGATTTTTGTTCGTTGATTAATAATCATGAAAAAATAAATACGTTACATAAATCTATTTGCTTGATATGTGAAACAATGGAGTAAGCACTTTTTTTTGGAAAACTTCAACATTCCTAATATCATAGGTGTCAATGCCAATGTTGGACTTGATAGTTTAAAATAAATTGAGCAATGGGGTAGAAGGTTACCAATAATAAATATATTTCTGTCGCATCCCAAGGAGTAGGAAAATTGTATTTCTGACGTTTTGCGACTGAATCTAAGCCCCTTCTTTATGAATCTAATTTATCTACTCACTGCGATATAATAAAAATATTTTCCATAGTTGAAAGCGTGAGCCAATTTAAGCTAGACCACCAGGGAATGCCTGACAGCACAGGACGGCCGTTTCATCCTATTGTGGGATGCCTCACCAGAGCGCATTCACGACCTCGTCTCGCGAGATTCGGACCCAGAACCTGCCAGTCTCGCGCCAGAGCACTTAACCGATAGACCACTTAGCCGGCATCCGCTGGTGTTTATGTCTTACTCCAACCAATCCACGAAGTTGAGCAACCGTTCATCAATTGTCTTCAGTGAGTTGTTATCTCTTAACAGACGTGGTTTGAACTCCACTGGTTACTGCTTGTCACTAGAACTCCTGGAAATACCTCATACAGCCAGTCACTAGTGACCATATGATCGTTATCAAAAGTGGGTTTTTCGGTGGTCTATCAGTTAAGTTCTTGGCAGGTGAATGGGTTATCCTTAAAAATAACCATACTAGAATAGCAAAAAAGACAGATCTTACTTTGAAATTAAAAATTTCTTTATGCATTCGAGTGCATTCATGAACAACCGTAAGTCTCATAGTTTTAGTCCTTAATAATAGTAAACATAGACAAAAATGAAAATTTTAACAGTTGAATTCAATACAATCTCCGCGACCCCCCATCCAAATAATGATTATCTTGTGTTCACTAGTGACTAGCTTCATGATGGATTTCCTGGAGTTCTAATGAAAAGCTGTGACCAGTAGAGTTCAATCCGTGTCATGTATGAAACAGCTATCCTCCTCAGACAATGTATAAATGGTTGCACAAAATTACAGACCAATTGAAATTAGACACTAACATCCATGGATGCCGGATTTGAAGTCTAGATAATAAGCGTTCGACTGTGGGACCAAAAGATCTGAGTTCGAGTCAAACGTGGCAGATCGTGGATGTGCATTGTTGAAGAGACTCACACTAGGACAAAACTGTCATCCAGTGCTTCCAGGTTTTCAATGATGTCTTACCTTACATCAACTCATAAATCCAACAATTAAAACTACTACAACCTTCACAAATCCCCAATCTGATCAAATTAAATGTTTAATCAAAAATGGATAACATTTGTTAAATGTACATTTTATCAAAGACATTAATCCCTTTTTGTTCATAATTTAATCTTGAAAAATCTCAACAACAACAACAACAAAAAAAAAAAAAACTTATCTGTTTATAATTTCATTTTCTTATTTTTAAGACTAAACAAACTTTGTAAATTTTATAGTGAAAAAAAAAAGAAAAAAAGAAAAAAAAGGAAAAGAAAACTATCCCTTTCCATTCGGACAAAATAAGGACATATATGTTTGGAAATATCTGATTTCTGATCTGTTAACCCCCTTGATCAATGTTTATTTTATACTTTGGGAAAAAAAAAGGAATGATTAATTAACTTTAGGCTAATTTATTTATAAACTTCGTTTTTTTTTTGTAGAAATGAAATAAAGTTAAAAGATCAGAAATGTTTAATGGTTGAATTCTTGAGTCGATTTAAATTAAATCACTATTGAAAACTTGTAAGCACTGAATGGTCATCTTATCCTAGTATGGGATTCTTCAATATTACTCATTCATCATCCCATATTTGGGACTCAAATGAAGGACTTTGGATTTCGAGCCCGAATGCTTAACTTTCAGATTGGAAATTGCTATTTTATGAGTAGACTTGTGTATCAACAAAGATATTCTTATATATTTTCAATCATTTTTTTATGAATGATTTTGAATCATGTCATGTGAATGTTTGTATGATGAATTAAAAATAGGGAAGTGAATATCATAAGTATAATGACATCGTTATTTGAAATTATTACATTGATGTGATTAAACCAATATATCTTACCGTATACAAACACAATAACTTACTCAATAGTTTTCAATTTCAAGTTACCCTATCCATAATATTTTGTTCTATTCGGTTAATCAAATTTTGATCCTATTTCAAGTTTAAACTGTTAGAGAATTCGAAACTATAAACTATAATTTCATAAGCATTATAAGCAAAGATGGATAGTGGCTAGCAGTGGAATCAAGGACGTGAGTTTCGTCCTATTTGGGACTCGTCAGCTGGATGTACCTGCATCTCGGAATTGATGTTCACTCTGAGACTCGAACCCAGTACCTTTCGCTTCAAACACCATCGCGTTATCCACTCAGCTACTGAGTCCTGATAGCCACTTGCTAGTGCGATGGGGTGAAGTTTGAATTCACTTAGTATTGTTTGTTTGAATCTTCCCATTGATGCTTAGGACTGTAACTTGTCAGTCTCTTATGGGTATATATGCATACTGTGCGTATTGCCTCGATATGACCTTAATTCAGAAGCATTATAATAATAATTTCATAATGTATTGAAGTGTGGAAGAATTGTTTAGTTACTAATACCCTCCGTGCAATATTTGCAGATTTGTATTTATCTTATATTCATACTTTAAAGCGTTTAATCACATTAGGCAGTTTAAAAGACTACATTTTCCTCAAATTTGCTGACTATGTTTTGTTTACTAGTTAGAACTATTCCCATTATTTTATCAAATATTTAGTTCTAAAAATGTTTTGAACTGGACCATTTTTCTTCCTTTTTACATTCTTCATCTTCAATATATTGTACTTAATTAAAATTGTAAAAATGTATTGTCTTTTTGTTACTGTGGCGGTCTGCCTAAACATCTGAACTACCTGTTGCTGTCATCTATATATTTCAATAAGTTAATTAATTTTGTTTGTTTTAGTACATCATTATGGCTATTAATCGCACAACCTATTCAGGTGCGTTTATGAAAAGTGTACAATCTTTCGTTGTACAAGTTACAAAAAGCTCAATTAAAGATATCATGGTTGCTGTCAATATGCAACGAAAAGAATGTACAATAATTAGATGTCGATTGACTGGATTACTAACTTCTAACTCGCAATTAGTCAATATTAATCGTCAGGATCGACGGAGAAGTAAAAAACAGAAACTTGTTGAAATACATTGTCCTAAGAATTCTATATTATACCAAAAATATAATATTGAATAAAGCTCATACTAATAACTAATAATAATAATAATAATAATATATGTTATATCTAGAGCCTTGATTCCTAATATGCCACGAACTACTCGACTACTTGAACGATAGAACCCGCAACGTCGCAAAAGAGAGAAGACAAAGACTGGTAAGTAGGAAGTTTATTCCCCAAATCAGTGTCAAAATATAACACAGAAATCTCGTGTATTTATAGCTTTTGGCTGAATGTAAATCATCATTTCGGTCAACCAATAGGCACATAGGGGTCATGCTAATCCATCTAATGGGGAAGCTACACGTCGACATTCTAGAACGTTCCCCTAGCAGTGATTGGATGGAATGTCTGTGGCTCTTCCTGGACTTCTTAGGGCTTCCTAGAGTCTACCGACGAGCCGTCCTTACAATATATAATAATGGATTTATTTTTGTCCCTGGGTGTGTTGATAACATAATTGATTTCAATTTAGACTAAAAGTTAAAAAAAATCGATATCCTTTTAATTTATTTGATTTATTGATTAATTATTAAGCGTTTGTGCCTGTCTTTTGTGATCATTGTGATTTGTTCAACAAGATCAATCAAATTTATCGATAAATATTGATATGGCAAAAATTAGTAATCTACCCCTGACACATTGATTCATACGGTTAAGGGACAAGATGTTGTGCTTAGCAACATAAAGTATTTTGTTAAAAAATTTCACTGCTGCGTTTTTCAATTTTCTTGGTGCATTATCTTATTTTATTTTCTCTACTTAATATGTCTTTGAAGCACATTCAATTAATTCTCGAGTTAAACAGTGAATTATGTTTTTGAGAAGGTGGAGAAAATTTGTTGCTCAGGTGGGTGATTTTGATGGAGTTTTGTTCTCTGAGCTGGATGGTTTGGTGGTGGAGCTTTCATCGTCCTTCTGAATGTTTGTCTTGGAATTCCATGGAACGTTAGTGATTTTTTTGGTAACGATAATGAAGCATCACAGATAAACACAGGATAACATTCACTTATATTTATACAACTACTTTTAAACAGTTCACTATGTAAGTCCTGATGTATGATGATCATTGTTTTTTTTCAAAGAGTGTAACCTCTGAATAAAATTAAAGTATATTGTGGTGTGGTCTACTTATATACACACAAGTAGTATATGGTGATAGTCAGGCATAGAATGTATTTCAGCAGAGGATCGATAAAGAAAGAACAGGAATGAAGCGCAGTCGTTACGAAAACGCATGAACAATGAAATCAGAGAAGATGGACTGATATTCGCAGAAGAAACAGTTAAGATTGAGATAACTGATTGTTATTTTGCAAATGAATTGTTTACTGCATGAGTATCAGAATTTAGAGAGATAGTCTGTAATTTTCGTGTCAAATACATTCTATTGTCCCCACTCGTGTTCTTGTTCAATCCAATATTAGATTAAGTATTGTAAAAACTGGGAAATGTTATCAAGATAAGAATAATTTACATAATGTTCAGATTAAAGACATTTTCCTTCGATGAATGTCTTTTCTATTTATAACAATGGTGAGATGAATATGTACATATGGAAATATCAAAGAGCAAAAAGTTATTTTTATAACCGGAAATAATGGTTTTTTTTAGTTCATTCTTGTGGATTATTAATTTTTTGTGCTGTTATCAGTAATCTGATCATTTGAAGGTAAAAAAAAAGATTATCACTGCAAAATCATTCACTGAATCTTTCATGAATGATCTTTTTGTTGTCAATTATTTTACATTGTGTTGAATTATAAGTAAGAATACTTAGTCAAAGGCTAAAAATATTCTACTGTCTGAGAATCTTAATCAATAAATACATGGTGAATGAGAACACAAGTGGAGATAACCAAACATATCTAAATGTAATAATACGGAGTTATTTGGTAAAATATGAATACCATACCTTTCTATACTTCATTTGCAAAATGTTCATCAATTGTCCCAAACCTTATTGTTCCTTCGCCTTCATAACAATCAACTTCTGTTCCTGTTTTCTTATATTTGATCATCTCAACCTCTTGCTGTCCGGCACTCCGAATTCGATTGAGGTGACATACTACTTTTATCTGTCAACATAATTAGCGTACACCACAAACGTAGGGCAGAATTTAATTCTAAATAAATAAACTGATTAGAAAAGAATCCTGTTGAATTATGTCTATTATATTGCCATTTGCAGTGATTCATTTTACACGAGTTTAGTTTATTAGGAGATGAAGTGTGTTGTATGTAGCATACAAGTTGCTGTTAGATTAATCACTAGATTGTTTTACTCTATAGGAATGTAGGGAGAATTCCTACTAAAGTAATCAGTACAACATTCTGAAAAAGTCATTAGTATCATTTGGGATATGACGAGTCCTTTACTAGGATGAAACAGCTGTCCATGTTTACAACTGTGAAAATACTTCAATCTTCACAAAATATCACATACTAAAAAGAACTTAATTACCATTCATTCCATTTCACTATTTTGTTTTTACTTATTCATATCACCTATGTAATCTTCGATCAAACATTTGTTCAGATTGTTTGTTTGAATCTTCTCATTGATGTTTAGGACTGCAACTGGTCAGTCTCCTTTCGGCCATATGTGCATACTGTGCGCATTTGAAGCGAAAGGTACTGGCTTCGAGTCCCTGAGTGAACATTAACTCTGAGATACAGGTACATCCAGCTGACGAGTCCCAAATACAACGAAACGCACTTCCTGAATTCCAGTGCTACCCACTATCCATATTTCTTCAGATTGCTAATTATATTATCATTTCTCTATCTATCTCTATTTTATCGAATATTGTCAATGATCAATAATCTGATCATTTCATTCAATGATTAACAAGTTAATATGAAATAGTAGTCATGTCAACAATAAGAAATTTTTTTTGTGTTTCATTATTTACCAAAAATTTTTTTACATTCATATAGATGTAATCCATTAAAAGGTCTTTTCTCTTCAATCATGACTATTCCATTCGATCATTAATTTAAATCTAGTAAAAGTTTATTGTTTTAAAAAGAAAAATTTAATTTTGTCGTCCACATATTTATGTTTAAATAAAACAACATTGAATAAATGTTTATCCATTCATTTCCCTATCATGATTATCATTGATCAACATCATTATTTAACTATTATGCTGTTCCATTCTATATATGTATATCCTATTATAAAGTATATCCAATTTATAGATATACATAAATGATCTTAATTTCATCTATCAGAACAATCTTAGTTGATTGACAACATTGTTGATTCAAGTATATTATTATTATTTTAAAAGAGATCATATTTAACATTGAATTTAAGAAGAAAAAGGAAAAAAAAATAGAAGAATAATTGATATGAAATGATATCAGTCATTTAGATCAGAATATGTTTTATAGTAAAATTGAGATTTTTGTAAAAGTTAACTTAGTTTTTTGTTATCGGAAGGGGGTTTTGTGGAGATTTCAGTAATTTTATATAGTTCAGATCGTGAGTAAACTGAACATAGACGACCATGGAAAACCTGAAAGCACTGGAATGCCATTTCGTACTATTGTCGGACTCCTCAGCAGTGCGTATCCCTGATCCCGCCTCGCGAGATTCGAACCCAGGACCTATCAGTCTCACGCGAGAGCATTTATATAAATTTCAGATTGATAATATGGTTAAACAAAAATTATTGTAGATTAGAAATTATTTAGTATATAATCATTGCTGAAATATATAAAATTGTAAATAGTGGTTATAGGAACAAAATTAATATTCAAAATGACCATTGGTTGACCGGATACAAAATCAAAATGTTACGGTATATAGTTTTACAAAGATAAATAATTACAACTCGATTAAAATAATAATCTTGACGCTGCGAGGGACTAAAGCTTTTAACAGTGCAATAGCTCGGCATCTACTTGACACCGGGCATACCGTCGATATTATGTGCGCGTTTAAAATTATCAATAGACAAAGAACCACTACCACTCTCCGCTTTGCTGAAGCCATTGCAATTAAGAAACTGAAACCGGACTTATGCATCCAAAAAGAGACTTTAATAAACTTATCACTACCCTGGTAATCCTTTTGTTTCTGTTTGTTTTGTGTTTTGGTTAATTTATTCATTTACTTATTCTAAGATAATTTTACACTCCCCCCTATTACCTAATTCTTAAAATAAATTTTATTCACACATTTCCACCACCTGATCCTCTTAAATCATCTTAACTTTCCAAACCCTATTTAATTATTATTACGTAATCTACCTTATCATTAGTCAATTCCATTAATCTCTACAATTATCACACAATTTATGAACTTCACTAAATTATTACACCACCCACCCTGGATTAACCTCCCTCTTTTGACCCCTGACCTGTTTCTAGCATATATATATAGTTATTATTGTAATCACGTTATTTACACTCATTTATGTCAATTGTTTCATACTATCTTCATGTAAAAATTCTATCACAATTTTGGTTTGTAAGCAGCTGACGAGAAACCTCGAAATAATATGAATTCATACTATTCTGCATCAATGTTTGTTCTTGCTTTATTTAAATTCATAAAGGGAACCAATTGCATAAAATATTTTTCATAAAGAATGTTAATAAACGTTATACTACAACCTCTGTCATTTGAAAAAGCTATCAAGAGATAACTCAGATTCCAGCAGAGGAAGAATTCAGGAAGAAGATCTTAAAGTAGATAGGACACACATTGAGGAAACCACCCAACTGCATTACAAGGCAATCCCTCATTTGGAATCCAGAAGGTAAAAGAAAAAGGGGAAGACCAAAGGACATATTACGCCGAGAAATGGAGACAGACATGAGAAGAATGAACAAAAGTTGGATAGAACTAGAACGGAAGACCCAGAATAGAGTGGGTTGGAGAATGCTGGTCGGTGGCCTATTCTTTATTGGGAGAAACAGGCGTAAGTAACTAAGTTATTATCAAGAGATTACTACTAATGAATGGATAGAAATGTGTTTAGCCGAAAAAAGACAAGATTGTTGTTATTTTCACCGAATACATTATTGATTTAATACTTCATACTGTGAAAGCGTTAATCGGGCGATACAATTAGGAACACCAAGACGATAGATAAGAATCTATTTGACTTTCAAAACGAATCAAAATGATAAATAAATACATTATATTTTACATGGTTGATTTATCATCAAATTGATATTCATATTGTAGGGAATACTATTTAACATAAGTTAATCACTAACTTACTGTATGAACATATATTTACAGTTTAATGAAATTAACCGTCTAAAGTTAACAAATGTGACCAATTGACTAAGTTATATAAATGTTTCTTTTCAGGACGTGATTATAGATGATTTGAAAAAAAAGTTATTCTTATGCCAATCGATTAAGTGTTCGCTCACCATATCACTTGTCAATAGTATCTATATGACACACTCTGAAAAATTAGTAACCAATGTGTTTTTGTAGCACGAATGTGGAATCTCTTACTGGAAAATAACTTGAGCTGCTAGGTGTTAGGATGCAAATAAAATGAACGATTACAACCAATGGGGTTGCTGAAACCAGTGACTGAGAAATACTCCGTTAAACACATACCGTATGAGCAAAGATTTACATTAATTTATTTTCATAATCCTTTAAAAGTCATATCAGGCAAACATTGATTACTTGTACACCTTCATGATATACAGAGTAAGACGCGTAATTTGATGAAAACGTCAGCAATCAAAAACAGTAAATATGTTAAACAACAATTTGAAATATGCAACAACTTTTCTTCATTCCTGACACGGAAGTCTACAGTTGTATTAACTAGCTCTATGAAGTCGGACCAGGCAGTGATTGCAGTCACCTTAGTGACCTCATTGTCATAAAAAATAGACCAGGAATTGTATGAAAAAAATTTATATACTAGTCTATGGCAGAATAGAAGAATAATAATGAAACATTTCATTATTTTTCCTACAATATATATCCCAGTATATGTGGGTTTCTTCAAGCATTATACTCCATATTATACTTTAGGTAAATCAATAAATGATGCTAGTTTGATAAATATCACTTAAAGAAAACGCAAATGTTTTGATGGTCTAGGACAATACTAATGCAACATATTGCTTGTTCACAAATGCTCGCTCAAGAGTAAGCGGTAAATGAGAGATGTTGATGGTGTTCCAGCCCAATTGGTTGGTAAATACTTTTCTGGTGAAGTCTATGTAGGACGTCCTGGAATGAATTCCGACCCATTGCTTGGACGTGATTTTGTGGGGAACCGTGGGTTTGAATCCGGGTTGATCAATAATACAACAGAGTGTGTGATCAGTCCGATTTACATTGACCGCATAAGTTGGCTAGCAAGGTCGCCTCTACTATCCAGCAGCGCAAGGAGGAGGACTTAAGTCAGATTTTGCTGTTGATGGGTGAACACTATTAGCCGAGGTTTGACTCGTTTGTGAATCAGTTTGAGCATTTAACCAACTCGCTTAGCCAGTACACCTTCTTATTCACTCTTTTACTTTTCCCACTCAAGCATCATGTTAAGCACGACCACACTCAGGATCTATATCAGTATTAAAATCGAACAATTATTCAAAATAATAGTTTATATATATGATTGAATTTGTAGTATCGGTTGTTATGTTAAGCCCATATACTTTATTCTAGTTGCTGGCCAAGCCAATTCACCTGTACAGAGTCATCTTTTGATCTTGTTAATCATTCGCTTATTAACCTTGACTATACTTTTATATGAGCGTATATGTGTACACTTCGTATTTTATTCATCATGTCTGTCACTCATTTTTGTCCGACTATAAATGTTGATTAACGCTTGCTCATAGCGAGTTGGCTTCCCCGCCATCTCCAAAGCGCACGTCATTTTGCTTCTCTCGCTTCTGTTCGTTTCATCGCTCTGATTCCATGGCCAGATCAATGAGTGTAGAAAATATATGTATTCTAATTCCATTCTCGTATTTGACGTATTTAATTCCGTTGTTCACCAACGCGGATTAAGTCAATTATTATATACGAGTATAGACGGAATCAGATTAACGCCACAACATAACTGGCGATCCCGACATACGAACGCGCAGTGAAATCGATAACTTCAACGCCACTACAAATTACATCCTTTCTAAATGAAACTTCAGAAGTACTTTAGTACCAATATTTTTATTAGTAATATCTACAATCTTTAGGACCTAGCTATAAGAAATCTGGAAATTTTTTATTAATTTAGCTTGAAGTATCAGTAAAACCTTGCGTAAAGCACTTAAACATGTTGAATGAATTACATACATAATTAGGTAAATAGTTATTTTTATTTTAAAATATCAAAAGTATTTAGGAATAGTGAAAACGTAATTGACAGTTGGGATAAACCATACAACACTTTAATCTTGTTTACATGTAATCTTATTTAAATAGTTCTTAATAATAAATATAATTACATACTTACTTACGCCTGTTACTCCCAATGGAGTGTAGGCCGCCGACCAGCATTCTCCAAACCACTCTGTCCTGGGCCTGCATTTCTAGTTCTATCCAACTTTTGTTTATTCTTCTCATGTCTGTCTCCATTTCTCGGCGAAATGTGTTCTTTGGTCTTCTTCTTTTCTTTTGACCTTCAGGGTTCCATGTGAGGGCTAGCCTTGTAATAAATATAATTCCTTCAGACTTATTCATCATTTTAATACTCATACGAGTCTTATTTAATTTTGAACACTGGAATTTTGTTACGATTTTGAAAAATTTCTTAAATTCTAAATTTTTACAGTGAATTTTCGAAATACTTCGAGACGAATATCTTCGACGATAGGACATTACCCGAATGTTTTTGAAGAAAAAATGCAGGTTATTGAATGGTACCGATTGAATGATACTTAGTCTCATGAAGTAGTCTATGAAAATTATTTGAATAATTTAGATTTCAATTATTAGAAAATGAAGAACAGGTGTTCATAATGGAGAAATGTTTACATGTAATACATTAGATCCCATGTACAACAACTTCAGTATAGAGTTTATAACAATTTAACTATGGACAAATTTGTGATACATTGATTGATGACGATGGTTTGTCAAATATGAAAATGTTTTCCAATGGGTGGGTATGATAAACTACTGAAAACATAACACAATACTAAACAGGAGATACAAAAAGGACATCTAAAGCCACTACCTGATGATAAGTTTAGATTGATATCATGAATGGATCAATGTTAGACTACCATTGAAGACCTGGAGTTAGACGTTAACACCGTTGAATGCTAGCCGGCTCAGTGGTCTGAGAGTTAAGCGTTCACATGCGAAATCAAAGGTCTTGCATCCGAGTCCCGCGAGCGGGATTATGGATGCACACTACTGAAGAGTCTCATACTACAATGGAATGGCCATACAGTGCTTCCAGGTTTTCGATGTTCGTCTAACATTGATCCATTCACGACATCAATCTTAACTCAACATTCTACACAACCATATACTGATACTTAATAAGAATTTCCAAAACTTTTTACTCAGATGACATCTCACTGTTTTTAAACTTCATTCTAGACTAATTCCATAATCAGTGGATAGATTTAAAATGGATATATAATTGAAGTTACTACGTGAAACAAACTTCAAATTGAAAAATCTACATTTCCATATTAGAAATTCAAAAGTAATATGAAATATGTGTAGTTTGATCTTTATTGCTAATTATAGTGTTTAACTCAATGGCTTAAGAAAACCACCAAACTTGTGGTCTTTTCACAGATTCTCTTTAGAGAATTACCGCACGCATAAAACATTCAATTAAATATGTTCTCTTTCCTTTTATTAATGTATTTTCAACCCATTGTTTTTACATTAAATACGAAAATACTTCGGTATAAGCAATTATTAAGTAATAAAACTTTGCACCAGTTTCTGTAAAGATTCCAGGTTCTAACCAAATAACCGAGATGATATTTCTATGAAGATTACAAAAATGAGTTCTAGATCGATGTTTCAGTATGCATAACAACAAATCGGTCCATATATTTTCATCTGTTGAATCCCTCCTGGGATGAAACACTTATTGCGGATTTTATTGCAAGTAACTCAACCAAATATTGTTCGCTAGTTGCTTGATAACGTCTATGTCACGGCTGATTTGTGAATAAAATTCTGTTCTGACTAGTGGTATACTATACTTTGCTAACACTACCAGTACATGTGTTCCATTTTTTACCTGTTTAACAATAGTTATGTATCACAATGTCAAATATACATCTCACATTTGTTGTGGGTCCTATTATCAGGTTCAAATTATTACAATTATTTCAGATGATGCAATAACTTTTTAGGCATTGATAATTTGTATTCACTGAAAACAAAGTGTAGTTACTTAACTTTCTGAGTCTTATGTCGTGTCATCAATTTATTGTCACTGGTCGTCGATAAATGTTACATCGGAATTGCTTATTACTTATATTTGTAAAACGAGGAACCATTGCAATTCCCACGACGCAAAATCAGAACTCTAAGACTGGAACATGTGAAGATTTATTGGCCTCAAAACATAACGACGACTCTAGTCCAAAATACACTTATTTATATATTTATTACCCACCTATTTTGATTATTAATATGGATGAAATCACATATATTAATAAATACTTCGAGTTATAATGAAATCACATGCTGCATGTCATGCTGTGCATAGTCCATGTTAATTTAATACAAAAATATCGTATGTTATATCGAAACATCATCATATTGAATTAAAACGGAATTAATTCTTGGACAATGAGTAACGGAATGTAATTTTACCTTTTTTTATCCCATCTTATCCGTGAGTGATTTGAAATAAGCTTCAATTGTATTTGTCAACAAAACTTTAAATCTTTGAAACGTCTTTCTAGTTATAATATGAGATAAAATTATACCCAGTAGAAACGTTTTTCGCTTATAATAACTTAGAATATATAAAACCCCGCCTGGAGCACCTCTGGGGCTACAGACGGTCCGAAGCCTGGATAAAAGAGGAGGGTTGGGCATGGAGTTAGCGCCCCCATCCTGTACAAAACTAACTCGCTAAAAATATGTTAACCAGAAAATAATAGAATATATCAAAAGAGTGTTTAAAGTCTTGAAAAATTGTAAGTTGCACATTGATTTGTTTTCATATCAAAAGTATTCCTCCCCTTTTCAGGAAATTTAATATAACTTTTTAACTTTCAGTTACAATTGAAACAATAATAATAACTTACTGGTCAAAATATTACGAATAAGCATTTCTATTATCCGAACCACTCATATCATACATACATTCAACATACTAACACAGAAGAAATCTAATTTTAATTAATGTACAGAATGTAATGCCGTGCTTCGTTGATTGTTCACCTCCATAACCGTTATAATACAAATCTTAACGGTGCATAATATCAGAAGGCTAAGAGAAGCGGCAACTACAGTTTTATCGATAAATGACGCACATTGGAGATGGTGGATAAGCCAACTCATGTAGTATATTGGAGGTGGCGGGTTAGTTAACTCACTATTATCAAATGGTAATCAAGAATTTATAGTCAGACAAGAATAAGTTACATACATGAGATGAATAGGATAAGAAGTGTACACACATCTACGCCCATTTAAAAATGGTCAGGATTAATAAGTGAATAATTGACAAGGTGAAAACATAACTCATGATGGACAGGTTAATTGACTTATCCAGAAGCTAGAATAAGGTATGTGGGCTTGACATATCAACCGACACTACAAAATGTTTTATTTATAGTCTTGGTGTAACGGGCTCAGAGGGTAGACTTTATAATCCTGAAACTTCTATTAACAATCTAAGTAACATCATTATTAAAGAAGAAGACTTATTTGTACATTATAGTTTCAAACATACTCGTGAATTGGCTTGTCCAGAAGCTAGAATAAAGTATATGAGCTCAACATATCAACTGATACTACAAGATTATTTACCCCAAAAAGAATTGACATATCTATTTCCATGGACAAAGAAACCAAACTTTAGTTTTCAACCAGATTATCCTATCTGGTAAGTAGTTTGTATTTCCTTTCAGTTTCATTAATAGTCATCTATTTAAAGTTTTTGGAATTTAATAAATTAATAAATAAAATATGTGTGAAATTTTGATAAAACACCAAAGTTTCCTATTTAATATACCATATTGATATACTTTTTTAAAACAAAAATGATTTACTACTAACGGAAGCATTAGTAATATGTTCCTACTATAAAGTGAGAACAATCAGACATCTAAAATGTCATTTATCTGTGTATCTATGTACCTATATATATACAGGTAATATATTTTCTAAAAGACAAATAACTACATATTCTGTGAATGAAAATATATGTAATTTAAAAATATTTATTTCATAGAAATACAATACACAGGAAGGAAATTATATGACATCAGTTTAGTTGTGAACCTAGTGATTTGATCATTGAAACAACCTCTTTGATATATATATATATACTTTGTGAAAGATTCAAGACTACACTGGTTGTTTGCTGTAACCAATTTAAAAACAAGAACTTACGTACTTACGCCTGTTACCCCTCGTGGAGGAGCATAGGCCGTAAACCAGCATTCTCCATCCAATTCTGTCTTGGGCAATTCTTTCCAGTTGACATTCATCCTTCTCATATCTGCTTCTATTTCCCGGTGTAATGTGTTCTTTGGTTCGCCTCTTTTCCGCTTTCCTTCAGGACTCCAAGTTAGGGATTGCTTCGTGACGCGGTTTGATGATTTCCTCAATGTATGTCCTATCCACTTCCAACATCTCTTCCTAATTTCCTCTTGAGCTGGAAGCTGGTTTATCCTCTCCCATAAAATGCTGTTGCTGATAGTATCCGACCAGTGGATGTTGAGTATTTTGCGTAGACAACTGTTTATAAATACTTGTACCTTCTTGACGATGGATGTAGTAGTTCTCCACGTTTCAGTTCCGTATAGTAGGACTGTCTTGAAGTTCGTATTGGAGATTTCGACTTTGAAGTTAGTTGACAGTTGTATTGATTTTCATATGTTCGTCAATTGTAGATATGCTGTCTTTGCTTTGCCAATCCTCCCATTTACATCTGCATCCGATCCTCCTTGTTCATCAATGATGCTTCCCAGGTACGTGAATGTTTCCACCTCTTCCAGAGTTTTGCCATCACGTATGATTGAGTTGGTGTTCTCCGTGTTGTATTTGAGAATCTTGCTTCTTCCTTTGTGAATGTGGAGGCCTATCGATGCAGAGGCTGCTGCTACATTTGCTGTCTTCGTCTGTATTTGTTCGTGTGTGTGAGTTAGGAGGGCTAGGTCATCTGCGAAGTCCAAATCGTCTAATTGATTCTGAGATGTCCATTGTATTCCGTGCTTCCCCTCAGATGTCGAAGTCTTCATAATCAAGTCAATCACCATAAGAAAGAGGAAGGGAAAGAGTAGACAACCTTTTCTGACGCCGGTCCCTACTAGGAATGCATCTGTCAGCTGTCCTACATGCACGTCTCTGCATTGTAGTAGTAGTCCGTCATATGAGTTCTGGATAATGTTGACAATCTTTTCAGGAACTTCATGATGTCGAAGAAGTTTCCATAATGTTCTCCGGTTCACTCTGTAAAGCGCCTTCTCATAGTCAATGAAGTTGGTGTATAGTGACGGATTCCACTCAATTTATTGTTCAACGATGATCCGTAGTGTCGCAATTCGGTCTGTGCATCACCGATTCTTTCGGAATACAGCCTGTTGATCTCAAAGTTGGACGTCTACTGTGTCTTTCATCTGGTTCAGCAACACTCTGTTGACAACTTTTCCTGGAACTGATAACAAACTGATGCCTCTGTAATTCTCACATTTGCTCAGATCTCCTTTCTTTGGTATCTTGATGAGGCATCCTTCTTTCCATTCCGTTGGCACTTGTTCCTCTTCCCAAATCTTCTTGAATAGAATGTGAAGCATGTTTGCATTTACTTCAATGTTTGAATTCAGAGCTCCAGCTGGTAAATTGTCAGGTCCTGCCGCCTTCCCACTTTTGATTTGTCTGATGGCCATCTTAACTTCGATCGTTGGTGGAGTGCGTGTGTGTTGTGTTGTCCGGCGGATTCAATGGAGCTAGCCTATTCAGCAGTTCCTCGAAGTATTATGCCCATTTTTTCCTCTGTTCTTGAATCTCCGTGATTGTCTTTCCTTCTTTGTCCTTGACTGGTCTCTCCGATTTGCTATATCTTCCTGCCAGTTTCTTTGTTGTATCATATAGTTGTTTCATATTCCCTTTTCTTGCAGCAGCAAGCATCATATAAAAAGCATATTTACTGGTAAACATTGAGAAGTTTTCCAGAAACTAAAATCGAATAACAACTTTTTTGCTACCAAATCTGATAAACATTTGGGCGCTGCAATTCCAAACAACACAGATTACGTAGATAAGAGGAATACCTTGCTGACAGAACAAAGAATTTCAAAAACTTGGGTCATGTATATACTTCAATGAAAAAACTGAACGTCCATTAACTACAGCATTAAAACTTTTAAAATATCATCTGTTCATCCCTGGGTATTACATATAGTCGGCTATAACCTACCTAAGGTTCATAAATCAAATGTTCCTTAACATGTCAAACTTACCATAGCATTTAAGAGTAAAGTAGTTGATGAAATTATTAGAACCATTACACTGAGAATTGATTAAGTACAGTATTAAAAACGTATTTGAATTTGTGGATGCAACATAAAAGATTAATATAAATGGCAAAACCATGTTATCACTGAAAATAGCATCTTTGTTCACTAACAACCCACTGACTGAAGCCATCTGTCACACATGTAAACAATTGCTAGAAAAGAAAAGAAAGATCCTGATCTCAAAAAATAAAGCGTAGATTCTGTTGAAATGTACTATTAATATTTACTTTATATTTGATAGTGAATTTTACATACAAATAGATGGAGTAGTAATAGGATCACCCCTATCTCCCATCCTTGCTAATATGGGCTAAAATGGGCCGTTGAAAGACATTCTAAATAAGCTAAAATATTACTATTGACACATAGATGACACATTGTTTGTGTATGATGAGTGTATCGACAAACAAGAGCTGATAAACTATTTCAATAATGTCCACCTAACTATTAAATTCATCGACGAAGAGGAGAACGACAACAGTACAGCTTCCCATGGTGTCCTAGGTTCTAGAAGGATAGATGGTTCCATAAAAATGGAATGTATTTAAAAAGAATATTTGGACAGGTCAGTATGTCCATTTCCGTAGCTTTACACCTCTTTAATATAAAATAAATTTGGTCAAATTTCTCAACTACGAGATCAAAATATTATATACTGAAGATAGTGTAGATAGCGAAATAGGTAAACTAAAGAACACTTTACGAAATAACAGCTATCGAGATAACTTTGTCAGAAAAGTTTTATTAGAAGGTAATAAAAAAACGTGACACGGTCAGTAAAATAACCCTCTATCTGAAACTGGATTTTAAAGGGGATATAGCGGGTGGCATTTTGACAAGCCGACGTTTCAAGCTACTGATTTACGTGTAACGTTCTCAACCAAACCAGTACATTCACAACAAATCAAAGATAGGTTACTGATGATGGGCTCCTCCATGTGTGTACACCAATACATGGGCCGTACTCAGAGGGCTTTATCCTTGCGTGTTCGTGAACAAGTATTAGTATAGTTGGAAAAAATGTTACTAAATCTATTGACAGCGCCATTCTTTCTGACTTGGCGGTTAATGAACATCATAATAAAATGAATGAAACTTTCTGTTCTTATATCAAGTTTCAAACAATCTACCTAGATTACTTCTGTCCTACATAGTCGATGCCATCTGTATCCAGAAAAGTATATCCAGTCCCTATTTTTACCTATGTCCACGACTAAGGCATCAGTTACTTAGAATGGATATTATAAATGGATTATAAACGGATTATAAACCTCTTCCCCACTCCCAACTTCTTTTGTTTATATCTTTCTTAATCTGCACATTCATCTTTCCCAATTCGCATGACTTTTTCTCTCATCGTAATTACCTTGATAATACAATGTATTCACAAAACGTTATTATTATTACTTTAATTACTATCACTACTACTATTGTTATTATTATCTAGATGACCCATACATTTTATTCACACAATTTATTGTATTGCTATTATATCGATTATGACTTGATACTTCACTACAATTCCTGAATCAATGAGTCGACTCCTTAATTTAACTACTAAAATACTACAATCTCAACACAGCTTCATTCTGATCATAATCATCATGTGTTCTTTAGTCACTGGCTTCAAGATAAATTTCTTGGTGTTCTAGTGAGAAACTACGACCAGTGGGATCCGATCCGTGTAGGATAGAGACCGGTATCTACCTCAGATGATGGATAAAAGGTTGCCCAAGATCATGAGTCAACTGAAGTTAGACATGAACACCGTTGGATGCCGGCTCAGTAGTCTAGAGTTTAGGTGTTCTTGTACGATAGCCGAAGGCCATGGTTTCGAGTCCCGCATACAGGACCGTGGTTGCTCACTGTTGAGGAGTCCCATACTAAGACGAAACGGTCATTCAGTGCTTCCAGGTTTTCGATGGTGATCTATCTTACATCAGCACATGAACTTAACTATTATAATTACTACAATTTCCACATACCTCCATTCTGATCATTTATTTCCTTTCGTCAGTGGTACTAAAAATGTAAATTTTGTAACCCAGCGTTCATTGTCGATGTACGTTAACTGTACTCACTTACTTGCGCATGTCAACTCTTCTGAAGGAGCTTAGCCCCCCCACCACCACCAGTATACATCAGCCAAAGTTGTCCTGGGCGGTTTTTTCTAGTTGTTTTTAAATGCTACTCATTCTTTTGATGTCTGCTCAAATTCCCAACGCAATGTGTTACTTGGTCTTCCTCTTTAACGTTTCTTCCCAGAATTCCAGTTTACAGTTTGCTAATGATGCAGTTTGATGATTTCCACAATTTGAAAAATTCCCATATTGTGATTTAGAACAACATATATAAGCGAACAAAATTGTTTTCGATTAGATCCTCATCAGGCAGTAATATTTATATGCACATACGAAATTATTAAACCAATCAAAGCAGTTTATGAGTCAATGATAACAGTGGAATAGATTACATAACTAATAATAATAATAAGTGAAAAGTACAAATTGATAGTGTAATGACTGATGTACTAGTTGTGATAAGAATAATAAAGGTTTGAATCAATGTTACATAATAGGAAATAGGTCAACGATTACAAAAATATAGACACTGAAATAACATTCATAAAATTATAAGAGTACGTAATAAGAAGTGTTCAGATAATTGGACCGTGAAGCGAATATTTGAAAAAAAATAAATGAATAATTGGTAGGGGGGTGAAGAAAAATAAACGAAGAAAGAGTATGGAAAACAAAATTATTTATTAAGGCCAAGGGAAAGATAAGGGTGTTACAAACTTTTCATCTCTTTCAATGGCCCCCAAATGCCCTGGTACGGTCGAGAGTGGGGAGAGTCCGCTCTCCCTCTCGAAATGCTCTCACATGGCCACGCGAATATATAGCCTCTGCAAGGGAAGTCCTTTTCACTGACTTCTCGTGGCGGGGGTGTTGTTTACGAAAGTGGGAGGACGAAAAGCGAATGTCCGGCGCTTTAACCGGGTTGGTGGACACGGAAAGTCCACCTAGGGGAGTTAGAAAACACTGATTCCAAACCAATGGTGCACATGGGCTGACTCCAGTATCCTGAGGGAACAAATGGCGTATGAATCAATCGTTGGTCACCGGCTACCATGGGACTGCATCTCCTCACGATGCCCCACTGCCTTATGGGTTAGACCTTTAGGTCGAAGGCTCGGGGTGTGGCCCCCTAAGAAAACCACCTGCTTCAGTCTGGGCACCTGGGCAGTATCTCAGCCCTCACACAAATCAAATGAGATTTGTGAGGCACATATTTATCTGGTGCTTTTTGTACCAATATTTATGTGTTTAAATAAAATAAAATAAAATAATCTCTTTCAATGCATCTGTGAGCTAGACTCCATGAGCGACTCTGCTATTTGGTACGTCGCAAGAATTCCGTATGATGCGAAAGATCTTTTTAGATATATCATGGTATCAAAGAAGGTTCCATACGGTTTTCCTAACTACGCTGTCAGGTGCTTTCTCATGGTCAGGTGATGAGTTTCATTCGATTGATTGTTCAACAGTGATCTGCAGTGTCTCGATTTGGTCTATGAACAACCGATCCTTACGGAATCCAGCCTGATGATCTCAAAATTGAGCGTCTACTGAATCTTTCATCTTGTTCAACAACACTCAGTTGAAAAATTTTCCGATAGCATTGTGATTTCATTGTAGTTTTCACACTTGCTACAATCTACTTTCTTTGATGACTTGCTTAGATATCCTTCTTTCCGGTCTGTTGACACTTAATCTTCCCTCAAATCTTTTTGTATAGAATGTGGAGCATCGTTGCAGTTGCTTCTAAGTCTGACTTTAAGGCCTCAGGTGGTATATTGTCCTGTCCTTCTACTTTTCTACTTTTGATTTGTCTCATAGCATGTGGATTTCTTTAATTGTTGGTGGGGTAAAAGGTATTAGAATTTTTGCGCCCTGCTTCAATTTCCGTTGAGTTTAGTGGGGCTGGTGGATTCAAGAGTTATTTGAAATGTTTTACCTACCTGTCTTAATGTTTTTGAATCTCAGTGGTTTGCTTGCCTTTCTTTTGCTTGACTAGGTGCTCTGATTTACTACATTTCCCTTTTAGCATCTTTGTTTTATCATATAGTTGTCTCGAATTTCTCTCTATTGTAACTTTTTCCACTTTTATTACAAAAATATATGTTCTGTATGCAATAGTATGCTTCCAAGATGGTAACATTCGAACAATATAAACAGTTTGATAAACTTACTGTATTGTTTGTTGTTATCAAGAGATTGATTTACTGTCAGAATCGTCAGAATAACCTTAGTCAAATATGTTTTCAAAAATGAAATAGATGTTCCGCTAACTAGTTAAACAATGTTTAAAAAAATAAAATATGTCATAACACAATAAACCGAAACAGTGCAGTTTTGACAAAACCGATACTAGCCAGATTTATAGGAAATGAATTAAGATTATTTTCAACGCCTTTATGCCAACTACAAATAGCATTGATGAAGAGAGAATGATATGGTAAGCAGAGATGGACAGTGGCTAGCAGTAGGTTTTTATCATCTGGTTAGTCCATAGTTTGTCTTAGCGGTTTCCTGTAGTCTTGTCTTTAACTGTTATTTTAGAAAATGCCAATTACGTTTATTCATTATTATTCATTGTTCCTGCCTACCTCAATATCTTCGTAAGCCACATGGATGTCATCTCCTGAACGTGTACAATTAAACAGATTAATTAGTAGTTAACTTTCTTGAATCACATATCTTATTCAATATCAGTCGAAAATGTTTCAACGGTTGGGTATAGATTTTTGTTTCACACTCATATGGGTTTATAAGTAGTATTTAAAAAGATATAAAACTGGCTGAACGAATGAAAGATTTAAATGCAAGATAAACTGTGTTTATATTCTACTGATTTATTTTTTCAAGAAACTCCAGGTCATTTGTCAGTTGGAAGATGATACAGAAATCATAAACTGAACCCATGGATATATTAGTATTATTTAATAAAGTTTGGCATCTGTGTCAAGAAAGTAGTGACTACCTATAGTGGTCATTCCACACTTACTGAAGTATTTATCGTCCTGCCCTGTTTTTTACATGTCAAATACTGACATCATATATTGATCTATAAGAAAATTAAACAAAGGCCATAGATGCTGAATGCTTGATCGACGAAGTGGTTGATGAAATAATTATCAAAATTATCTATATTATTATCAATAGTATGATTATATTTAAATAACTGAATACATTTTTTTCTACATTTTGAATTGTGTACTGATTATCTAAACAACAAGTGAAAATTAGTATTCATTGAACAGATGGCTTGTCATACTATGAGAGTGCTTAATCGCAATTCTCACATGTTAATAATAATCTTATATTCATAAGTTTCTTAGTTCAAGAGAAATTTCTATGAGATCTATCAATAAGCCTGCCAATGCGGTTCAGATATGAGGAGCAAGTGGCTGGTGACACTAGTAATAATTATTTGTCGCACGATATCGTTACTAAACTTAAACTAGATTTGTTAATTTTTATTCAATAACAGATCCAAAAGTTTAACCTAGACATAAGTCATGAAGTCATTATGTTCAATTCCCTTTACAGTAGAAGTTGTTCAATCCTACTAAATTATGGATTAAGAACACGTAATAATTCATAAAAACTGTTTAGCTGAAATTGTTCTGCGATAAAAATCGAAATCTACGCAAACATCTTGTACTTACAGATGAAAGTTTCTTATTGTTATTTAGTAATAATGGGGGTGTTTTAGTAATTGAAATACTGTTATATTACCGTTATACAAGAGTACCGAATTGACTGCCAATAAATTTAAATTTGCCCTACAATCTATTCACATAATTTCATCGTTTGTACGCTATATTGGTATTTCATTGTCCTCTGATGTTGACTTAAAAGTGAATGGACTAGTGATTACGCCTTACTCCATTGATAAAATCTTGAAACATCAAACATTCAATCACTGAGCTTTCTTCTTAAACTTTCGTTCTTTCTTATATTTCAAGTACGTGCTATCTCTGTTTAATTTGATTATTTTAAATACAATCATTACCAATCAACAGACCACAAAATATTCAAGCGCAAATATACAACTTAGACTTATTTCAGTAATTTTAATCAGTATTCCGTGCTGTAAGTTTTCGTTTTCTTCTTTCAAGTTATAAGTCATTATAAGTACCCTGTAATAGCACTGAAATCACTCATCAATTTACCATTCACCAACTAGCCTTACATTATAGTACTCTTAGTCATAAAAGAACATTTCCATGTTACATTTTTTTATGTATCAATTTAGACATTACTGTAGATTAACATGTTCTCTGTAATTATTTGTTAGTTACATTGGAAATCATATTTGTTTGCTTGTCAATTGCGCATTATTGATTAAAAAGCCATAATTACAATGATTTCAATAATTCATGCATTGTTTCACTAAATCAGTGTATAGACTGAATCAAATCATGTTTTCTTTGCATGAATGAGTTTGTGACAAGAAATATAAAGTATATATTAACTCTTTTATAACCTAATAAGCATCATTTACAAATGGTAAGAAAATTATAGACGGCGAAAATTCAAAGATCATAATCCATATTCTAGTTTAGTTTCCTTTGATCAGTATATTCTGAATTATAAATGTTCTATAACACAAAAGCTATAATCAAAGCTGATCATTTGTGTTTAAATG
The DNA here is from genome assembly GCF_000237925.1 of Schistosoma mansoni. Taxonomy (NCBI): domain Eukaryota; kingdom Metazoa; phylum Platyhelminthes; class Trematoda; order Strigeidida; family Schistosomatidae; genus Schistosoma; species Schistosoma mansoni. The sequence continues at coordinate 6,041,876 of NC_031496.1, forward strand.
AATATTCTTAAAATAGAAACTCCCTTTATATGTACTTGGTATTGTTTACTTAAATCTTCCGCTTGATCTTTAGGACTACAATTGATCAGTCTCTTATCGGCGTATGTGTATCCTATGAAAATTGACTCGATATTTTATACGAATATTAGTCAAGATTAAAACGAATAGTTTGACAAACATTGGGCGCTGAGTATAGAGAAGACATTATATGTGTATATTACATTTTAAATAATCTCAGAGATTTAAATTTAAATAATTCCGACGTTTCAGCCAGCAAACTTGTCTGAACTTCTTCAGGGTAATAATCAAAATCATTCATGCCTCGATATTGCCTTAATTCACAAGCATTATAAGTAAAGATGGATAGTGGTTAGTAGTGGAATCCAGGAAACGCGTTTCATCCTATTGGGTTGTGCAATCAGATGAAGTTTTAAATTCACTTGTATCATTACTTGTATCATTCCATTGTTATTTAGGACTGCAACTGGCTCAGTGGCTAAATGGATAACTCATTGGGGTTTGAAGCAAACGATACTGGGTTTGAGTCTCAGAGTGAACATCAACTCTGAGATGCAGGTACATCCAGATAAAGAGTCTTAAATAGGACGAAACCCGCGTCCTGGATTCCACTGTTAGTCACAATACATATTTGCTTGCAAGGCTTGTGATTAAAAGACAATATAGTGACAGTTCGCACAGGATTCATATATGCTAATAAGAGATTGATCGATTACAGACGTAAACAACAATGGGAAGATATAAGCAAACTATATCAAATGAATGACAAGAACCTATTTATACTTTTTGAGTCGTCTTAAATCATAGTGAACTAAACGTGTGTATACTTAACTTTTTAAAGAAAATCCATCAATTCTTTACAGACTGAATAGATCCATTTGAAAATCTTTTATATTATCTGATTAATGTGTACAAATATTTTATATAAAGTGTACACAATGAATTGGTTTATTTATTAAATGGTTATGATGTTTTTTCCAACGACAAAAAGAGAAAACTTTTAGTGCATTTCATATCATTTACTACTGGTGTGTTTAAAGTAACTGAATATTCAGTATTATATACATCATCAAGTCATATGAGTATCGTATGACAAGTCTATTACGTAAGGACGATTATAAATAACTGGAGTGTTGTAATTAGTTGATTGAATATCATCTGGAATGTCAAATCTTATTAATCTTGATTGTAATCTTATAAGCACGTGAATTCAAAATATAAATGATTTATATAAAGTAGAGTTGAGATATAGGATAAATATAATTAGACCCTACTGATAGTAGTAGAACGGTAGGAAATTGAAAGCAATAACAGTTTGATCAAACTTGTGACATAATCGTATACTAAGTTATTAGTTTTCAATTTCAATTTCATTGACAATGAATGAGATTGCTATTTATCCTTATCTTGTCTGCTTATTGTATAGAAACAGAAAAATAAGCCTATCTCAAAGTTCTATAAATGGAGAGCTAAAATTTTGACAGTTGTCTAAATAGGTCCATCATATATGTATATATAACCAGTATGATCGTTAATTTATCGGTTAGTATCATTGAACGAACTTCGGATAAAATTAATACAAATGAAAATGAACGATAATTCACACTGTACTAATTACTACGATGAATCTTTACTGTATTAAAATTATACTGTGAGTGAAATCAAACTGAAATAACATGGATATCAACCTGGATGGAATTATGTCTAAATCATTTTCTTCTTAATTACGTGACTGAAAATCCTCAAACAGTATGAGATATTCAATCAAAGTAGTTGGATACAGTTATTTTGTTTAATGAGTTGGTGCTTCAATTTCAAGTAAAATGTATAGCAATGAAAGCAAATTGAAAGACGGTAATCAGATAAAATAGTTTCATGTGGTTATAGTTACTTGGATACAAAGTGGATTGGCTTAAAGTTTAAGGAGTTCCTTATAAATAGTTTACACAAAATTATATCTATTTAATTTTTTCAACGAACGCTTAATGTGATTTAATTTGATATAAGATGAATCATTCAAAGGAATTAAAATGTTGCCTTGTTCTGAAGTGATGATTCGATAAAGAGTGCCTAGTAGTTATTATGTGTCACAGAACAGTTTCATTTTAATGAACTATGTACTATCTTTTGATTCTTTGAAGTGTGGGTTATGGAAAACTAAGTATTTACTTTGTCCTTTCCTTACATATATATATGGACGTATCAAAGGAGATCCATTAGTTTGGTTGTTTATTCACTAAAGAGGGGGCTTACACTGAGTCATGAAACCTCAGAAAATCTACTTTTTCTATTCATTAGGATATTACAAATGTATTATTTATTTAAAACTTGTAAGTGGTTCCTTTCGGTGTTTCATAGAATTCTTCACTTATTAAATTTACTATTATTTCTAGATAAAAAGATATACATAATTAAATTCACTTAGTACTCTTTGTTTGAATCTTCCTATTGAATTTAAGCTTCACCCCACTGCACAAACAAATGGCTATCAGGACTCAGTAGCTTAATGGATAACGCGATGGAGTTTGAAGCGAAAAGTACTGGGTTCGAGTGCCAGAGTGAACATCAACTCTGAGATGCAGGTACATCCAGCTGACGAGTCTCAAATAGGACGAAACGCGCTTTGTCCTGGATTCCACTGCTAGTCACTATCCACCTTTGCTTATATTATACATAATGTTATTTTCAGGTAAAAACTCTCTATGAAAAGTCGTGAATTAACATCTATAATATATTTTGTTCACATACACATACACAAAATGGAAAATCCAATTCTATGAATATCTATTTTCCTTTCTGCTGTCTTGAATTTCATTCTTTAATTATCTTCAACAATTGGAGGTTATTTCTTATTAGGTGGTCCGGAATAAAAAAACTAACTGATAGTTATATTGAAATAAAATGAATTCATCATACTACTTTTTCATTTTATTATTTACATTTGATTATAATGTTCAAACTGGAAACTGTGAAGTAAAACATTCTATGGTTTATAATACTTGTAATAAGAAAAGTAAATCTCTGAGAATAAAGTGACGTAGTTAACACTTAGAACTTGATGCCAATAATTGTTTCTAATATAGATACTAAATTACATTGGCATAAAATGAGTAAATTAGTCACATAACCTTATTATATAGTTGAGATCATGAGACAATCGAAGCTAGACCTCCATGGAAAATCTGGAAACATTGGACGGCCGTTTCGGCCTTTTGTGGGACTCCTCAGCAGTGCGCATCCGCGATCCCGCCTCGCGAGATTTGAACCTATCAGCCTCGCGTGCGAGCACTTAACCGATAGACCACTGAGCCGGCTGGCATCCAACGGTGTTAACGTCTAACTCCAACCAATCCACGAAATTGAGCAACATTTCACCAATATCTTTAGTGTGTTAATATTTCCCAATAACCTTTTGATCGAGTTGTAGGTCTAATAAGAGTCATTCAAGAATAACATCATCATTCATATCATCAGAACATTATAGTTCTTTTATTTTTTTATGTTAACAATGTTGTTAGTGAGTGATATAAAGGTGTTAACTAATATTGTGATCTTCAATGTATAGATATCTATATCCCTTTGTCAGAAAATATCACCATTAAGTTATTATTGAAATAAGAACTGAACTCTTGTAGAAATATTCATTTATATTACTTTAAAAACAACTGACTTGCTGGTTAAATTGTAAGCGAAATAAATTCATTCGGAATATATTTTGTACTAAACTTTCATTATTGTATTGTTTGATGAAGTCAATAATACAACGAGATTAGTTTAAAGGAATATACGAAATTCACTGAAATTGAATGTAATTCAAATCGGTTAGTTTTATTTTCGTGATTTTTTTTAGCGAGTTAGTTTTCTACGAGATGGGGTCGCTAACCCCATACTCAACCATTCTTCTTTATCCGGGCTTGGGACTGGCAGTAGCCCCCGGAGTGGCTTCAGGTAGAGTTTTTGTCTCGCAAGCAATATATATTTTCAATTACATATAATATATTGCATAATAACAATAATTCACCACAGTTAGTAACTATAAACATATTGATTTGTCGAACTAACATTACAGATTAGACAAGATAGAGTCGTTTACAAATCAGTGATTGATTAGAAGGTGCCAACTAATTTCCTGCTAGTCAAATAGATTATGATTTTGTACGTGCGCGTTCGAGCATCTTTCTAGGCAACATAAGTCAACTATAGACTTATAGTCAAATGGGATTAATAACATAATTCATAAAATTAACATTCCCAACAAAGACAAATTATGTTAGTTATCAGTAATTTATTCAAGAATAGGAAAATGAGATCTGTATTAATCTTTCTAAAACTTATAAATGTGTAAAATCCTTACGCTAGAAAGTTTACTTAATCCTTATTTAATAAATAGAATAACAATCATAACTGAAATATAAAAAACTATGGATCAGTTGATATAGTACTGTGTAATCAGGTAGGAAGTTTTTAACTGATGGTAAATGCTACTATTTGATAAGTGTTAATTATCATGTCACATTCATTGGTGTTACCATTGTGCTTGTTAGGTACCAGATAGCTGAAGAATTGAGCCAAGATTCATCATGAATAGTGTTTTCTTCAAATGAGTAGATAAACATGGTACACAAGGTATTAAGTCAGCTAATGTGTAGTGTGGTCTACTTATATCCATATAAGTAGTGTATGGTGAATACATAGAATGTATTTTGGCAGAAGATCGATAAGGAACGAACAGGAATGAAGCGCAATCGGTACAAAAATGCAGTATAATATAAGTTGATCTACAGAATACAGTTGACAGGATTAGGCGGACGAGCGATTCTTTCCAACATTTTGTTTAAAAATGAATAATATTCAGTTTAGATCATTAAAATTCATTGGATAGAGAAGGATTTAACTAATGATAGCTTATCTTAAGATAGAATTTGATCATTCTGATGTACAATAATAAATCTGAAACGATTATTTACATCCTATTTATGAGACGTTTGCTGTCACGTAAACCGCTTAAAACAACAAAGATTGATTGCATGAGATAATTTTTTAAAATTTTTTTTTATGATAGATGTTTTACAATCAGTTAATGAGTATGAACAATGAAATGATCTATCTATCCATTTCCCATGAAAAAATACTCTTATATCTCAAAGAAACATCTCTTATTCAGTAGGTTTACCTCAATTTCATTCGTAGAAAACAAACAGTATTTGGAAATTTTCTCTCTTGTACATCTCAAAACCGGAGAATCATTAGATAATATACTAGTTCTGGTATGGAAATCCTCAGCAATGAGCGTTCATTACTCAGCGTGAGATCGCACCCACGACTTTTAAATCAAAACAGCTGTTAAGTGTTTCTTAGTTTATAATGGTTGTTTAACTAAAGTTGATTCGTGAAAGGAACTATATAATTCAACAGTCTCCATAAACTTCTCACATTGACTATCAAAACGTTTCACTAATTTATTTGTTTTTGACGCTATTGTCTTACGACTAAACGACAAATGGAAATTTATTGAGGAATACAAACGCTAGATGATAACACTTATCTTATTCAGTTTAGAAAGAACAATTATTGAAGAAACCTTAATCATAGTCAGATAAATAAAAACGAAACTGAACTAGGAAATTGTCATGTATCATAAAGCTAGAGAATTACTGAATGTAAAACTGATATTTATTTCTAAACAGAAATGGATGGTGGCTAGCAGTCGAATCCAGGACGCGTGTTACATTCTATATGGGACTCGTCAACTGGATGTACCTGTACCCCAGAATTAATGTCCACTTGGGGCCTCAAACCCCTTACTTTTAGCTCTAAATTCCATCGTTCTATCAATTTATCTATTGAGTCTAGATAGCCATTAGCTTGTGTAATGGTTCAAGTTAAATTCATTTTCCGAACAAGCTAGTGACTATCTGGACTCAGTTGCTGGCATTTGAAGCTAAAAGTAAAGTGTTCAAGTTCACCAACGGACATTAACTCTGGGATGCAGGTACATCCAGTTGACGAGTCCTAAATAGAACGAAACGCGCGTCCTGAATTCGACTATTATCCACCATCCATCCCTGCTCACAATGTTTGTGACTGAAGTCAATAGCAAGTCAATCTTCACATAATGCACATATTCCAACAAGAGACTGATCAATTGCAGTCCTAAAAATCAATGGGAAGATTCAAATAACCAGTATAAAACTGATGTTTATTTAGTTAAATAGGATAATTGTTCAAAAAATGTAGTGTACTTATCAATACTCCAATTGTAGCGTTGAAAAAATACAGAGATTTTATCCTTTTCACGTGGACTTTTACCAATTCAGATGCTATAAATAAATTGTGAGATAATGTGTTCCTGATACACGCTCGATTAGTTACCATAAAAACTCAAAGGAGATTACTTAGTTGGCTTATCAGCAAATAGAATAATATACACATACGGCATATAAAATACATTTATTCACTTCGGCTTTTGAGTTTTATATTTCGTTCAAATTAAGTTTCACTTGAAAGTACAATGATCTCAATTACTTCAAACCAACAATGTGAAAGTGAGCTTCTTACCGATAAGCTGACATAAGATTCAGTAGGTTTTCGTCAAATACTGCATTATACGTCAAAGATATACGGTCAAGAAAATAAAATTCATGTGTATTATTTATAACCAAAATTTATTCAAAACCTTTATAAGATTTTATGGAACCCTTTTTTGGATTTGATTCAGAAATGAACGTCTGCTTTGTGCAAAAAAATGAATACGGAGTTCTGAACAAGGAGACGTCTTATGATATTATATAACTATATGAATAATATAGTCAGCTACAGTATTTTATTATTCTACACTGACAATATGATCAATAGTATGTAATTATGAATTGAAATTGCCTGTGTTCTAGTGGAAAGAAATCGCCAGTGCAGTACAACCATTTTAGGTATGATGTAGATACATACCAACGGTATTAGATGATGGTTGAGTAATATCATAAACCGATTGAAGTTGGTCATACAATCAGTTGGTGTAGTCTGAGTCGTGGGTTTCATTTTAATTGAGCCTTGTTTAGTTTCAATGCAACATTCAGCACTACTTTTCATGTAACTCTAACTGACATGTAAAATATGTTGAAACTCACTTCTTGGAATTCGTTAATAGTCTCAATTCAAAATTTATATTGACGAACATTTCTAATAAACCGTCATTAGTAATAATAATATTCATTGTAAAGAGTAATTAGGAAATTAGAGATTTCTTATAACTAATGATTTATTTTCTATATATTCATTGTATATCTTGCATTAATTTAGACTAATAATTAATAAAAACACACCTGGATTAAATACAATAAATGTCCTACAAACCGTCAGGTTTTTAGTTAATATGAATAGTGCACATCTTCACGAGGAAACATTTCCAACATAAATGTACGTACTTAATAACACCAACATAAATGTAGATATTTTTTAATGTTAGGTTCCTGAGAAAAACTGGCATGCTAGTTGACAGTTGTCAACAAGGAGTTCGAATAATCTGTCCGAGAATTATGTCACCTGCTCGTTTCGAAACCACATCACTCAGGGGTGACTTACTTCTTATAGGACTAAAGTATTTAAATATCATTCAATCAAACAATAGCAATCATTGTTACATTATTTTTTTTAATCCTCCGAATGGATTCAGTTGATCGAGTTACGAAACCATAATTTTACAATAGCTTTATGATATTAACGGCAGTATACAACATTTTCCTCTAATTGTTCAACCCAGGATACAATTGTAAGAAACGGGAACAAAAATGGGGACAATTGAATATATTTCAACATAAAATTACAGAATATCTAAGTAAAATATGAGAACCACACATTAAATACGTCATTTGCAAAATGTTAATCAATTATCTCAAACATAACTGTTCCATTTGCAAATATTGGTCAATCGTCTCAAACTTCATTGCTCTTTCATTTCCATATAAAACATTCTTTGTTATCGTTCTCTTTTCTTTGATCTTTTTAACCTCCTGTCTTTAGGTATTTCCCTTTCGTTTGATGATATATACTACTTATATCTGTTGTCATCAGTAGCACACAGCACATAACATTTTTACAACACTACACGCTTTCAACTATGAAAAATACTAAATCTCCGCAAAACCCCTTCTGATAATTAATATAATCATATGCTCACTAGTGAATTCGAGAAGTACATCCAGGAGCTCTAGTGAGAAGCAGTGGCCAGTGGAGTTCAAACCACGTGTGTCGTGGGATAGGAACTTACTGAAGACAATTGGTGAATGGTTGCTCAACTTCGTGGATCAGTTGAAGTTAGAAATTAACACCGTTGGATGCCAGCTCAGTGGTCTATCGGTTAAGGGCTCTGGCTCGAGACTGGTAGGTCCTGAGTTGGAATCTCGCGAGTGCGGGTTCGTAGATGCGCACTGCTGAGGAGTCCCATAATAGGACGAAACGGCCGTCCAGTGCTTCCAGGTTTTCCATGGTGGTCTAGCTTCAATTGACTCACGCTTTCAACTATGATTTATACAACGGTTGGAGTAACCTAAGTTATATTTATCATTATAAAAAATAGAAATAAATATTGAACATTCTTTGCGTTGAACATCACTGACAAATGATGTTACTAAAAATATGAGAACATATTCTCTTTTTTTAAAGACAACAAAGGTATCCTACTTATTAGTTCTTCTACAAGATGTTATCTAATAAATGTAATAAATAATTAAAAAAATATCAGAATGATGGAAACTTTGATAACAGTAAACTATACAATGAAAATCAGCTATTATAATTGGACAGAAAAGTCTTACGTAGGTCAATAACTGCCTTATATTTTCCTATTAATATTAAGATGATATATATATATAATCATGGAAAACCTCAGACCATTATATATTTAGGCAAAGATGGATAGTGGCTAGCAGTGGATTCCAGGACAAAGCACGTTTCGTTCTATTTGAGACTCGTCAGCTGGATGTACCTGCATCTCAGAGTTGATGTTCACTCTGAGACTCGAACTCAGTACCTTTGGCTTCAAACGCCATCGCGTTATCCACTCAGCTACTGAGTCCTGATAGCCACTTGCTTGTGCAATGGGTTGAAGTTTAAATTCACTTAGTATTACTTGTTTGAATCTTCCCATAGAGGCAATACGCACAGTATGCACATATGCCTATAAGAGACTGAACAGTTGCAGTCCTAAACATCAATGGGAAAATCCAAAAAAGTAATACTAAGTGAATCATTATATATTCAGTCTTTGTATATAACTTCATTGTATTACATATTTATGATTATCCGTCAATGATAGAACCTCAAGGGTTACGGCGAGTTTTTTTCATTGGTAATTTAGTGGTTGTATTATGGTGTGAACTACTTATGTCCACAGACATAAGCAGTATATAACGCCAATCAGAGATGAAATGCCTTACAGCAGAAAGTTGGGGATATCAAGTAGAAGAGCACAGGGACAGAGTGTGATTAGTATGAAAATGAATGAACAATAAAGTCTAAGACAATTAATGGACATTTTGCGAATAAAAGATTGAACGTATGGTTTTCATATTTTATCAAATAACTCTGCAATTTGACGTTAAAATATAGTCAGTTGTTTCTACCTGTGTTCTCCTTTATAACAATACTATTGGTAGGACCAGTACGTATCTAGTTTAATGGTAATGGATAATATTTGTATTATATGAGGATGCCCACGATAAAGTGTTTTCAACTAATCTTTCTTCAGTGATATTTGCTGCCCCTTGATTATTTATTCTTACTTTCACTTTGCTAATTTTGTTAGTCGCTGCTTATGCACAGTTACTTTAAACTTGACTTCGTGCATATCGAACTTCCTTTAGGCTACCGATTTATCTCAATGTTCCGTGGTTTTTCAAACTATTGTTGGATTATTGCGTATCAGTCATTCTGTCGACTTGGTTCACTTAGATCCAATTAGTATTTGAAAAATACCCAGTCATTTTTAATTAGGATTAACCGTAGGTTAATGTAAAAAAAACCTAATTCTCATTTTTAAAAGTTGACCATAAATCAAAATGGATAATCTTCATTAACCTCTTGTCACAATAATAGACAACTGATCAATATTAATCTATATAGAGAAACAAATACTTGCTATTTTTTGAGCTTAAATATGAACATCAATTAATATCTGATGTTGTATTACATACTTCAATACCTGAATTCCTTAAACGTTTGGTCATGCGTGTTCAAAATGGTCAATTGCTATGTTGTAATCAATGATGTCTTCATCTACGCCAAATTTCTAATCGAATTTTTGTGATAGAATTGTAAATTGGTTAGTAGTGACTTGACATTCTATACACCATGTTTGAACATTAGATGGTTGAAATCAATTAGCAGCATACCAACGGATATTGGGATCACACTAGTCTGCATTATCCTGCTAAACAGTGAGCTATTCATGTATGTCAATGTTGTTAAGATTTCAGTCTACCCACTGTCCCTGTGGTTAGATATCCGGGGAAACGTGTCTCTAAACTAATCAACGGCACCTATATGCAAGTTTACATTTGTGTGAGTTTGGCTTGTGACATATTTACCTTGAGGTCAAAGAACCAACCTATTATCAGGCTGATGATCTGCTAGAGAGACACTGATTAGTTGGCAAGTGAAGAGAGAAACAGTTGTAGCACAAATCTCTCTATCTAAATTCTTTTCAACTCCAAAAAATACATACAAAACAGAATGAATAAATAAAAACAGTATACGCCACAATAGTACTTTTATAGTACAAAATTTTGATACCAAGCCCATGGTTAACTTACAATAATTTGAAAGCATACTAACATATAACGTCAATCTAAACACCAAACTAAAGCTAATGATTAGGAGAATTAAAAAAATGTGTGATCTAACCGTTCATAATTATACATAAAAGTATAAGAGTAGTATTATCCCGAAAATTAAGTCTCCAAGTTTACCACTTTCCATGATATTTCTCATCATTGCCATATAACTAATATCAACTGAATAACAGAATATTACGTTTTTTTTCCAAAGCTTTTTCATTTCTATTCACGACAAACATTAAAAGAGAAAATTATAACAGTTTAAGTTAATTAATTTTTACTTCAACATTTGTAAATTTACCCTGATACCACATGAGAAATTTTCTTTGTAAGTAGTATAATAAATTCATCATAAGAAATAACACATTTTTACAATTTTATGTAGTGTGCATCCACGATCCCGCTCCGCCTCATTTCAATGGAAGTTGGTCGAGCAATTTTGTGGATTGATTGAGGTTAAACATTAACACCGTTGGATGCCGGCCGGCTCAGTGGTCTGAATGTTGAGTGATCTGGCGCGAGATCGGTAGGTCCCGGGTTCGAATCTAGTGAGGCGGGATCGTGGATGCACACTGCTGAGGAGTCCCACAATAGAACGAAACGGCCGTTCAGCGCTTCCAGGTTTTCCATGATGGTCTAGTTTCAATTAATTTATGATCTCAACTATATAAAATTGCTAAAATCTCCACGTAACCCCCTTCTGATATTTTCACAATATTCAAATGTTTAACAAACGAAAATTGTTTTACTTTATAGGTTTTCAAAATTGTTTCAGATGCAGAAAATTATGTGAATGAAAACTGTAGATTTGTAGAATCATGGTATACATCGTTATTAGTACTGCTTTAGTAATAGACCTAATCCTGAAATTGTAGATTTGTTATGATGTGACTATCTGACCTACAAGATCTTGCGTACAAGTCACATCATCTACACCTACTGGTCCTACACCTGAAGAACACATTCAGGCTGGAGATAGAACAATATATTTAATATGAATAAAAGAGATAAGTTACACAGAAACGAGCGCGCTTGCAGGGCTGAGACATGCTATCCGATTAGATCTCGAATGAATATTCTCACTCTCTACATTGTTCACCCTCTTTTCGTGTTAATTGTTGAATATGAAGTTTCCTAGTTATCTCAAGTTCAGTTTTGAGGACTGTATGGTTAGGACTATAACCACTACAGATTACCTTAAGATGTAGCTGACTCTAGATATCTCGGCAGTAGCAGGTCACATAACGCAAATATATAGCGGAAATTATTCAATAACACTTATCGATAATAAAGGAAGTTTGCAAGCAAATTAGGAAACAGTACAACATTTTCGTTGAAACATATTTTTTTTTATTCTGGACATATTCTTCAACATTTTTAATATCTACCAGACTTTATACCAAATTAATGTAAAGTTTGTTAATATGAATCACTAAAATAATCATCATTTGTACGCTATAACTGGTTATTTACGTTGCTAATGCTTACGCTTTGATACATAACCCTTTGATATGGGCCCATGACAAGATTCTTTAAATTGTTTGCATATGAAGTAAAATATAAAGGTTTCAGCATATAAATAAACCCTGTCTCAACTAATCAAATGGAGGGTTGTTCAAATGATGTTCCTCGGCTTAGAAGAGAATATGTCATTCTCTGTAAAAAGAATGCTCAATGTTTTGTAGCTTCTGAAATATATATATATATATATAATTATGATTTCGGAACTCAATAAAAATGAGTTACAATCCCAAATCTCATTCTGAATACTACCTGATCAAATAAATGCTTTCAGTTATTTTACTTTAACAAGGAAAGATAAAGCTAAACATTTGGGAAAATTCTTATTATATTAAGCAAAGACTTAGTAGCTGAGTGGATAAGGCGATGGCGTTTGAAGCGAAAGGTACTGGGTTCGAGTCTCAGAGTGAACATCAACTCTGAGATGCAGGTCCAACCAGCTGACGAGTCTCAAATAGGACGAAACGCGCTTTGTCCTGGAATCCACTGCTAGCCACTATCCATCTTTGCTTATAAAGCTTGTAACTAAAGGCAATATCGAGGCAGTCCGCATAGTATCCACATATGCTAATAAGAGACTGATCAATTGCAGTCGTAAACAACACTTGGAAGATTCAAACAATCAATACTAAGTGAATTTAATTCTTATTATAGTTCATACAATAAACCGAACAGAATTGGCATTTGAATTTTTCCAATCACTATGCGCTAATTTCGTCCTATTGAGTATTTTGTATTATTCCTTGATTAAGTAGTATAGATTAAACATGATTATAAAATGATATTAATAATCCAAAACGATAAGATATATATTCATTCATTACAAATGATATTTCTGAGTGGAAAAAAGAGTTCTCTATTGTTTGAAGTACAAGAAAAATTGTGTTAGCTGTAGACAACTATTTCCGCACTAGTTTAAAACTGTTTATAGAATAAAATCAAACATGGATCCCTCAATTGTCTCAGTAAACACAGACCATAAAACCTCTGTTCAGACAACAATATTATCTTCCTGAATAGCTAAATTAACTAATAACTTCAGAAAAGCCTTTTCAGATGTAAGATATTTGGTTTTATTGATCGTTTAATTCTGCAAATAAATGTACCATAGTCAGTATGGTAAATAAAATCAGATATTTTACACTGAATGATTACTTAGTGAACTACCGAAAGCGTTATCAGTGTTCACTGGACTTTTGTCGATCAATTTACACTCAACAATATATATTGTTTGGTTTCATGTGTTTGTAAATAATTCTATAGGCTTATTAGACTTGTTCAAAATACGATGAAAATTCCTTGGAACTATGAACTAGATGACACTGTATTGGTTACAACTAAGTCACTAATTAATGTTTATATCTTACTTTTGGAAGTAGTCAATCACAGCTGGAATAGACCAGCTGGAATATTTTGGACTTTGACTTCAAATTAATTTCCTCAGGGACTTCCGATTCCATCTCGATTTCAGATATACAATAATATTATTAGTAACCACTAAAAAATACATCTTTATAATAGTTATAGTTTAATTATACACATATATAGTAGAAAACTCCTCAGCAGTGTGCATCCACGATCCGACCTCACTAGATTCGAACCCAGGACCTATCAGTACTGCGCGCTAGTGCTTAACCTTCAGACCACTGAGCCAAATTTGCTATTGTCTAACTTCAACCAATCCACGAAGTTGAGCAACCATTCACCATTGTCTTTAATGAGTTACTATCTCGCAACAGATCTGTTTGAACTCCACTGGTCACGTTTTTGAATAAATTGAGCATTGGGTAGATTGTTATAAATAAATAATATATTTATAATATCCCAATAAGTGAAAAATCTAGTTTTTCTACTCATTGGAATATTACAAATATATTATTTATCCACTGGTCACTGCTTCCTACTAGAACTCCAGGAAATACTTCATGGAGTCAGTCACTTGTAAGCACATGATGGAAATAGTTTTTGAGCTATTCATTTTCAATAGATTTTATATAAGACAGCAACAGAAACACTTTTTTATGATTATTTATTTCATTTGTAATGGCTTGAATTTTCATCCTCTTGAGGCTATGGACTGATATTGACCAAACGCCTTAAGGTATATATGCAACTTGAGTGAATCCCTTGGAGTTGTCACTAGCCTCGTAGCATTTTCATACAGTTTTGATAATTGTTAGCAGCGAGTTTTTTTGGGACTTATCAGCATTATAACCCTTCATCACAGTGATGACACAGACAGTACTGTCCGCCCAAAACGCCTTCAGGTTTACCATTTTAGCTACGGAATCCAGAGAGTCGCTAAGTTGTGTGACGAGATCAAATTTTATTTCATTTTTAAGATTTTGAAGTTTCCCGTCGCTCATGTAAAGGAATGCATTAATTACATCTAACTGTTCATGATACAAATTAATCTTCTCAAATCTTATTGCATTTATTTGCAATAAATATTATTGTTTTTTAAGCATTGCCATGATTATTGGATTACGTATTTTTATATCATGGACTGAATTTAGTCGGGCAACTGTAAGAAATATGAACGCTTCAAATAGCTGTTCTGTCCTAGTAGTGTAACTTTTCAGCAGTGGACATCTACGAAGAATATGGTAGTACAAAAACTCTGAAATAATTACTTGAATGTAAACAGTAAGTAGTTCATGAAATACCAATAATGTTATTTCAAAGTGATTACTTCTCGATGTATCGTATTGACATTGTTCTAAGTTCATATGTTTCCCATAAAAGTACAATTAAACAAAAAAGGTATCTATAATAAACTACGAATACAATGAAAATAATAGATCCTAATATTAAAGTCCAGGAGTGAACATCAACTCTGAGATGTAGATACATACAGCTGACAAGTCACAAATGGGGCAAAATATTCATCCTGAATTTCACTGCTAATCAGCATCATTTCTGTTCAATATTATACGTTTATAACTTTTGTGGACATCCATGATAACATCAACACATAGATGAGAATATGTCCAATCGATAAAACCTAGACAGGGTGGAACTCACTTCCTAAATCCTAATACAGGACAGATATTCAATATATTTTTAGCTTATTTAGTTGTAAATCCTTTATTTATAATCACCACGCAATATATTACAAAAAGTGTTTACTTTGAAAATGTGAACAAGAGGCTATATGATACTGTAAAATTATATAACCTCAGGGAATAAGCATATAGTTGATGATAACAATGTAATTTCAAATATATCTTGATATTTGTATATCTTTGCATAACTTGTTAATCAAGGATTGATTGTATTATAAGATTGATCTGCTTTTGTATAAATGATTATTTATTCAGTATGAAATCAACTAGTAATATATCTTATCTAACTCAATGAACACTTTCAGAAACACTTCATAACAAAAACTGTACGTAAGTTGGAAATGTTAACCACCGGATCATAACTTAATAGTTTAAATATAACACAATATATAACCTTACTATTCTTGATGAAATTCTTATTCATGTTAGTGGTTTGATAGTCGTTAGTTATAAACTTTGTTAACTAGTTCTACTGCTAGGATATTTGTAGTGAATGAACATTCAAGTGGAGAATACCAAGTCATTATTTATTGCGAAAATTCAGAGTTGTTTAGTAAAATGTGAAAACTATACATAAAATACTTCATTTACAAATTTTCCATAATTTTTCCTCTACACCCTTTATGATCCTTCCAATTCTCCATTCCTTTATGTTTTCATTTCTGTTTATTTTTAGTACACTCTTCACAACCTCCTTCTGACAAGGATTCCACTTCTAATTGGTGTTACATGCTACTTATGTCTTTCTTCAAAGGTAGCACACAGCTCACATTTAAAACATGAGTTACAAAGCAAGCGTCGCGTACTTTGTCATATTATCTAATTAAGATCTTAATATCAGACCATAACAAAAAGTTGTTAGCATTCCATAGAACTATGAGAGTTAATAATCAGGTTCACGTATATAATTATTTTATCAATATTTCAAAAATGAAAACCTCTACAAACCTATGAAATAGGGGATCTTATCTCCAATGTGAATATATCTGAGAGTATTACAATGTGTTTGTGCTACTGATGTTGACAGATATAAGTAGTATATATCATCAATCGAAAGTGATATGCTTAGAGGTAGAATGTTGAGAAGATCAAAGAAAAGAGAACGAAAACAGCAATGAAGTTTGAGACGATTGTCTGATATTCGCAAAAGGAACAGTCATGATTGAGACAACTGATTGACATTTCGCAAATAATTTATTTAATGGGTGGTTCTCAGGTTTTACTAAGATGTTCTGTACTCTTGCGTTTAAATACATACGTTAGTCCCCACTTGTATTCTCGTTTACTACAACAGTATAAACCAAAACGAACACAGACTTATCCAAGAATAATAGTGGTTTTTGATAACATAAATTTTAACTAGTTCAAACCCAATGGTTACTTATTGTAGATTGAACGGTTTATAAACTATTTGAAACAGATCAAATTTTAATAGTTTAAATACGATTTAGTACGAAACGTCTTCACAAATGTAATTTTTAAGAAAAAATGTTCTTCTTTAGGACTAAATTCAATCTACTAGTGTCTCCTTCTTTTCACTTGCTTCTTCTTCTTCTATTCAATTTTGTCCCTAGGTCTTCTTTAATTGATATGTGTTTACATTTGAACCTTTTTTTCAAATATATTGTGATGCATTTATTTTATGATTTTGTATCTATCGTAGAAATTATAAATTAAAATATTGTTTACACAAAGAATTGAATTTGGGTGAACAACCATTAAAGACCGTAAAGGATAAGAGGATTGTTCTGTCTAGATACGAAATTTTTGAGTAATACACACGCATAAGCCTATCGAGAATATAACCTAAAGTGTTTAGTGAGAAGTCATGACCGATGATGTTGGAAGATGGTTGTATAGTATAAAGAATAGATGAAAGTTGAAAATCTAAAATGTTAGATGTTTATTGACCAATGTAAAGATTGACTGCTCGTTCTGATAGCTGAATGTCAGGATTTTATCCATAGTAAAGTCGTGTATTCTCAGCGCTTAGGAGTCCGATACTTGAATGCAATAGCTTTTTAGGTTTTTAATGGTTATCTAACTAGAGTCAGTCTGTGTCGTAAACTACTAGATATTTTGACTTGCAAAAATTTGCAAGAAAAAACTCTCTAAACAGAATAGTGTTACAAAGTTACTGAAAAACAGTTAAATGAAAGAATGAATAATATGGAATTTCGTGGAATTTAAATAAGTAACTTTAACTTCATTAACATGTACCTAACTAAACCATGTATCTCTAAACCATAATATAGAAAAGGGATAATTCTAACATCTATAAAAATATTTTAGAAATCATCCCTAGTAATTCAAATTTGCAATAAACACTATATTGGCCAAGTGAACGTGTTGCACACTTTCATACACAAAAACAATCATTGACACGACTAGGGTGTGTTTCTTGCTGACATTGATACACACAAATAACTACAGAAATCAAGTTGACTAGGAAAACATCAAGATTGTGGATCAAGGGAATTTTGAGAATGATGTAGAATCTTTGGAAGTATAGTGTTCAGATTAGTCAGCAATCAACAGACACGACAAGATGAACGCAATCTATAAACTCAACGAATAAACAACACTGAACGACATGATAAGATGTATACAGAACAACATACTGAACTTAAGTATAAAGTAAACAAAAACAGAAATCTACCAAGATAACCAACCATAAAACCGATAAAAGAATGCTAATTTAACCCTTGTGCAATAACTGAAAATATGACTTCTGAATGAAATAAGCTCTGATGTTACTGTCCAGGACGACAGTGAATGTTATACAGTTTAATCATCTATATCAAACAGTACGAAACTTAAGGTGTGATAAACGCTAAGCGAAAACAGAAAAACAAATAAGCATACATTTACCGAATATTTCAAAAATGATATTTACTGATGGTTTTATTTGAGTTGTATAAAAGATCTTTGAAAATACTTATTTAATTAAAAAACAAGTATATTACCGCGGCAGATTTTTGTGACTGAAGACGTGAAACATAGATAATAGGTGTTAGCGAATAGCTCGAAACTTTACCATTTAGGATACTTTCTGCTTAAACACCAATAAAAATATCATGTCTTCCTTTTCTTGAGTCCTAATCAAACTCTAAATCAACCCAAGTAGAAAGAAATTTCAATCCTCAATTTCTCTGTTAACTATAAGTCTATTTATTCTATATAAAAACCAGTACAATAAGACTATACGAGAACAATCTTCATAGGATTTATATACATCAACAAAGGTTGATCAAAATTCATTTGAGATAATCAACAGATTCTTACTAATATTGATATACATTTTTTATTAGTTCATATCGTTATGAAAATGTGAGGAAATAGTTTCCATATATTAATCGTTTTAATACAATGA
>NC_031496.1:6060908-6061800 GCF_000237925.1 Schistosoma mansoni
CTAATAGATAGTAGACAAATATATCCCCAATAACTAGAAAAAAAACGATTTTCTAAACATTGTATGATAACCAACAAAATTTATTAACATTTTTTTAATTATGTGGAACACCTCTTTCTTTCTATGGTATTCACTTTGCATCAAATGGCAGAGAGGGGTTTTATGAAGATTTTGGTAATTCACTAGTTGAATTCATGAAGCAATTGAAGCTAGACTATCATGGAAAACGTGGAGGCACTAGACGGTCAGCTTGGCCATGGTATAGGACTTTTCAGCAGTAATATCACCTTTAAATCATCCAAATAAATACTCTGCATGAACGACTCATATACATTCAGTGCTTTACTTCATTGAAATCATATATTACTGAGTATTTAGTAGTCAGTTGTTCAACTTTAAATTTTTATCACGAGGCGGGTTTTGTGGAGATTTTAGTGATTTTATATGGTTAATTACTAAAATCTCCACAAAAACCCCCTTGTGATAATGATCATATGCTCACTAGTGAATGGCTCCATGAGTTAATTCTTAAAGTTCTAGTGATAATTCATGGTTAGTGGAGCGAATCCATGTCAGGTAGAAACAAAAATCTACCTCAGTACAATGGAAGTTGGTCGAGCAATTTCGTGGATTGGTTCAGGTTAAACATTAACCCCGCTGGATACCGACCGACTCAGTGGTCTATCGGTTAAGTGCTCCGGCGCGAGACTAGTAGGTCCTGGGTTCGAATCTCGTGAGTGCAGGATCGTGGATGCATACTGCTGAGGAGTCCCACAATAGGACGAGTTGGCCGTCCAGTGCTTCCAGGTTTTCCATGGTGGTCTAGCTTCAATTGACTGATGATCTCAACAGTATAAAATAAGTAAACATGATAAGACTAAATGAGAATATC
>NC_031496.1:6063800-6073744 GCF_000237925.1 Schistosoma mansoni
ACATTCACAATGACTTTCACAATTAAGTAAGGATATGAGTTATAGTAAAAAGAACAATATGACTCTCCGTTATTCTTCCACAATCCATCTGGTCTTTACATATGCTGATTTTCATTACTTTGATGCTCAAAATACGTTGAATGATTCCTTCAAATAAACGATATTCATGGGTGATTTTTTAACCGATTTTATTTTGTATTTCAGATGTGAGACAAATTATTGTACGGATTCATTTGAAATACATTGTTAGAGATTTGGATATCGAATCCTGTAAGATAAAACATTTGAATATTTTGATTGTTTTATTAAGTAACTATGTCATGTCCAAATGTAATACACTGAACAATGGTTATCCAGAAACTGTAATACTATGTCAAGCGTCTACGGAAGCTTCAACCTGATGGTTTAATGAATGAAAGTAATCAAAATGACACGGAAGCTACTAATGAAATTGAACAGTTTGTTGGTACTAATCCGAGCTCGAACATTCTTGCAGAACGCATCCACCATATTTGTGATAGTTCTCCATTCAAATATCAGAGTTGAGATAGTGAGGTTGCGTTTTACGTTGCAGACCGATTCGAAAGAACAAACTTGACTAACCGACAAACAAAACGCAAGTATTCATCCAACACATCACTTTCACATGAACATTGTTGAACTAGTAAAACGTTTTGAACAATTGCCTATAAAAACATTATGTGTGACATAAGCGGAAAATAACCACCAATTTATTTTCTTAGTTTTCTCATTAATGATGAGATAGATATTGAAGTAAATGAACATTCAGTCATTTGGTTGTTTTATTTTATTTATCTCGAATTCCAGTTAAACATGATTATCTATCAAAAATACTCGATGTGATGAGTAAGTAACCTATTGAATCAAATATACTGACAATATTATGCAGTATGTGTTGTATGTTGTATGAAGACGACATATTGTGTGTTTAGATAATTGAATTAGAGTTACGTACAACTACACGTCGGTTCACTAGATTTAATGCACAGTTGCTTTTGAATTGAAATATCTATTCAAATGGATGTTTGAGATACAGTCTAAGGAAAAGTAGATTTGAATGAATGTTTACGATTTCAGTTGACACCCGACCACATGCTGATTTTCTGATCCATTACTCCAGTGGGATTTACAACATGTTTGATCAAATGAATACATACATGTTGATCAAGATCCATTAAACATTGTTACTTTTGTCCAGTCATTCATTTAGGATGTACACATGTGTGATTTATCATATTACTAATCATTCATATGTTTCTGTTTGAATTCCAGTTGACTATGAATACTAAATGAATTTGAATTTGCGAACGCTGAACTGGACCTAAATCATTTCTCATTAACCCATATTGTTGCAATAATTAATTTACTGTTTAAATAATCAATCACAAATTTCTTCTTTCATTAACAATATTCGCCGTTAATATTAACTAACTCTTATTTGTTTATGTTCAAAACATTGATGCAGTAAACGATTGTAATGTGTGAAATTAAATGTCTATAAATTGGTGTTCGAGTTCTAATATGGTTTACCTGCAATAAGAATTGGACCGGTGGTTGATGAAAATGAGAATAGTATGAAGGACATAGAGAATAAAACAGTTAGACGACAGTCACTCCTCAAAATGATAACAGATTTCTGTGAACCATAATGTTAAATGCAATTAACACATCTCATTCGACATTCCGAAACCAACTTTTCAAACTGGAGTTAATGTAAAAATATGAAATAAACAGCATCGTCTCATTATGAGTATCTCATAATTATTCATTTACTAGAATTAAAACAAATCTCCAACCAATATAGAACTTAAGATTGGGACTCAAACACTGTGTTGCTCACTTTAAATGAATAACACCGCATTCAATACTATTTTCGAGGGGCACCGCCACGATATGACTAATATGTCACAAGGTATTTCGAAATCATGAATCGTTCACACCGATCTAACACGTTAATGACCAACTGAACTCAGGGATACAATGGATAACATGTTATCCACTTGAAGTGGATGGTACTAGGTTCAAGTCTCGGTGTAGAAATCAATACTGATGTTGATGCTTTCGCTTGTCGAACCTCAAAAAGGATGGGAAACGAATCCTGGATTACACTGCTCGCTACAATCCATCAATTATAAATAACTAGTGTCACAATGCTTAGATCAATGCAAATCACACAATTTGCAAATATTCCAAAAAGACTGATCGAAATTTAATCTTCAAATTCGTCAATGAGGTAAATTAAACACATCCTTATCATGAAGAAATAATTATCTTTTATTTTGAATGTCACATCTACCAAAGCCGACTACTTGCTACCGTCTTCTTTATATGTGTCAGGCCTTATCCCTGTTGGTTGCAGATTGTTGTCTACTAGTTCTTTGATACTCTGTGAATGATCTTGTCATTCTTCATTTGAATCGGATATGATGATGAGGTGAATCAATGCAGCCGGAATATACTGAGCAAGTGTGATAATTCTGATGTGCAATCGGTATACAAACACATTTGGGAAAATCATGAAGAATGTAAATGAAAACCGATAGATGGTGTACAAGTGAAGTATTTAATGTGTAATTTCTATAATTTTTAAAGACACTCTAGAATTTTGAACGGAATGATGAATTGGTTTCACACACCAATTCACCGTTCACTGCAAGCTTATTTGTCATAGTATGTAGTTCGTCTTAAAATGTAAAGAATTTAGTCCTCAGATCGACGATAAATTGTAGGACAAGAGGGAAATTTCGATGTGATTTCACTAATAGGCAAATACAGATCAGTATAAAAAAACTAGAACCGATTGGAGCTGATCACCTCAAGTGACAGAATGTTATTGGAATATATTCGTGTGTTCAAAATCAGGAGAACGTCACATGTTTTCCAAATATATATGGGGGTTAATAACCTGTAAACACATTTGTGAATGTGGTATGCAAAGAAATATACAGGACAATGGTTCAGCTAGCTTCCTGACAGTGTAATAGTCATTACATACTGTTTGCATACGCAGAAATCTGACAGCGAATTTCCAACATTTTTTAAATCAAAAGAAGCTATGTGTGTGCACCTGTCGAAAGACTTAATTTGGTTTTATGAATGATCTGCAACGCTCCTCTCTCATAGTCAACTTCATATTTCGGAATATATGATTTTCATTTTTAGATTTCAGGGCTCATTGGGGAGCACTACTAAAGGTTAAAGAGGAGAAGATAAAAAACTTATTGTTGGTTTTCTTTCGGTTTACAGAATAACTCTAAATGCATCAGCACTAAACCAATTGTCTACAGCAGAAACTATGTTTGACAGAAAAGTTAAAACTGCTCTTGATTCCATGAAACCATAGCAAAATGGCATAGGAAGAGGAAAGCGTAAGATGGAAACTCAATTTAATCGCCATCATGGTGTGAATCGCAGAATCTTGCAAGATAATCAAAATACATACATTCCAGTTAACCAAATTGGTCACGTTTTACAAGGATCACAACTCCATCCCTTATTTATGCACTAAGTTGAACTTGATTGTTTGTCAAAGGGGAAGATGATGTGAACAGATAAACAAGATGCCTTGACAAACAACGGAAGCTATCTTTTGAGACGTTATTGCGTTTAATAAAAACCTTGTAAAAACTAACATTTATTTCTGTCCCTAGTTCTTTTCTCTCGAACCGATAAAACCACAACATCATCTCTTGTGTACAGTCGTAAATTTCTAATCAAATAATAACAAAAAAAAAGAAATTGGTGTGAACGGAGAAACAAGAATCCTGAACAGACTACGGAAACTATTTTTCTGGAGGTCAGTTATTTCGTTTCACAAAATCATCGAGATTCATCTTTAAATGATACAGTCCAAATACTATAAAAATATTTCGTGGAACATACCTCATTATTCACAATTAAAGAAACATACTACTGACGTGTCGAAAATACGATGAACTAATTGCCAAGTAGTTCCTGATTTTCAACGTTTGTTTAGTTCAGTTTAATGTATATGATCTATTTACGACATCTACCAATTATATTAATAGGGTTTACTGAGAATCAAACTACCGTTTGGGTCGAATAAATAGTGAAAATTCAAACAGTGAACTCTGGATGGGAATTGAAATTCTCTTGTTTATTCAATCAAGTCACTTGACAGATGACTAATTAGACAGTTGGATAATCCACATAATCCTACATGTATTTTATTCTCATAATGACATTCATCCAATAAAAGAAAATGATTGACACTTTCATTACGTGTAATACATGGTGAATATGTTTCTCTCTAGTAAAATCAAGAGAGAAAAAAACATAATCCAGTATCCGATTTATAAATATAACGAATTCTATAGCAATGGATCAAAAGTCATACAACTTTTGTGAAGTGATCTATTGCTTGCTTGAATGAATGTGAATTATGTAACTAATCGATGATGAATCATTGGGGATAGAATAACCAGCACAAAGTTCACTCACATCTCACCCCTACGATTCCCCAATGGTATCGTAATAGAAGATATGACGACTAATGAGCAAGTAGAACAAGTT
The DNA here is from genome assembly GCF_000237925.1 of Schistosoma mansoni. Classification (NCBI taxonomy): domain Eukaryota; kingdom Metazoa; phylum Platyhelminthes; class Trematoda; order Strigeidida; family Schistosomatidae; genus Schistosoma; species Schistosoma mansoni. Next base: position 6,068,355 of record NC_031496.1, read on the forward strand.
TTTCTAACTAACTATTTGAAACAAAAATAGTGACCATCATTAAACATTACTTGAAACATCCATATTTGTATGATGTAAGTTATTCAAGTACTTCACAAATCCATCCAGTCACTTCAGACATCAATTTTATACCCAACATCATTCAATTTCTTATTTTAAATTTATGCATAATTAAACATTAAATTAAAAAAAAAAGTAAATAGTGAATCCATTTTATTGAAGCAGTTTTGTGGCAAGTTTATTGTATTTACTCAATGATCTGTGACCACCTGAAGAGATACTGAGGAGTATGAAAGTTACCGAAAGCTGGTTATCCTCAAATTTCGATGCTTTTCAAAGCGTCAATTTACGATCTTGAATATTGTTGTCACTTGAAAGCAAAAAAAATCATAAAAATCTTGATTTCCGATGGAACTTTGTACGATTTCGTGTACATTCACAAGTGCCTACTACCAAGGGATCTAGGAACATTCAAACAACATAACAATGCATAATAGTAATCTGTATCACATTTATACCTGTGCGTACATATACAATATGTATAGTGTAAAAACTTTATATTCTTAATGAGGAAATTGGATGATGATCTGTAATGTACAACAACATCTTTCATCAAACAACCACTAATAGTTAAACTTCTAATGAGACTAATTGATAATTGTACATGTTATTCTTTATAATTCATTCTGAAAAAACATAAGACAGAATCCATATCTCAACTATTCAATTGTCAGTATACGTATTACACTGAATTATACCAGACAAGTAAGCTGGACAAAACGTTACAACTATTTGAAAGATAGTTTTCATATATAATGACTTATCTATACTTGGTGCTCAATTTTTGTCAAGCTATTCGTTCTTATCTAATCTAATACAATCTATCAATTAAATCTGACATTCTACTAGTAATCAACTATAGTGTTTAAATTCCATTTCATTTACATCATATTTCTGATTTAAGATTGCGAAGCAATGCATGAATCTCCAAATCACATAAACAACATAATAATAACTTAAGACTATTGAATAGTAATAAGGTGGAGTTCAACGATGAAGACAGCGAGTTTGATATCCTTTGATGTTGTGGTATACTGACAGCGACGAATCTCCAGTTGATATTAGTTGGAAATATAAATGATTAGTTCTTTGTTCAATGGTGTACAAGTATAATACTTGTCAGGAAATTGTTTTTTGGATTATAGCTCCGATACACTCTGAAGCTGAGAGAAGCGTTGAACTGAATTGAAAAAATTGTTTCTTGCTAAATATATCTAGACATCAATAATGTGATTCCGTTCAATACTCAAGTTTAATACAAATCACTTTCGAATATTATACTAACTTCATGAGCATTCACATATTATAAAAGTAAACTGTTTAATTGCTATTTCAACAAGAGATATGCTTCAAGTTTAAATATCAATTCAGAAATCAATCCAACAACATAGTGATAGTAGTGATAGAAATCCAGGTAATCTCAGGATAAATGAATGTGTAAATGCACTGATAATAAGATCATTCACATTGTCCGAACTATCAGGAGCTCTATATATACGTCTTAGAAGCAGACTATGATTCACGGTGTTGATTGATATCCATGTCGATTCTGGTAAATTGTTCATGACACTGCCTACAATTTTATTAGATGTCAGAGTATCCAAAGCAAATGTGAGACAGCCACCTGTTTGCTTGGTTTCTCCATCACAGCGATAGAATCGACAGTTCTGCATATTTAATTCTGAAACAGACACTGCTTGAGAGCATCATGTTTAAGTGATAAGTATGAAAGAAGGCTTGGTGAAAAAGCTGAGATTTTCAAGGCTGAAATTTTGTTCAGAAGTGAACGTGCATTGAAAAGTAATAAGTTTTAAAAGTGATTGTGGAGTGTGAAAAAACCGAGAGCTTGTCTATCGATGGTATATGTTTTAGATTTGCCTGGACTATGGTTTAATATGTTTGACCGATCGTTTAGGTTATATCTCGGACAAACTATAGTGCTAGTAGAATCAGAGATTTCTGAATGCTCAAAAAAGCATTGTTTTGATAAGGTGGATTAATGTGTTGAACTTGACTTGATGAGCAGTTAAGACAGGCACCTGCTGGTTGGGGTTGAGTAGATAGTGCGTAATCCAGTATTCTATCTTGCCCATTGGAAAAATAATGAGAAGAGTTACATCTTACGTGTTTAATATTTAAAACATTTGAGGGTAAACATAGGGCACGTTGGTTCACAGCGGTCTATCTCATATTAGGCCTGCTTACACAATGCTTGTTGTGGCCGTCCTGTGCGACGTTAGAACGAAGTGTGCCCTCATAAACTCCCCTACGATGTGTAAGATAAAGCATGGTTTGGGAAAGTGTATTTTTGTTTCGTAGGGCTATTGTAATATTTTTGGTATTTGGTCTGGGATCAGATTGTTTTGTATATACTCTCTTCTTACCTGGTATAGACTTATGATTCTAACAGTGTTTTTAAATGCCTTCACATTAGAACTAGGTCTTTGGTTATGGGCTTCCAATGCTACACTGGAAAATATTGCATTTGTATTTCCATTAGATATATATTGGTTATCTGAGGTCACTACAGGCATGAGAGACAGACTAGCACTCTTCATTGGTAAATCAGTGCACTGGTTAACATAACATGGGTTACCTGCACCAGAGGGCTCAGCTGTTGAAGTAACGGGATTTGTTGTGGTGTCAACAATGTTATTTTCATTTAAGGTATGCTTTTGCATAAGTTGTAGCGCCATGCTTACGACTCCGCATATCTCGACTCAGCAGTCACTATCCTGTTCCTCTGGTCATTATACTAATACATATTTAACGACAACTTAACGCAAACGACAACATACACTGACTTCGCATTCTATTGTAGTGCCGCGATTCGTTAATCGTTCGTTTCGATAATCGATATAATTCTAATCTTAACGGCGCGTAAAATCAGAAGACAAAGGATAGCAGCATCTACAGTTTATTGTCGAATAACTCAGGTCAGAAAGTTAGCAACACCTGAGCGAATAATAACGAGCGAGTGAACAGGCGAATAAGCGAAGGAAGCGAACGAGGCGGAAATGACATGCAGTGGAGATGGCTGGGAAGCCAACTCGAGAGCGAAGCGAAAGATAATGCGTATTGGAGATGGCGGGGAAGCCAACTCGATTTAAGCAAGCGTTAATCAACATGTATAGTCGGACAAAAATGAGTGACAGACATATGATGAATAGGATACGAAGTGTACACATATACGCTCATATAAAAGTATAGTCAAGGTTAATAAGCGAATAATTAACAAGATCAAAGTATGACTCATAATGGATAGGCGAATTGGCTTGGCCAGCAACTAGAATAAAGTATATGGGCTTAACATATAAACTGATACTACACTGTAATCATTATCAATAGCAGTACAGCAACGAATATCAACCGTTGATGCAGTCATCACCTTACGGCTGGAATATTTTTATCCCATTTAATATAATAATAATATATATTCTGAAAATAATATTTACAGAATTCACACCAGTTTACAGGCATGATCAGATTGTTATAAAAATCAACATTTAATGTAGAGAGCAAACATGAAATATAAGAAAGTTTTATGTTTGCTGGTTTACTAATTGATAGATAGTTTATATATGGCAGGCCAATGCAACACCAGGGAACTTGTCATTTTTTCTTAAGTGGATAGCCTGATGTTCTGTAAGGTTATTTCTAGTGCCAAAGCGAGTTATTATTAATTATCTACAACTAGAGAAAGTAAGATTAAAGCAAAGAGCACGGAACAACAAAACAATGATAGCAAGTAAGAGGTTAAACACTTAAAGTTCCGATAATCTCACTTGTGGAGTAAGATACACTTGCAGGCGCTAGAGCATTTGATGCATTTTCAGAGAAGCAAAAGGCATTAATTGAGCGAACAAACAATGGGAGAGAGTTTAACATAAGGATAGTTTGAGGTAAATTATTCAAGAGCCTAGGAAACTTACAGGTAAAGTAATTCATATAGAGAGAAGATCTAGAATATGTTGGTTTCGCTAAAGACAAGGAGTTACTAATGTCGTAATAAGGGGCTTTAGCATATTGAATCGCCTGATTGGATGTGAAGGGGAGTTTGTTAAGTATTTTGAAAAAGAAGATAAGGTTAAGTTTGAGTCTCCTCTTCCATAAAGGGTCAAGCCCTAGTTTACTACACCTCGAATTATATGTCAAGACACTATCAGTTCCAAGAGTAGGAAGTGTAAATCGTCTCTGTACTGATTCCAGTCTTAATTTATCCTTTATGCGCGTGCTACTAAGGAGAAACGCGCAGTATTCGAGGAGTGGTCGAGCACGGACTTTGTTAATTAATATACGAGTTTCACTGTTATGAAGGTTTCGAGTTATGTAACCTATAAGGCGTTGAGACTTGGACGTTTGTTTCATTATCTGTTCAGTAAACGACAAGTCGTCGGAGTACCTAAGTCCTAGATCTACCACTGAGTGTAACCTAGATAACATTTCACCATTTATGGTAAGATCGAGGTTGAGTGATGTATCACCGAAGCATAACCAACCACATTTAGCTGTATTAAGCTCCAGTTGCCATTTCGAGCACCACTGTGCTACATTGTTAAGCTCCGAGCTGATACAATTTTGAATATTGCTCAGCTCATGTGGAGAAAATGAGTACACCACCTTAAGATCGTCTGCAAAGAAAAGGGACTTACCCACACTAAAACACTCACAAATATCATTAATGAAAACTAAAAAGAGCAAAGGACCTAAGACACTACCCTGAATTACCCCACTTCTAACAGGGACTGCATTCGACAATGAAGAGTTGATTTTAACTATTTGATGTCGATTGCTGAGGAAGGAATCAAACCAGGCTAGTAACGGGTTTTGGACCCCATAAGATGCGAGTTTACCCATAAGAAGTTGGTGGTTGACCATGTCGAAGGCTGCAGTTATTTAAATTCAAATCTTCTAATCGCTGATCGACGCTACTCACTCTACTGCGGCTTATCAGAACATATTTCGCTGTTCTTGATCCTCATATTTAGACGCCACCACAGAGAAATTACTGTTAAACGTTATTTTCACGATATTTCGATTCGCGCATATGAACCTGTTATTTTATCGTCCAGACAGTCACGACATAAATGCATGTTAAATATTTTTGCACGCTTACTAATGTGTAACAGAGTTGAAATTGCTATGTATGATATAATAATGCATTCTATTTTCTTTCTATTGCAGGGCGACCAAACATAAACTCTTTGGAGGAAGAAGAGCAAGCCCTATGTACACTAAGCTTACAGGATGACTCATAAGACCACATTGTAAACTGACTTTTCCCGCTGTACTCTCGCGCACCGCGCTTCTTGATTTGAATAAAGAGGCTC
>NC_031496.1:6073944-6079728 GCF_000237925.1 Schistosoma mansoni
TCAGCTCCCCGTCAACCGCCACTCCTAGAAAACTCATCAGACTATACAGTGTGGAAGTTTAAAGTCACAGCCTATCTTCGTAAAGTTCCAGCTTCGGAACATTTCGATTATCTTGTGTCCCACCTAAGCGACGAAGCAACCAAGAGAGCTATAGTCAACGGGTTTGCGGCGAACAACACTCTCACTCAAAACTGGAAGATCCTAGACGACTGATTTTCGACGCCGGTGGATTCCTAGCAAGCAGCCATTCAATTTTTGTCACGACATCAAGCACCTGGCGAGAACCCAATAGATTATTTTAATTCTTTGCAACAAATGGCTGTGCAGGCGTTTCCTCGTCTTGATGCCACTGGACGAGATGAACTGATTGAGTCTCGGTTCGTCGAAGGGTTAATATCCAGTTCCTAAAGGGAACACTTCCTACTGAACCCGCCAGCAGATATAAATGACTTAAAAAGAACAACATTCCGGTTCCTGGCAGCTGAAAAGCTAAAACGCCCACAAGACATGCACCAACCAACGGTGATGGCAGTAACACGACCCGCAAAAGCTAGCCGCCCAACGAACCCTCAACACATTTCAGACGTTACCCAGTTTTCCCGCTGGAACAACAGTCGAAGACAATCAAGTCACGCTGAGAAGAATTGGAGACCAACGAACAGTTATCACGGTCGCCAAGCCGAATGCCCGTACTGCCGACGATTTGGCAAAAATGCAAGGAAATGTGGCCATAACCGCTCTGGTAACACAAGTAAGCCGTACATTTTCCATTTATCTTCTTATGTTAATCATGTGCGCCCCATCACGATTAAGGCTAGAGTGCAGGGTATCGATATCGAAATTTTATTAGACCGGAGCGTCAGCATCCCTAATTAAGGACGAGCTTTTAGGAAGGCTCAACCACAAAGTCCAACAAACGCGATACCCATCCACATTACTCACAGCAAGCGGGGACCCATTGAAAGTGAACTCTAAAGTATGGTTGGACCTAACGATTGATAAACATCCGTTCCGTCACGGATTTTTAGTTTGTCCGACATTGACTTCGGATATGATACTCGGAGTCGATTTCATGTTAGAACATAAGGCTGGTATATTCATGGACAGCTTGGAAGCGAAATTTGGAGAGACTAGAGTACGCCTGCACCATACTGACACGTCATTTAAAGCTGTGTCATATGTCGGGATCTCAGACCTGGTGCGGCAAGTAAACGGCTACCGAATACTAACAGAGAAAGATCAACATGCAATGATTGCAGTGCTTCAGCAGTTTAGTTCCGTATTCGAAGAGAGCATTTCTGGCAATCGAACAAGTACGGTGCAACACACCATTTGCACGGGGGACCACAGGCTACTTAGGCAACCGCCTCGTAGAGTGCCAGTACATTATCAACCACAACTGGATACGATGATAAAGGATATGCTTGACAAGAATATTATAGTACCGTCATCATCCCCCTGGGCATCACCTATCGTCCTGGTAAAAAAGAAAGATTCCTCTCTGCGACTCTGCATAGACTATCGACGCCTTAACGCTATAACTAAGCGTGACTCCCTTCCTCTTCCGAGAATCGATGCTATATTAGACGCCTTGAGTGGCGCATGTTGGTTTTCAACGTTAGACCTAGCATCAGGGTACTTGCAAGTGGAAGTCAGACCACAAGATAGAAAGAAAACCGCTTTTGTAGTGCCAAATGGTTTATACGAATTCCAAGTAATGCTTTTCGGTCTAACGAATGCCCCAGCTACTTTCCAAAGATTAATGAAAACAGTTTTACAAGATATAGTACCTCATAAATGTTTGATATATGTTGATGACATTATTGTGTATGGTAGCACACCCGAGCAACATAATGCTAATCTGAAAGCAGTTCTCCATCGCCTTCAACAACACAACTTAAAAGTAAAACCGTCCAAATGTCGCCTGCTGCAGAAAGAAGTAGTTTTCTTAGGACATTGTATCACTGCAGGTGGAGTAGGCACCGATAAAGAAAAGACAGGTGTCATTGTTAATTGGCCACAGCCCAAATCACCTGAAGACGTTCGTAGCTTTCTTGGCCTAGCTTCTTACTACAGACGCTTTGTCCGCGACTTTGCATCGTTAGCAGCACCCTTACACCGTTTGATGCACAAAGGACGAAAATTTTTATGGACTGCAGAGTGTCAACAGGCGTTCGATGCTTTGAAGACACGACTAGGCTCTCCACCCATATTGGCCGTTCCGGATACCTCAGCAAGCGGGGGAAAATTTATACTTGATACGGATGCCAGCTCCTCGGCTATTGGAGCAGTTCTATCACAAGTAGCCCCAGATGGGCAAAAAAGAGTCATTGCGTATGCTAGCCGTCGACTGGATAAGAACGAAACAAGATATTCGACAACGCGTCGAGAAATGCTAGCATCAGTAAAATTCTTACAACACTTCCGCCATTATGTACTAGGTAAACCTTTCCGTGTACGCACAGACCACCGTGCATTACAATGGCTCCGCTCCCTCCGCGAACCAGAGGGGCGAGTGGCACGCTGGCAAGAACGACTACAAGAGTTCGATTTCACATGCGAGCACCGACCTGGAAGCCGACATACAAGCGCAGACGCTCTTTCCCGCATACCTCAAACCGCAGGTACTGTTGATGCAATTCTTAGCACAGCCCTAGAGATCGATTGGCCTTCCCTGCAAGCAGCGGACCCAGACATGCAGATTATATATCAAAGACAGTTACAAAGAAACAATAAACCATCCATGAAAGAGTTAAAGGATCAATCATTAACAACTCGTTGTATTTGCACTAAATGGAGCAATCTAAAATTATATGGTGACACGTTATTCTTAATTAACGAAGCGAGACAACCTCTATTGGTAGTGCCACGGATAAAAGTTGAGAGCATTGTGGAGCAGGTGCACCGTGAACTACGTCATGCAGGAGAACGAAGGACGGAATACGCGGTCCGCCAGCGCTTTTGGTGGCCATCCATACATGAAGATGTAGTGCGATTTTGCAAAAGCTGTAACACGTGCTGCCGCCTCGACAGACACCTCGTGCACCGTTAACTCTGATGGTGACCACAGGACCACATCAGCGGGTCGGCATAGATATCATGGGACCATTAACAACAACAAAGAAAGGGAATCGCTACATACTGGTTATGGTAGATTACTTTACTAAATGGTGCGAAGCAGTACCCATTTCCCAGCAAGACGCTCTTACGGTTGCCCGAGCTTTCATCGATCATTGGGTTTCCCGCTATGGCGCCCCCTTCTCACTTCATTCTGATCAAGGTCCAGCCTTTGAAAGTCACCTCATCGCCGAGATATGCCGGCTATTGGGAATCAGGAAGACACGAACCACTGCGTATCACCCAGAAGGTAACGGGCTGGTAGATAGAACAAACAGAAGTATTAAAGCCATATTGCAAGCGTTTGTGAGTAGATCGTCGCGGGAGTTATGAGATGATGTCCTTCCTCAGTGTCTTTTAGCATATCGTACATCGGTACATGGCTCCACCGGGTTTTCACCCGCCATTTTATTATTCGGGCACGAGTTACGCCTACCAGTGGAGATACAGACGCCCTGCTGCCCTGTGATGAACAGGAGCATGTACCGTACATACGTACTCTCCGTAACCGCTTAGCTGATGCATACCGCTTGGTCAACAGCAATTTGCGCAAAGCTAGTGAACATCAAAAGGACATGTACGATCGTTGGGTGCACGGACCAGTGTACAAGGTCGGTGATCGCGTTTGGCTACGTCGTTCCATGACATCTGTAAGGAGTTGCAGTAAATTCTACCAGCCATGGCAAGGCCCCTTTGAAATCGTCCTCATCCGATCCCCCACTACGTTCGTATTACGTAACTTGCAACGACCCCAGGATGACGTGATAACTGTACACTATAACCAAATAAAACCAGATAGGATGACAGTTTCCTTGGATGCCCAGTTCGCCAATCCACCGACTGCCACTACGTTCTATGAGGTACCATCAGAAAGGGGGACGGCATATCCATGTCCGAGACCAGGCACTGAGGACAGTGCCTATCTAAGAGAGGCGGCGGAGTAACGGAGTTGAAATTGCTATGTATGATATAATAATGCATTCTATTTTCTTTCTATTGCAGGGCGACCAAACATAAACTCTTTGGAGGAAGAAGAGCAAGCCCTATGTACACTAAGCTTACAGGATGACTCATAAGACCACTTTGTAAACTGACTTTTCCCGCTGTACTCTCGCGCACCGCGCTTTTTGATTTTGAATAAAGAGGCTCGTGATTCTATGATAATCAGAAGTATTTGAATTGTAATATAAACTAGTAATCCCATGAATAACGCAATTTTATCAAGAAGTACAAGAGGAGCACAAACGTATGTATTGTATTTGAAATTCAAAATTACGACAGTCATCAATACAAACAAGTCATTGATTTATTTAAACATCACAGATTCCCACTGTGTTCTCTCTTGGTGTGAAGTCTTCGTTTAACATTGTGTGTTGTGCTGTTTTCAGATCTGTCCTGCTGTTCTCTAACTGCTGATTCCACGTGTTACAAATGTACTCATAGTCACATTCTAGCATTTCAATTTTCGTCCTCATCTTGACAATATTCATGTGCATTTTTACATAAGTATGACACTTTCGTATAGTACACTCACCCCCCATTTGACAAGTATTGTACAATTTTTTCCCTACATGTTAACACTATTCACATACCGCTTCAGTGTTATTTTTCGAAAACAGACATTTTTTTATAAATGTGCTATTTCCTACAAGGGGGCTATGTAGTATCGGTTGTTATGTTAAGCCCATATACTTCATTCTAGTTACTGGCCAAGCCAATTCGCCTATCCATTATGAGTCATATTTTGATCCTGTTAATTATTCGCTAATTAACCTTGAGTACTTTTTATATGAGCGCATATGTGTACCCTTCGTATCCTATTCATCATATGTCTGTCATTCATTTTTGTCTGATTATAAATATTGAGTAGTGCTTGCTCATAGCGAGTTGGCTTCCCCGCCAATCTCCAACACGCATTATTTTTGCTTCACTCTCGAGTTGGCTTCTCAGCCATTTCCACTATGCATCATCTTTGCTCCGCTCGCTTACACTTGTTCATGTGCACACAGCTTTCTGGTCTGCATCATTCATCAATAAAAATGTAGTTGCCGCTTCCTTTTGCCTTCTCATTTTATACACCGTTAAGATTGGCATAATAACGGTTATCGAAGTGAACTATTATTGAAGCACGGCACTACAACTGTAAAGTCAAATTCGTAATTGTATGATTCCATGGTGATAATATGGGATGCTTCCTGGATTCAGGTCAACAGCTATTATGACATCGATCATAGACACACGACGATCCATTTATCATCAACGGCTCCAAGAATAGCAATGCGGAATTCATTACCTTCACTTTGTTATTGATTCCAAACTACAAGAACATTTCAAGCTCTTTCAGGAATACCATGCATTGGACATACTGAAATTATTCTAGGCAACTCTTAGTCGCCGAGCATGCTCATCTGTAGATGCGGATCAGTTCTCCCACAGCGTGCTATCAATCTATGTCTTTTGAATCGAAGAATTCAACAAAACAGTTTTTAACCATTCAAATGTCTTCAGTTCTTCTGTGACACTCCCGATCAAGAATCCATGGTTTTTTTCCCATATCTGAGTGTGCTTCGTTACACCAAATCAAAATCCTTATTTAAATCTTGGTGTTATTGAATTTTGTTATTTGTTGTTGTCATGACCACTAATTGGAAATACCGATTTTCTTTG
>NC_031496.1:6079928-6084092 GCF_000237925.1 Schistosoma mansoni
CAACGATCCGTGACATGAGAACGGTCTAACATTGAATACAAGTACTTAATGTGTCTGAATGAAATCAACCAAATCAAATCATTGTCTGATTTATAATAGGTTATATATATAACGAGAAAGAGAGAGTAGTTTATGTACGAAGATAAGTTGTATAGTTTTTGATGAACTATATGACATAAACGACTCAGTAGAACACTGATTATTTAATTTAAATGTTGAATATATATAGACTTTGATCACAAGTGAAAAGAAACATCAGTTGTATTACTGAGGCAACTGATTTGTTCTCTCCCACAGTGAGTTGTTGCTGACAGTATCCGGTCAACTGACAGCCAGTAATTTATGAAGACAAATGTTTAGAAATACTTGTATGTTACGATGTAGGTTGTGGTAGTTCTTCACTCTTCAGACCTGTACAGCAGAACTGTTTTGGTGATCGTATTAGAGATTCTGACTTTGATGTTGGTTGACAGTCGTTTTGAGTTATATATGTTCTTCAACTGTAGGAATATTGATGTTACCTTGCAAATGCATGCCTTCACGTGTGCATCGCATACTCTTTGTTAACCGACAATTCTGCCCAAACATGTCAAAATTTCCACCTGTTCAAGAGTTTCTCCATCAAATGTGATTTGTTTCGCTCCTCCGTGTTGTATTTTAAAGTTCTGCTTTTCCCCTTGTTTATGTTGAAACTTACTGATACAGAGGCTGCTGTGACAGAGACAGTCTTCCCATACATTTCTTTCTGTTTGTGGTATAGAAGAGCTAGGTCATCTGTGAAGTCCATGTCATCAAACCTTGTTCAAGCTCTTCACCGTATTCCCTGCATCTTCTTATATGTGTAGGTCTTCGTAATCCATTCGACCACCATGAGAGTGTGTACGTAGCCTTTGTTAGGTCGGCTTACAATAAACTCTAGAGAGGCTCATAAAGAGCCCAACCAATCGGCGATTAGTTAGAAGCTATGCTACTAAAATGCTACTAAAATAACAAGGTCCTGATTGGCTGTTACATACTGTTACTATGGGATCTCAAGGTCTTTTAGTTACTATAAAACCCCTGTTTTTTCTATACATAATTGAACCTTGTAGTAAAGTGCTTCTCTGATACTCGTGTCTTCTCTCTGGTCTTTCAAGTCGTTGAGTAGTGCTAGCCTGGGGTTATCCGAATAGCTAGGATCCGAATAAAGCGTTCAACCTACGAGACATAACAGCCTTGTCTGACGCCGATCTTCGCTTGGATGGCTGCAGTCATTTGCCATCTTTTAAAAACTTTTCAGTGTACTTCGTCATAATAATTCCGTCCGATATTGACTCCTTTTAAATACACTATCGTAGCGATGCAGGTTTCGTAGTGTTCCTCTACGTACGTTGTCGAACGCTCTTTTAAAACCAATGAAGTGGAATGATTCTTCCTCTCATTGTTGGGGTGACAGACATGCGAATTCTCGCTGGTGCTGCTGTGATGTACGATGGGTTCAGTGGGGCTCTTCTACTCAAGAATCCCTCAGTGTTCTATTAACCTGATTCTCTGTTACTTAAAATTTCACTTATTCCTTTCCAACTGATCGTTCTGTTTTACGATGTTTATCTGCTAGTTTCTTCGTTGTGTATTATAGATGCCTCATATTTCCTTCTTTTATTCTATGTATTTCTGCTTGTTGACTCTTGTGTCCTTCTTCAATCTCCCGCTTGCTTGTGCGTCTTCGATCTGTATGCCAACGTTTTATTGTCTTTTTCGTCTGTTGTCAATTGGTCTCTTCTTTTTCTTCCACTCTTTGATCGCCCCAAATGTTTTGTTAAGAATCCATTCATCATGATGATGCCTCTTAACGCCCGTAACCTCCTGACGCGTTGACGTCAGTGCTTCCTCAATTCCTTCCCAGTTGTTCTGCATATTAGTTTCTTCTTTGAGTAGATCTTGTAGGGTTTGGAACCTACTTTTTAGAACTATCTTCAACCCGTTGATTTCGTCAGAGCCCCAATGGAAAGCTTTGCTAAACTATTGTCAGGTTGTTTGTCCAAATGTTCAGTGTTTCTTTAACCTCAGTTTAATCTGGGCCACAATCAGGTAGTTATTCGTAGCTACATCAGCTTCTATCTTGGTTCAAATTTTGAAGGTTTCGTGTGTGAAAATCCCTCCATGCATACATTTGCAATTTCTTCCAAGTAGTTTCCTTAGTTGTACATTATTGTTAATCTTTTTGACGCCATTTGAGATTGTAATGTTCCATTTCATAACAGTTTAAGCATTTCTCTTTCGCTCTCACTGAGTTTCCATGTTTCTCTCTGAACGGTATCTATGTTGTTTTAATTGATACTTTATCTTGACGGCAGCTATACAGATTGTTCCCTCTTTGATTGTGTTGCTTGATTTGACTGTGATCGTGCATCTCCGTTGTGAATTGGAGCACGTTTCCATCGATAGACAAGCTCTCGGTTTTTTCACACTCCACAATCACTTTTAAAACTTATTACTTTTCAATGCACGTTCACTTCTGAACAAAATTTCAGCCTTGAAAACCTCAGCTTTTTCACCAAGCCTTCTTTCATACTTATCACTTAAACATGATGCTCTCAAGCAGTGTCTGTTTCAGAATTAAATATGCAGAACTGTGAATGCTCATGAAGTTAGTATAATATTCGAAAGTGATTTGTATTAAACTTGAGTATTGAACGGAATCACATTATTGATGTCTAGGTATATTTAGCAAGGAATTTCAATTCCCATCCAGAGTTCACTGCTTGAATTTTCTTAATTTATTCGATCCAAACGGTAGTTTGATTCTCAGTAAACCCTATTAATATAATTGTTAGATGTCGTAAATAAATCATATACATTGAACTGAACTAAACAAACGTTGAAAATCAGGAACTACTTGGCAATTATTTCATCGTTTTTGAACGGATTTTTACTTGACCTATCCAGATAGGATAGAATAACACTTATTTTTGGTGCGTTCCGTAATTTTCTTATATTTCTTATCATTTTGTCTATTTATTGTAATTTAGATCGATTATTGTGGGAAGAATTGTTGATTGAATAACTGAGTGGCAATATTGCTGTAGGTGAAATTGTACATTTGTATTTAAGATTAAATTTAAAACCGTTGTTACCCTAATTACACGCGTTTCTTATCTTTCACCGACAGTTATTCTTCACCCAAACCTGGTTTGATTTCCATAACCAGAAAGAAATAATGATTGATTTTTATTTTCTACGACTACTATCAGGACAATATTCGGGTTGATTACTGTAATTTGCGAATAAACTTTGGCTCCTGAATTGCGGTTTGGATCTATTTGTATTCGGGTTCATGAGTTACAAGTAGATCGATCTACCATGATGAGGTGGAGGACGAGAAGAAAAACGTGGATGTATGAATGACAAAGTATTTCACGTGAATCTGTGAGTTCACTGTGAAATCTTCATTTTGTATTAGAAATGGAAAATCTTTGGTTTACTCATGCGATTATTCGGAGTAGATGTAGGACAATTTGGCCTAAAGCTACTTTGAAGCAAGTCGAGCTGTTCTATCGTTTTTCATACAAACTATGGTTAACTGATATTAGGGATTCGGTTTTCCTTCAGATCTTACGTAACATTCTATTTTAGTTCGTATGATTACTGCTGATAAATTTCAAAGATATTACAGTCACCTCTTGCAAGTTGAGAAGGCATTCATGTTCTGAGATTACGTAACCATTATTATTATTATTAATGGCTTTATTCAATATTTTAATCTGGTACAATATAGAATTCTCAGCACGAGTTATTTCAACAAGCTTTTTACCAAAAAAACCCCAAAAAAACAAACAAAAAAAACAGAACAGAAATGAAATAAAAAAAAGGTTTAGGAAAATCTGAGTTTATACAAATTATCGAATTTGAGACATGCTCAAGAAGACAGGTTTTTACTAGGTCAACTTTAACAGCCTGTTTGTCACAAAGTAAATTTGCTAAGTAAGGTATTACAGAACTTTTATAGATTTGCTTGCGTGCATGGATTTTAATGTATTTACGTCTCGTTCTACCAGAAGATATACACGGAGAAAGATATGAATGAAGCGGATGGTTAGTATCTGATAAGATAACACCTGCCAAGAGTTTGCAAGAATCAAGATGTCTATCCACAAGCATATTAACAATGACTTCAAAAGATTC
>NC_031496.1:6084292-6105183 GCF_000237925.1 Schistosoma mansoni
CGGGCAGACTGAATGAGTATTCATCTACGATTGCCTCCTGACAGGGAAATCTATTCAATTTCTGTCAGGAAATTAGGAAGAATTTGAATACTAAATGATGATATGAAGTGTGTATGATCTCCCGTAAAATCTGATGGCATCCGTCTCATCATGATATCAAACTTCAACCACTATTCAACACAAACATTTATTTTATGGACAGTTCAATATATATATCCAAAATATTGAGTAACGTTGAGTTAATCTATCACATTGATTGATATAGAATGTGACACAGAATGGGATGTCGACATTGTTATCAAGATGAATGATCACGGTCTCATCGTCAATAATTATGGGACGTATTATTTAGTCGAGTCTGAAAGCAACCTGATTGGTAATGATAGTTCCATAGATTGATAAACTGAAGACTTGAAATAGAGATACTTCTATTCAACAAGTATTACTAGACTCATTTGAAATAAGATCGTAAATGATTTCAGTGTTTATTCATAACTGAATGAAGACCTTCTATGGCTTGATGAACAAACTATCTGCTTTCATCATTAATTATTATTATTAGTGGCTTTATTCAATATCATAATCTGGTACAATATAGAATTCTCAGCATGAGTTATTTCAACAAGTTGTTTGCCAAAAACAAAACAAACAACAGAAAACGAATAAAACAGTTTTAAGAAAAAAACTGAGTTTATACAAATTATCGAATTTGAGACATACCTAAGAGTACAGGTTATTTACTAGGTCAACTCTAACAGACTGTTCGTTACAAAGTAAATTTGCTAGGTAAGGTATCACAGGACTTTTATAGATTTGCTTGTGTGTATGGATTTTAATGTATTTGCGTCTCGTTCTACCAGAAGATATACAAGGAGAAAGATATGAATGAAGCGGATGGTTAGTATCTGATAAGATAACACCTGTCAAGAGTTTGCAAGACTTAAGATGTCTATCCACAAGCATATTAATAATGACTTGGAAAGATTCACCACATACCTTGCAAACCGCCTTCAGCACTCTACGCGAAACAGCAGTCTTTTCTCAAAAGCCCGGGAAAGAATAATGGAGAACAATATAGAATGATAGGTAATATACAGGAATTTACAAATTGTAAGAGTAAATGGCGAGTAATCCCAAAAGCATGCAGCCTCTTTATGTAGTATGTCAAACGGTAAACTTTTTTCGATAAGAGTAAAACATGAGAAGACCAAGAAAGATCAGAGGAAAAAACGACACCAAGATATTTGACCTTCGACACTGTGTTTATTAAGGAGTCTCAAATGGCACAAGCATTATGGGATCCCAACATAGAGTATAGGTTCTGTCCATGCCTCAAGCTAAAGTTAACAGCTTGACATTTAGATGGATTGAGTAAGAGACCGTTACCAACAGACCACCTTTCAATACGAGGTAAAAACTCATTCATTTCTATGGGATGTAAGGAGGTAGAAATCGACATACATACAGTGAGGTCGTCCGCATATTTTACAAAAGTGTTTTCTGTGGAAGATGGCAGATCATGCAGAAAAAAAGAGAAGAGTAGAGGTGAAAGAACAGCTCCTTGTGGCACACCTACCCTTTTCCAACCTCAACACTATATTGTGATGCAGAACAGCAACGGAATCTAATGTGCTTCTTTTGCATTTGTAAGCAAACTGATATGGATCACAGTGCTCTTTTATTGCAGGTTGAAGTGGTTGAATCAGTAATTTTTCCATTATTTTGAGGAAAGGTGAAGTTATTGAAATGGGTCTAAGTTTCACATTTTTATCACCAGAAGCTTTCTTTGGTATAGGGATTATCTTTATCTGTCTCCACATTATCGGTAAGACATTAGTTAAGAAGGAACTGTTAAAGATATTCGTTAATGGATAACATAAAACATCAGCACGTTTTTAAAAAAGGAGGTTTGGGATACCATCAGGTCCTGAAAATTGGGGTGAATTAAGTGAATGGAGACATTTTCGGACATCATTTTCAGTGAAACTGGGAACACAATTATTCTTCAGACCCTTGGATATAAGGAGCATGATGTCAGATGACTGACGTATAAAGGACTTATTTAAGTCACAAACATTCAGCTGGTTATCGCTTCTAGTCTGCCTGTCCCCTGTAATTTCTTTAAAGAGTTTCCACATACTTGAAGAGCTTCTACAAGATAGGAGTTTTTGAGTGAACACAGAGTTGAGACGTCTAATCTCTTGGTTTATTTGACCATTTAACTTACGAACTTCAAAAGTATTTTTCACCTTGTGCATCCTTTCTTTTACCCTCCGTAGTCGTTTTAGTTGTGGAGATGTAAGTCGATCAAAACTTAAAAAGAAGGTTTCGGTACGACAGCAAATATCAAAACAGAATTTAAGATAACAGGTGGTAACATCCGTTGTGTTTTCTATTGAGCCATCTGTAAGTACTTCCCAGTTGGTCGTACGAAACATGCTTTTCAGATTTTGTAAATTTTCTTCTGAGTAACTCCTATATATTACTTTTTTGGTATGGTGTATGTGTGTACTCTTTCCATGTTTACCATATACTTTAGGTAGGACACGAATTATACAGTGATCCGAACTAGACAATAGAGCACGTTTGCGAGTCACATATGTACCCACATCATTAATGAAAACCAAGTCTAGATGAGCATTCAAACGAGTAGGAAAATCTACTACATTTAGGTGACCTAGTGATGTAAGGAAGCTACAGTCACATGAATTGAAATCACCACATACAATTGAAAGTGAATCACTGAAGGCAGTAACGGCGAATTCAGTAAATTTATCAGTGAAGACAGATAGCGCAGATGATGTGCAGTCTGGAGTCATGTAGATATTGGTAACATAAATATATTTGTATTTAGTCAGGTGTTTTGGACGGCACCTTAAAGTTAGACAGTCAATAAAGTCGTTTGAAAACTTGAAACAGGCAAAAGTAGATCGACACCAGTTAACGTTTACAAAAGTGGCTACTCCGCCACCACAGGTCTTTTTATTGTTTGATCGATCCTGACGATAGATATTAAAATCACGTAATGACACTAAGCAATCATCCTGTAAGTCAGTTAACCAAGATTCTTGAATTGTGATGACACCACAATTACGATACATGTTTTGACTTAGCAGAAATTGGAGATAGTCCACCTTGTTAATTAGTGGTCGACAGTTAGAATTAAGTAGCTCGGGAATCGACATTTGAATGATGTTGATTCTGTTTAAAGCATATTGCAACCACCACGATGTCTCTTATTGTGCTTGTTTGTAATTTTTGCAGCGAAAGGACGTAGGCTTTTTATAAACGCGCCTGTGTAGGTTATGCGATTAATAGACATGATGATAGGTTAAAACAAATTAAAAAAGAAAAGATAACTTGTTGAAATATTTAGATGGCAGAAACAGGTAGCCCAAATATTCAAGCAGGCCGCCATATATGACGACACTTAATGATCTTCAGTCTTCCTCGTCTGAGCCATCATTATGTGACTCTGATTAGAGACTCATATTCTGTTTCCTGGTTATTCTGTTGCATGTTGCCGGACTATTGACAATAGGGTCGTGTTTGTCTTAACTCAAGGTCACAGCATGTTTCAGTGTGTGCCTATTAACTTTCAACTATCTGCTTGGAAAGGTTGTTGGAATTTCGGCAGATAGATATCTGATCCTATCCTTGAACACTGCACAAATTCAATATTATTTGCACAAAATCGTGCATACAGTTCAGAGATATGTGAGAGTGAACGTGCACGATTCTCTGTTGCTTGCTTTCATACTGAAATTCTTGATAGAAAAGTAACCGAGAAATTCACAAACAAATGATGCGGCAAAACACTAAAATTGATATCGAATAACAGTTCTGATGGAACAGTTCGAATGGCAATTATTTTCCCTCAAACGGTATTTCTTCCTAAGATTTCATATCAGTGGGGAGCCGACCGCTATCCAGACAATGAATGAGGCATATTGAATGTTATGCCATCTGATTCATGTTGTTGATTTCTGTATACACAGAAATTTGTGTGCATGAAATTTGGTTGAACCGCGAAATTATACGTTATAGTTTGATGTGTATATGCATGACGTACACTATCAGTTAATTTTGACAATGATCTGAGTAGTCAATAGCTTGAATATTGCTTCATTTTGGAGGATGCTTTCATTATGCAAGTTGAAACGGTCGTATTACCCGTTATACATCTTATATATGGGTTAGCAGGTTTTCCATACTCTCAGTCAGACATTCATATCACCGTTTCTTTAAAGTACTTCAAATGAGTCTGATTCACGGAATTCAACTAACACATTCAACACGATAAACTACGAAACACAGTGCGGTATTGAAAAAGCGATGAAATGGAAGTGCACGATATTGACTTACCACGAAGACTCGCACACAGTACAAGGTGACAAACAACAAATAGGACCAGCACAATCAATAGCTGTAATCCCATTAATCAGATTACGTTGTGATTTTGTGTGGAATGTGATTGCATTTGATCGTTAGCAATTTATACTCACAGAAATTTGGATTCACCAATCGTTGTTAGTTCGGCTTCCATCGATTTATTTAAGGTCAACGAACCTATAATTCCCTAACAATCGTCTGTTATTTACAGGGTCTACGTTTGAACCCAACGAAGCAACCTAAATATACTCGTGTCAAATAATTTCAGTCAATCGGGATTAGGAGTGCACTGTATGCTCACCTCTTTACCACATGTCCTGAAAAATATTCATTTCAATGCATGGCTTACAATGTTTATAATCTAGCATAATGAAGTGCTCACACGAACGTACTCAAAAATAAATTGGCATAAGCGTCAGTTGACGAGTTCCTGTGTTCAACTGTTTGACAATAATAAGCTGGAGATTTTTCTTCTCATTCAAAGGAGTAATGTGAGATTGATGACGAAAAGATTCATTATGTAGTTGAGAGAAATTCATCTGTTTACACTTGCCTGATACGCAGCTGAAAAAGTGCTGATAGGGAGATTTGGGAATTACGAGATATTCAACTTAAGATCATTGCTTATACCTAATCGCAGAGTGATTTAGAATGTCATGAACACCAGTATCTCATGCGTTTTCGAGAACAATTATGCCAATCAATGATTATTCATTATCTTTGATCTTGCGCACGAAATTCGTTACCTAATTAGATAAGATATCTCACTTGACTGGATGGGAATTGTCAACCGAGCAATCAAAACCATATATTTTCGCGTTTTGCATTAATTCTCCAAAATGATTTGTATACCTTCGTTATTCCGCATACAATATTTTCGTTGTCTCGATTATTTTCAAACTCTTCACAAATGTTTTCATATGGGAGCTTGGTGCTCAAATCGGAATCATTATTGAGTATAGATGGAAGATATGTTTTATTTTTCGCTATATTTACAGTCTTATGGAATGCTAATTCTTGATGAACATTTATTCCATCTGATCATTTTTTAAAACAAAGAAAATCGGTATTTCCAATTAGTGGTCATGACAACAACAAATAACAAAATTCAATAACACCAAGATTTAAATAAGGATTTTGATTTGGTGTAACGAAGCACACTCAGATATGGGAAAAAAACCATGGATTCTTGATCGGGAGTGTCACAGAAGAACTGAAGACATTTGAATGGTTAAAAACTGTTTTGTTGAATTCTTCGATTCAAAAGACATAGATTGATAGCACGCTGTGGGAGAACTGATCCGCATCTACAGATGAGCATGCTCGGCGACTAAGAGTTGCCTAGAATAATTTCAGTATGTCCAATGCATGGTATTCCTGAAAGAGCTTGAAATGTTCTTGTAGTTTGGAATCAATAACAAAGTGAAGGTAATGAATTCCGCATTGCTATTCTTGGAGCCGTTGATGATAAATGGATCGTCGTGTGTCTATGATCGATGTCATAATAGCTGTTGACCTGAATCCAGGAAGCATCCCATATTATCACCATGGAATCATACAATTACGAATTTGACTTTACAGTTGTAGTGCCGTGCTTCAATAATAGTTCACTTCGATAACCGTTATTATGCCAATCTTAACGGTGTATAAAATGAGAAGGCAAAAGGAAGCGGC
Source organism: Schistosoma mansoni (assembly GCF_000237925.1). Lineage (NCBI taxonomy): Eukaryota > Metazoa > Platyhelminthes > Trematoda > Strigeidida > Schistosomatidae > Schistosoma > Schistosoma mansoni. The sequence goes on from NC_031496.1 coordinate 6,090,359, forward strand.
AACTACATTTTTATTGATGAATGATGCAGACCAGAAAGCTGTGTGCACATGAACAAGTGTAAGCGAGCGGAGCAAAGATGATGCATAGTGGAAATGGCTGAGAAGCCAACTCGAGAGTGAAGCAAAAATAATGCGTGTTGGAGATTGGCGGGGAAGCCAACTCGCTATGAGCAAGCACTACTCAATATTTATAATCAGACAAAAATGAATGACAGACATATGATGAATAGGATACGAAGGGTACACATATGCGCTCATATAAAAAGTACTCAAGGTTAATTAGCGAATAATTAACAGGATCAAAATATGACTCATAATGGATAGGCGAATTGGCTTGGCCAGTAACTAGAATGAAGTATATGGGCTTAACATAACAACCGATACTACACAGTACTATCACATTTTGGAACGATGTATTGGAATTACACAGGTAATGGTGACAGTTCCTGAAACGTTCCATATATTGAGAGGTGGTGTAGCCATGAGTGAGGTGACAAGATCTTGTGTTCATGGCAAAGAGAGGAACGCCCGTATTATTGAACAACTGATGACATCCTTACTAGCCATCAAAAAGACGGTGGTGACTTCCTATATTTATCAAATGTGGTAGATTATTTTGGACCCATTATGGTGAAGCATGGTGGAAGTATTAAAAAGCACTATGGTCGTGTATTAAGTTGTCTAACATTGAAAGCCGCGCATCTGGGATAGCATTCAGTTTTACCATTGACCCTTCCACCATTTCACTAATGAGATTTGTCAGTAGAGGAGTCTATACCATAGAGATATACAGTGATGATGGATCAAAATTGGTAATAGCCAAAGGCGAGCTAAGAGAATATCCCGAATGTAGACTTGTTAAGATGGAGAGTTGACTGACTCAATCACACTTGTGGGGAAACTCTTGAACAGGTGGAAATTTCGACATGTTTGGGCAGCGTCCTCGATTAACAAACAGTATCCGATGCACACGTGAAGGCAAGGATTTGCAAAGCAAATTCAATATTTCTACAGTTGAAGAACGTATGGAACTCAAAACAGCAGTCAACCAACATCAAAGTCAGAATCTCTAATACGAACACGAAAACAGTTATGCTGTACAGGTCTGAAGAGTGCAGAACTACCACAACCAACATCGAAACGTACAAGTATTTCTAAACATTCTTATTCATAAATTACTGGCTGCCAGTTGACCGGATACCATCAGCATCAACTTACTGTGGAAGGGGGTAAATCAGCTCACTGGTCACTGGCTCCATGAGGTCATTCCTGGAGATCCAGTGAGAAGTCGTGACCAGTAGGGCTAATCTATGTCAGGTAGAGACAGGTATCTCCTTCAGTACAATGGAAGTTGTTCGCGCAATTTCGTCAATTGGTTGAGCTTATGGATTAACACGGTTGGATGCCGGCTCAGTAGTCTATCGTTTAAGTGCTCTGGTGCGAGACTGATAGGTCCTGGGGTGGGATCGTGGATGAGCACTGCTGATGACAGCCGTCCAGTGCTTCCAGGCTTTCCATGGTGGTCTAGCTTCAATGAACTCATGATATCAACTACATAAAATTGCTGAAATTCCCAGGAAATCCCCTTCTGTTAAGTTAATGTGATAATTAAGAGTATTCGAATTATTGTATAAACTAGCAATCTCAAATATAACGCAATTTAACCAAGAAGTTCTGAATAAGCACGAACGAGTGCTTTGTATTTGGAATTCGAAATCAAGCAGTCATCGAGTGCAAAGGGATCAGTGGTTCATACAAACACCACATCTGCCACAGCTTGAATTGAAGTTCAAGTGTCTGTAGTCGATTGTATGTCTTCTCCTTAAGTTCATCTTGCGTCTGTTCGACAGTGTATTGGATAAAGACTGTGTATTATCTAGAGTGAACGCAATAATATTAGAATTGACAATCGAGATGGGAACAGATTCACGTGGCTCCTGGAATTTTATATACTTGTAAGATCCAAACCTAAATTTCAATAGGTCTGGATGTGGCCGAATAACCGTTAGATAGCTTTAGACACTCGTGTCTCAGTTCAAATCAAAACAAGGTATATATTTGACACGGTTCTGTAATTCGTTATATATACAAATGTACAAATTTACCTAAACGAATATTATCACCCAGTTATTCAACCAACAATTGATACAAAAATATTCAATCTAAATTACGATAAATAGCAAGGTGATAAGAAATATATGAAAAATTACCAAAAACACCAAAGAATAAGCGTTATTCTATCCTTTCTGGATAGATCAAGGGAGATTCCGTTTGAGCGGTTATTTTATAACACCAAGTGTTTCAATTTCTGGAAAAGTGCTCCAAATACAACCAAAAATGCACGATCCCAGTCAAGTTCAAACCGCACAATCAAAAAGCGAGCAGCCAATATGGCAGATACCAGAATAATAGCAATTAAAACAAACTATATACAGCTCAGTAAAGAACATGGAGACTCAATAAAAAACGATAGTAAAACCAAGAAAATTGAACGTTACAGTCTTAATTAGCATAATAAATGTTAACAGCGTATACAAATAAAGAAAACGTAAGGAAGAAATCACAAGTGTATGCATGGAGGGATTTTCACTTGCAAAATGGATCCAACACCGGCCCCCAAAATCCCTCCATACTGCACAAGCTATTCTGATGTCTTTTTCGCCATGGTTCACCTAATCGCTTTCCTCACTAAAAGAACGGGTAGGACTTACAACAGTACGCCTACTCGTTCTGTCTACATTGTTTGACAATTAACTAATTGGACCCTTCTAGGAGACATACTTTACGTATATCCCTCCTAATAGACCCGTTATTAGTACGTACTATCACCGTCCTAACTTTTCCGTCTACGTCTGTTTCACAACTCTCAATTACCCCTAGAGGCCACTTACCGCGGGTGGAAATATCTGAAACCACAATTACTACATCACCTGGCTGGAAATTACGACGCTCAACCAACCATTTTTGACGAGCTTGTAAGGATGGTAAGTACTCCTGCAGCCACCTCTTCCAAAACACATTAGCTGGACAATTCACCTGTTTCCAGCGTTTATCATAATTAACTCTGATACTACTTTCGTCAACTATACTGTCGCATTCCCTCAATAAAAGCAAACTGTTAGGTGATAATGCTAGCTTGTCGTTAGCATCCTGTACAATCGGGGTTAAGGGTCGATCGTTCAATATCCTCTCAATTTCAACCAAATAGGTGCCTAAAGTTTCATCATTCAACGTTTGTTCTCTGGTGATCAATAATAATAGTCTACGTACGGATCTTATCATTCTTTCCCACACACCCCCTCTGTGGCTGGATGACGGAGGGTTAAAATGCCACTGAATCTGCTTCGCTGACAATTCATTACTTATCCTTTGTTGGTCCCACTGCCGAACATATTTCCTTAGCTCAGATATTGCACCCACGAAGTTCGACCCGTTATCACTATATATCTCTGAGGGCTTCCCTCTTCTTCCAATAAAACGTAACAGGGCCATCACAAATGAATCGGTATTCAAACTATAAGCCATTTCAATATGCACTGCATGTGTTTGCAAACAAGTAAATATACACCCATACCTCTTTTCTAGTGACCTTCCCATTTTAACTAAAATGGGTCCGAAGTAATCCACCCCTACAATTGAGAAACTATGCCAGCCTGGTTTCACTCTACATTCGGGAAGCGGTGCCATCAATTGCTGTCCTGAGTTCGTCGTATACCGCCGACAAATTACACACTTACCTATCACTCTCCTGACTGTGCTGGTCCCTTTTACTATCCTATAGTATTTTCGGATTGCGGCAAGTACTTGAGAAGTTCCTGAGTGTCCTTCTTCTTTATGATAATGTCTGACTATCATTTCTGTCACTAAATGACGACTAGGTAATATTACTGGATACTTGAAGTCATCAGGGTAATCGGAGTAGTTTAGACGACCTCCAACACATAGTAAACCGTCGAGCATTATAGGCGATAAACGCTTCAGATCATTTTGACTATTCACATTACTGTTGTTCTTAAATTCACTGAGTAATCTCCCATATACCTCTTTCTGGACTATCATTAAGACCTTACGTTTGGCACTTTCAAGTTCTTCGACCTTCAGGCATCCCAAATGAACGGATCCTTCACGACTTGATGAGCGAAGTATCATCCAATATTCTATAAACCTTCTTAGCCAGGCTACTGCCCTGACTAATCTTAACCAGTCTGAGTAATAAGAAATAATAGGGAACTTGTCATAATTCAGTTTACTCAAATTAACCACAGCAGTCTTTCTGAACTCAATACTGTCCGGAATAGTTTGTGGACAATCGGTAATAGTTTTACCGAACTCGGCTTGCAGTAAAGTAGGGCACTTAATCCACGACTCAAGGTCGGCCAATTTTTGTATACCTCTCGAAGTCCAATCCGCTGGGTTCTCCGACGATTTGACGTAAGTCCATTGCTCAACCTTAGTGTGCTGATGTAAGATAGCAAGACGATTAGCAATATAGGTACTATATCGGTTTCCTGTATTTCTAATATAATACAACACTATCATAGAATCAGTATGAAAATTTACTTCGCAGAAAAAATTGGGTAAGCTTCTTTGTAGCACTTCACTTAGCCTTACGCTTAAAACTGCTGCTGCCATCTCAAGCCTCGGTATAGTGACTGGTTTTATAGGTGCGACCCTGGACTTGCTGTACAACAAAATACAATACGGCGGTTCGTTCAAATAACTGACTCGTGCATAAGCTACTGCTCCATAACCAATCTCGGAGGCATCACTAAACAAATGCAATTCCACCTGTGCATTAGGTCCATCTAATTTATTCTTGATCCCTCGAGGTATTTTAACGTGACTTATCTGTCGCATAAAGTTCACCCAGTTTAGCCAAATCGACATATACGGCTCATTGATCGGCTGATCCCAGCCTATTTGGGACTTACATAACTCTTGCAGCAGAAGTTTGACCGTCAGACAGACTGGAGAAATTAGACCCAAAGGGTCAAATACAGAGGATGCCACCGATAAAATACCTCTCCTAGTCAACGGCCTTTCCGGGGCGTCAAAGTAAAACTGGAAAACATCTCTTTCACAATCCCATTGTACCCCCAAGGTACGATGAATGACATCACAATCTCTAGACATTTCCATCACAGGCCCTTCCTTGCATACCCCAGGCAAAACGGACCTAACATCTACCGAGTTTGTTATCCACTTCTTTAATGTAAAACCGCCTTTACACAGTAATTCACTTACTTGCTTGACAAAGTTTTTTGCTTGATTACTAGTGGAAAAAGATACTAGGCAGTCATCCACATAGAAATTGTTCTTAACCGCCTCTACTATGTAGCTATCAAATCCATCGGAGAATGTTTGAGCGGTCTTGATCAAGGCAAAGTTTGCACAGAATGGCGAAGACGTTGCTCCGAATGGATGGACGGTCATTTGAAACTCCGATGGTTCTTTCGACATGTCTGTCTCTTGCCACCATAGGAATCGTAAGGCTCCTTGATCGGATTCAGGGACCTTTACTTGCATGAAAATTTCTTCAACGTCGGCACAAATGGCAATTGCCTCCTTGCGAAATCGCAATAATATACAAACTAACTCTGCGGTAGTGTCAGGACCTTGATAAATCATATCATTCAGTGAAACCCCAGAGAATTTAGCAGCACAGTCCAGCACCACCCTCAGTTTCTCTGGCTTTTTGGGATTTATTACCGCGTGATGAGGCAGATACCAGCGAGGGAGATAATCTGACCTCAACTGAATTTCAGGGACCCTTTGTGCATATCCTTTAGCAAGATTACTTTCAATACTTCTAGCATATTTAGTATATAGGTTGCTATCCTTCAACAACCTACGCTTCAAACTAAGTAATCTACTGGCCGCTACCTCATAATTTCCCGTTTTTTTGTTTGGATACATTTTCCATGGTATTGGAACTACGAAGTGACCACCATCGTAGAAGGTACCCCTTTCCACTATTTCTATTGTTGCTCGATCCTCTACTGACGGCGATTTATCGCTTGAATATACATCAGCGAATTCTACGTCATAAAGCTTACGGAATTGATCTTCTAACGTCTGCAGCTTACTCATACAATTACTAACTTTTTTCTTCAATCCCGAAAATGATGTAGGTCCAAACACGGTCCACCCGAGCAACGTTTTTACTGCATATGGATTTTTTCTTCCACCTAACCGTTGATCGAGTACCCAGTGGGCTTCCGGGACATCACAACCAATCAGTAACACAACTTCGCCAGAATCTATAACTTCTAAAGGTACATCGCTCAAATGCGGCCACTTCACTAGGCTGCTCATGATTGTTTTCGTCGGCTTATGCCCAGGTATTTGCGACACTACCAGGGCTCCTTGAAATTTAACGTGCTCAGATTGATCTAAGGAATACACCTCAAAAGGTGTCCTTATCACTCGTGTTGCCTTATTGCCGCTCACGGTTTGTACAACCACCGACGACTGTTCCTCGTTTAGCCCCAACAACTTCAAACATCCTGACCTGATCAAGGTTACGTCAGAGCCATTATCCAAAAGGGCATACCCCACAACCTCAGCGTTTCCCGATCTCAACCTCACGGGAATCATTCCCAGACACACGTGACCGTCCACTGGCCTATCATGTCCACAATGGTTCACCGTAGCCAGTCTATCCTCTGATTTACTCTTTGCCGAACCCTTATGCAACAGAGAGTGATGTCTCCCAGAACATCCGTCAATGGCGCAACGTCTCGTCACCTTGCATTCAATAGCTTTATGCCCTTGTTTAAGACATACGAAACAGATACTCTTACCTTTGACGTGCGACAGACGTTCTTCTGTCGTGAGAGCTAAGAACTGACTACACTCGTAAACAGCGTGATCGCCTGAGCACATACTACACTTAGCACTTGCGGTCGGTGTATTCTTCGGTCTCACTACGGAATGATAACATGATTTAGTAGTAACTCCCCCTCTTGGACGTTCAGCCAATCGTCCAAACCTACTCGCAGCTACTCTCGCTTTAGCTGCCACGAACTGAGTGAGTTCGGCGAACGTTGGCTCCCTGTCCTCTTCTGTCAATCTATCTACAACTTCGGCCCATTGTCTTTGCATAGGTTAGGGCAGAAATCTTACTACTCTCTCTAACGTAACCAGCGAATTCAAGTCGGCAGTGTAATTCATTTGCTCTAGAATCATGCTACAATTTTCCATCCTTATTGCTAAACTTGAGAGTTGCTCGGCGTCATGACAACCACGTCTTACATCATTGAATAAATCCTCCAAAGTCTCTCTTGCTATAACATGAGCTTGACCGAATAATCGTTTCAAAATATCTCTAGCTCTTTTATACCCAGACGTAGCCTCCATCATTACACATCCTTCGATGGCTGCTTTCGCCTTACCCTTGCAATAATGGAGCAAATACAGCAAACGTTGACTATCATCAGATACTCTTGCCGCAACGTAAGTATCGTATTGTTTTATAAACTTCCAATATTCCTTCGGCTTTCCATCAAAATAACACAATTCAACTTTCGGTAGCTCTAACCCAACTATAGGGACCTTAGATGTTGTGCCCGAGACTGCATGCCTAAGTCTTTCCCCTTTATCTAAACTAAGATCCGCTACCTTATCTAACATTACGTCACTATCACTATCACTATAGCCCTCTTTAAATACATTAGAACCATGAGGCGTAAAGACATCAGAAAAAACTTGCTTTGTACTAAGGGATTTGTTGTTAACTTTGTCTTCACCCTCTCCGATCAGCTTAGGGATTGACTTCTTTGCACGATTGTTGGGCATCTCGAATTATCGACCAAATTTGGTTCAGAACTGTGAGCGAGGACCAAGCTGCAAACCGACCAATATTTGTTCAGGACTGTTGAACACGGACCAAGCTGCCAACCGACCGATATTCGTTTAGAACTGTAAGATCCAAACCTAAATTTCAATAGGTCTGGATGTGGCCGAATAACCGTTAGATAGCTTTAGACACTCGTGTCTCAGTTCAAATCAAAACAAGGTATATATTTGACACGGTTCTGTAATTCGTTATATATACAAATGTACAAATTTACCTAAACGAATATTATCACCCAGTTATTCAACCAACAATTGATACAAAAATATTCAATCTAAATTACGATAAATAGCAAGGTGATAAGAAATATATGAAAAATTACCAAAAACACCAAAGAATAAGCGTTATTCTATCCTTTCTGGATAGATCAAGGGAGATTCCGTTTGAGCGGTTATTTTATAACACCAAGTGTTTCAATTTCTGGAAAAGTGCTCCAAATACAACCAAAAATGCACGATCCCAGTCAAGTTCAAACCGCACAATCAAAAAGCGAGCAGCCAATATGGCAGATACCAGAATAATAGCAATTAAAACAAACTATATACAGCTCAGTAAAGAACATGGAGACTCAATAAAAAACGATAGTAAAACCAAGAAAATTGAACGTTACAGTCTTAATTAGCATAATAAATGTTAACAGCATATACAAATAAAGAAAACGTAAGGAAGAAATCACAAGTGTATGCATGGAGGGATTTTCACTTGCAAAATGGATCCAACAATACTCACCGTGTCGGTTTTGAAGTGGAACCTCTGATATCTGTAATTTAGCCAATCGACATTTCAACAAATATAGGAAAATGAAATTGTTCTTTTCGTCTTGCAAAATAACTTACATAAATTTCAGGGAAGGTCACCTGCTAATAAAATGCGTCTATGCACACGCGTCACAACTAGAAGTAAAGTAGTCAAAAATGATGGCGAATGTAATTGAAGAAACCGTTAACACATCCATATATTGGGTTAATTATTTAATTAAATTCGGAACTACCTAAGTCTCATACTGTGCAATCATCACGCATAGAAATTTACATTTAACAGTCAATGTTTAGATGTCTTTTTATTGATTTTCTAGATGTCAACCGCACCGTGGTCTGTTTCTCAATCAAACTGTACCATTCAGGCTGCACGTTTGACTGCATGAACAACGGTTTAACTACGCAAAATGGATATTCGTATATCAATTATGACGACATTTACACTGAGAGGACATTTGTGTTTTGTTTGTCCTGAATGAATTCTTAAAGTGATGTGTAGAGTATTACATCTAATAATGTGTATGACAAATAATTCGAGATGACACTATGTTATGATATTTAATTTTAAGATATTTGTGAATTCGTTAGCTTGAAACTTTATCATTCCATCTTCAGGTTGTGTGCATTAAACATTCATTAATGTTGCCCTCAAAGAGCCGATTCAATGCGAGAAACAATCACATGGTTGTCAGAAGAACTTTCAAAATATGAAGTGCCTAACCCGATGTATTTACTCTAAAACATACCCTCACTGAAGGAGAAAATGTGGATAGATGCAGATGGGACTCAGTAATTTGTAATAGTGTGTGAAACGAGATTTAAGACTAAAATTAGCATTGTATGTTCTGAAACCTGATCACTTATCGGAAGAGTGGACTGAAATATTTATTATTGCTTGTCAAACACCAAATCGGAAAACTTCAACATCCATTGATTGAAATCAATGAGAAGGACCAATAACCTAACTCAATTACAATCATTTATCGACACAACATTGTCTTACTACAAGTCAACTCACCAAACGCTTTATTTCCGGATTGTAATATAAACCGTCATTTCACGCGACAACAATAATTTTTCCTGCTCCGATACTGTTTTATTCATTTTCACACCAGTGATTATTTATTTCATCACACTTTCCAGGTTGTACAAACAATACATTTTCCATAGGGGTAGTTGTCAACATTCTTGAGGAAATTCTCGTCAAGCTGACAATTTACATTTGTACTATTCACAGTTGTTAAATAGTCCACACAAAATGTATTTCATTCATTGAGCTGTCAAAAACAACACGACTGCTTTCAGTGTTGTTACTGTTGACTCTCTATCCTCATGTTTCTCTCTCCATAGTCAGAGATTATTATAAGTGCTGGAAACTGGAATGGATTTGAGTGGCGTTATTTACTTTCCATTACGTGGTCATACTGCACTTAGTGAGAAAATGTTGGTTTCGAGTTATGGCTTTGCAGTGTGACGAAAGCCCTTCATGCCAGTTTATTGGATCATTATTTCCAAACAATTTACATTGACATCTTTATCTATGGCATGTGACATTACTTTCTGCATCAACACGTTTTCGTTTGTTGGACACCATGAGATCTGTACCTCCTTTTTTGCACCACGTTCTTCATATAGTTTTCAGGTAAAAGAGGATCAACCATTTGTGAGTACTGTGAACTCTATCGAGCTGATCAAATACCATTTTTCACAAAACACTGATCACTGGCATTTCCACAAACGACATTCACAAAGTGCTCCGACTGTGATTCTACGTCAGGTTGCTTTATAAGTGTTATAACATGTAGGTGCCCAGTTGTTATATCGATTGAATGAGTGCCCTCTTAATATATGAACGTCCAATTAGATAGCAGTGTTTTATCGATTGGATCAATAATTCACAAAAGCCGTATGAACAGTCTTAACTACTTATCAGTCCTGTGGTCTGCCTAACCCAACCAGTTAAGTTCAGAACACTAATAACAGCCTCTGCAATATGAATCATTATTCACAAACATACCAACCAAAGAGACCACATCGTACCATAAAATAGAAAATAACATTTGTACAATAATTGGTCAAATGTGGCTGTGAATAGGGGGAAAGTAATCAATAGACTGATGATAACTCAAGAATCGTATAATAAAAGTTCAACGGTCAAAATAAAGCTAATGATGAGAGGAACACGAGTACGATTAGGTCAGTTATTTAACAACTACACAATAGGAAATATACATATCCCATTGGTCCATAAATAGTCCTAAAAGTTACCATTCATAATTCACCAGGGGATATAACACCTCCCCTTTTTGAGAAATCCGTAGTTGATATCCGGATTTTAAATTTCTCGAATTCATCCTCCCCCACGAAAGACTGTTGGATCTTCATATACTCAAGTTACTATTAATGTGACATTATATAAAACATGTTTGTCACATTTAACAGAGAATCCATTAGAACTGACTAGATCATAAGGATCGACAACATTTGATTTGAGGTCACCAGCGTCTGATTCTTCTGAAACAGTTTCCTTGAATTTATTCAGAACCTCATTAGTAGATAATGAATCATTGGCATAATCAGTATCTATGAAAATCGTATTGGATTCTTGATTACCATTTAATGCATCCGACATTTTTCTCCCATTTTTATAAGAGATTTCAACAGAAACACATGAATCATCAAAATAATCGAAATCTGGCAGAACAATTAGGAAATCTTGATCATTAGATTCATTAGAAACCTTTTTCGCATCATGACTAGTTTAATTTGGCGCAACTGTATTCACTATACTGCTCGACTTATTTCCCGTTTCTTTGTGGGAGGGTACCGCAGAAACTTCATGAGCATTTAGCAAGACATTGTCTTTCTATGAACAGGATAATCCACAGTTTGCACGTAGTTTTTCGGGGATAATAGGATTTGGACCGTTTATGAGGCATGTCTCTGAAACAGACAGTACTGGACTACTGGGCTGATCATATGTGACTGCTATTATTTCGTTTAAATTACTGTTTGTCGCGGATTCATTGAGGCTTTCAACGGCATATTCATTCATTCCGCAATCAATTTCCAGCTCCGTACGCGATTTAGATATTATTGAGTCAACTTCCGTTGCACCCCCAAAGCATGGGTGATTCAACAGCTTTGCGTGTAACTTCTCAATGAATTCCAACTGACTCTTTCTAAAATGCTGCTCTTGTCGCTGGAATAGCAACTGTAATTGACCGGAAGTTAGAGCCATTTTTTTATCCCATCCCCGTCGCCAGTTGTTATATCTAGAGTTTTGATTCTTACTATGCCGAGTACTACTAGACTACTTGAACGATAGAACCCGCAACGTCGCAAGATAGAAGACAGAAGACTAGTAAGTAGGAACTTTTATTCCCCAAAACAGTGTCAAAATATAGTACAGAAATCTCATGTATTTATAGTTATTGGCTGAATGTAAATCATCATTTCGGTCAACAAATAGGCACATGGGGGGTCATTCTTATCCACCCAGTGGGGAAGCCACAAGTCGACATTCTAGAACATTCCCCTAGCAGTGATTGAATGGAATGTATTCGGCTCTTTCTGGCCTTCTTGAGGCTTCCTAGAGTTTACCAACGAGCCATCCTTACAGCAAGTCACTTAAAACTTGTATCTTTTTTATATGTAGGCAAGTGTGGTACAAGTTAGAAGATGTATTTTCAACCTCGATAACGGAATGTGTTATAGACTGGTCCATGGTGAAGATAGTGGAAACTAAAATGTTTTAACAGAAAACTGATGTGTTACATAGTGGTTTGCAAATACATGATAACCTATTATTTCTCGGTACATATCTACTATATAACGGTAATTCTTTTGAAATAATCTGATCTCCGTTGAACGTTTTGAATAATTTCTATACGACTGACACTTAAGAAGATTCTGGAGTATTTAACAACGACATTTGTTTCGTGTGTGTTAAAGTCATATATATATAAATAACATCCGACCACTCAACATTTAGGTGCTTTGATTTCTTGTGGATTTAAGCCCATACATATAAACGCACAGTGTTCTGCTGGCAACATTCACCTCCTTCAGATTTTCAATGTTCATTGCAATGCAGAATAATCAACTTAATTGTAATTCTAGGTCAAATGAACAAATACATAAGAATCATATTTGTTAAACACGCATGCATATTTGACATGAACATGCGATTTTAAACAATGGTCAGAGATTAATAATCGGATAAGCTATTCAATGTAATTAATATCGTATATATATATATATATAACAAAAATATTGGTTAAATCTGTACCGTCCAAACGTTTAGAAAATCTTAATCGATGATACACTACTCGGAAGTAACCAACCGATCGTTATCATCCTACAAGTCCACAGTATTTAGTATACCAAACAAAGTTCACTAAGTGATAGTCACATATGTTCAATACATTTTCATTTTATAAATTTCACTTACAACAATCAATTTGTTAACATGGAAAAGATTATAAGAAAAATTTTGATTTGCTTCTCAATGAGGTAAAAATCTTTCGCCGAAGATAAAGAAATGATGTTGATCGAGCTCAGCTTGTCACGTCATCAAACTTAGAGCAAATGAACATGAGTATAAATTCATTCGCGGGGGAATGTGATGATGATTGACAAAAAATGCATAGCTTGGTGAAAGATTTAACAAAAATACCGGGGCTGCAACATCAAGACGCATAAAAATCATTCAGGAAATATTGATCACTAACCGCGTCTGTATTAAAGTGAGTAAAATCAAATCGAGTGTAGTGCAATCAGCATTAGGAAGACTGATCGTTTCATTTGGTTGGAAACAAAAGGCGAATATAAATTCTTCGTCAAAAATTAACACCCCACACAATTTACTATCAAAATAAACGAAAACAGAGTTAAAATACTGACAGAAGACAAAATTGAAGTCTTATAACACCCCGTGGTAATAAGCCATGGTTGCACAAAAAACGTTTGTTACTTTACCTAAGGAATCATAGATAGAGTTACTTAAAATTGGTTCTAAAAACTAAAAATCTGAAAGGAGGAAACGTAAGAAATACCTTCACTCCCCACATACCACGTTAGTTTCCTTATCAGCAGCAGTGACAATGGTTCGTTTAGCTACTATCTGGTGGATGACTACCATTGTTATCCTGTGACACAGAATGAAACGATCAAACTTTAAGTTTCAGACGATATCAATTATTGTTGCTGCAGAATTAAGTCGATTCTGCTTCTAAAACCAGATAATACTAAACAACCAGCCTAAATTGGAAATCTGGAGCCTCAACATATTTTTTACGCCTAAGGAGTGTATGACGAAATATTCCTATCACTATCATGGGAAGTAGGTATAAACTCGTGCAGTAGATCCATTGACCATTGTGAATGGCCACGCGAACTTAGTAGCCAAAATGCGTGTATTCAGATAGTTATAGAAAGCGTAGTGATGATAATCTGTTAATGTTATGCCTATCGATGAGTTCATTTCAATTAAAAAAATGACAGAACTTGAAACGACTTCTTAAATACCAGGTTAAAACTCATCCTTATAACGAGTACGTGTTGCCTGTTCTTTTTACTGGATATAAAACCGGGTACAGGTAGGTACATTCTGTACCATTTAAGTCGTCATCACAAAAGGAGTGGAGGATCCACGATCTGTATTAACAACCAAAGCAGTACGATAAGACTGGCATATAGTGTTCTAAGTAAAACAACAGATTAATTATGGCTCACTGTATGCATCACCAGTTATAAGATACATGTGAGATGTCTGTATGGAACATACAACTGAAAATCTGAAACAGACATAGCATTTTTCAACTGTTCCACACATTTCGGGATCAAAATTTGATTTCAAACGAACCGCTGGAGATTTTAATCTCCCGAAAAATAAATGAAAGACGGGCAGTTGTCCACAGTGATATGAATAATTAGATAAATGCTTGTGTTACAGAACAATGTAAAATGCAACTTAAACAGTAGAGATATTTTGACTTACCGATTATCTCAACATACGTTAGAAAAGTGTTCTCCTCTAAATGTTGGCAAATGCTGGTGTTTATCCGAATAATAAGAACATCAGCTTCGCTATCCCGAGATTTAAGACTGCAGACATGGCAAATCCAGCTAATTGATAAACCAAAACACTGATAGAGTGACAAGTGAGCTCATGCAATTCAATCTGTTAGGGCCTTTTTCGTACTTTCTAT
>NC_031496.1:6105383-6116665 GCF_000237925.1 Schistosoma mansoni
AAAAGCCTAATTGTTTCAAGTAAAAGAAGTATATAACACTTCAAATTTTAGCCATCAGTAATTCAATGAACTGTTAGTATGGTAAAAAATGTTATATCTATAATTTCATGACCATATATTCAGCAGGATCAATGTCGATTGCATAAACCTGTAATTCTACTTTAAAGTATATAGACGACCGATAGATGAATGTGATGACTTTGTCAGCGTACATCATTATACGTCTTATATACGATAAAACGTCTCACTACATACGTTTAATGTCATTTAGAATAGGTCGTCACTTGTAACTCGGTAAAGCAGATACCATGAATCACTTGACTCGCAATAAAAGTGGATTTTTGAACAACTTCATAAGACTAAGCTAGTAGTGTACTTGAATTCTTTAACGTACAGGTAAACGTTTAACAAACTGAATGTGGTGAATAACCTTTGTACCTCTCTAATATATCAGTGCAAGGATAATGATCAACTCATGAAATCCTAAAGTGTACTCTTGGTTATTAATTACGCAGCTGAGAATTATAGATTATCTGTTTTATATTATCAGAATTATAGGTTAAAATATATGCAAACACGTCGCAAAATCCAGTAAAGTTAAAAAAAATTGATAAAGTTTTTTCGTTTTACTGTACTTTGTTATGAAACGGTAATATACTGCGGTCTTGAAGGATATGAATAATGAACCTAGAATCAACTGATTAAAATGTAGCTTTGTTGTGATATATCACACATGTAGAAAAATTTTAAAACACAGAAGCTTAAAAGTCTTAACAGAATAATTGCTCCTAAAACTATTAAATATCCTATATAATTGATGAATTTGGATATTTTTCTTCCAACGATCAACACTGCCGGTACTGCAATACTGCAATGGAGATGGACTGGATAATCAAGTTTGTAAAACCACTTGATTGAATACTCGGGCGACACATTATACAGGGGCTAGGTCTCGTAGTACCAGATATGCGATTCATGGCCAATATTAGAGAATCCAAGTGATCCTGCACACAACTGTGATGTAATGTAATGACAAAGAGTTACTCATATTGAGTCCCGAGTAGAAACCGATTGGAAGAAATGGGATGATACATTCAATCGTAAGTAAGTCATGCGTCTATTTTTGCACACTCAGTGACTATTCAAAACCACACGCCAATATCGATACCCAATGCTGAAAATCAGTCTTGTAAACACCTAAACCCTGACTTTCAACCCCACTACTTTTGAAATCTTTCTTCTCATACCAATACTCTTGACCACAATACAAGTAACCCGAGACCCAGACCCTAAGACGTCTTAACTGTAGCTTATAACCCTGAAACTCCCAGCCCTGGTATTCCTCACCTTAACACTCTCAACCATAAATTACTGACCTCAACAGTTTATTCCACGAGACCGCTATTAATCAATACTTTTGATCTTGGAAATATAGTGAGAATCATGATTTTATCAACAATCTATTCACAGGCGTACTAACTTTATACACTGGTTAGCTTAATTTTGATTGATTGTTGAAAGCCCTTGGTATAGTGTGATTTTAGTAACATATCCAAAGAAGTTTCATTCCTTTTCCTCTGTTTGTATTATTCTGCTCCTTAATGATGAATGCCTGTTCAAACGAGTAAGAGGTCAACATTTAATATAATTTGACCTAATGACTTGGTACTACGGTATCCAACTACAGCGGAATCTAGACAGCTTAGATGCAGGAATATCTGATCATTCTTGCTGGCTCGCCACGTCTAGCTGAACTATCAGAGGCTAAGAAGTACCTGGATGTTTAGCATTGCCTCGTTTGCATTCCATCAACAAAACAGAAATCGAAATTCATATTCTTGTCATGTAACTTCATGATATAATTTATTTTGATTTTCTGATAGAAATTTTCCGGTTAATACATCTACCTTGAGACCAGCACTAACAAGAGATAATAGAAAAGATGCCACAAATTAGTCTTGTTAGTTGTAAGACGGAAACGTAACGCATCGGCATTAATTCAAATCCTCATGTAGACATCGTAATGGAGCGTCTACGTAGTGTACAAGCAATGATCTTAGGTTGAATATCTCGTAATTCCCAAATCTCCCTATCAGCACTTTTTCAGCTGCGAATCAGGCAAGTGTAAACAGATGAATTTCTCTCAGCAGAATAATGAATCTTTTCATCAATTACATATTATCCGTTGGAATGAGAAGGAAACCTCCAGCGTATTATTGTCAAACAGTTGAACACAGGAACTCGTCAACTGACGCTTATGCCGATTTATATTTGAGTATGTTCGTGTGAGCACTTCATTTCATTTGCCTATGTACAGTGTAATCCATGCATTCAAGTGAATATTTTTCAGGACATGTGGTAAAGAGGTGAGCATACAGTGCACTCCTAATCCCGATTGACTGAAATTATTTGACACGAGTATATTTAGGTTGCTTCGTTGGGTTCAAACGTAGACCCTGTAAATAACAGACGATTGTTAGGGAATTATAGGTTCGTTGACCTTAAATAAATCGATGGAAGCCGAACTAACAACGATTGGTGAATCCAAATTTCTGTGAGTATAAATTGCTCACGATGAAATGCAATCACATTCCACACAAAATCATAACGTAATCTGAAGAATGGAAGTCAAGCTGTTGATTGTGCTGGTCCTATTTGTTGTTTGTCACCTTGTACTGTGTGCGAGTCTTCGTGGTAAGTCAATATCGTGCACTTTCATTTCATCGCTTTCGCAATACCGCACTGTGTTTCGTAGTTTATCGTGTTGAATGTGTTAGTTGAATTCCGTGAATCAGACTCATTTGAAGTACTTTAAAGAAACAGTGATATGAATGTTTGACAGCGGCGATGGAAAACCTGTTAATCCATATATAAGAAGTACGGGAGTAATTCGACCGTTTCAACTTGCATGATGAAATGATTTTTCATGAAAAAGCAATATTCAAGCTCCTCGACTTGTCAGATCATCATGGTCAAAGATAGCTCATAGAGTTTTTCATGCATATCCATATCAAAGCACAACGTATAATTACGCGGTTCAACTAAATTTCATGTACACGAATTTCGGTGTATACAGAAATCAACAACATGAATCAGATGGCATAACATGCAATATGCCTCATTCATTGTCTGGAAGGCGGTCGGTTCCCCACTGATATGAAATCTTAGGAAAAATACTATGCGAGAGAAAATAAATGCGAGAAAAAAACTGTTCCATCAGAACTGTTATTCGATATCAATTTTAGTGTTTTGCCGTATCATATGTTTGTGAATTTCTCCATAACTTTTCTAGCAAAAATTTCAGTGTGAAAGCAAGCAACTAAAAATTGTGCACGTTCGCTCTCAGTTATCACTAAAATGTATACACGATTTTGTGCGAATAATATTGATCATCACTGAGTGATCTTACTTACCTACTTACCTACGCCTGTTACCCCCCATCGTGGAGCAAAGGCCGCTTATCTCAGTTCTCTCAGTTTTCACTAAACTCTGCACGATTTTGTGCAAATAATATTGAATTCGTGCATTGTTCTCTGCTATTGTCATTGATTGCTTTTATTTTTTCGTAATTTATTCTAGAGCAGTGTCTTCAGCCGCCGCAAATAGGAAAAGGCGACTCAAATCTAACGAGATTCTACTATGACAAATCCAAGAATCAATGTATTCAATTTTTCTACAAAGGACGTAATAGCGATCGAAACAATTTTCGAACGAAAATTGCATGTGAATGGTATTGTGTGGTTAAAAAACGCAAATAGCATAAACCAACGAAGAACCTTATCACGGTGAATGTTGCAAACTGAAGTAACGAACATGACATTATTAAACATTAAAATAAATCTGCATAAAAATACATGCGTTTTCTAAATCTATTGACATTGCCTTGTTTGCATTTCATCAGCAATACAGGAATCAAAATTCATATCCTTGTCGTGTAACTTCATGATATAATTTATTTTGATTTTCTGATAGAAATTTTCCGGTTAATACATCTACCTTGAGACCAGCACTAACAAGAGATAATAGAAAAGATGCAACAAATTAGTCTTGTTAGTTGTAAGACGACAATGTAACGCATTGGCATTAATTCAAATCAGCATGTAGACATCGTAATGGAGCGTCTAAGTAGCGTACTAACTAATACATTGTATATTTAAGTTTTACTTTGTTATTTCGTGAAAAAACTGCCTTTCACTATATTTTTGCTAAACGTACGAAATAAACCAATCGAAATACACGTCGCATGTGTAACCTCGATAAAAACAGAGGAAACAGTGATTCATCAATGTAGATTAGTTCATATCTATATCGTTCCGCATGCAACAGAAACGAAATCGTTTTCACGGCATAATCAACCTACGTAATGAGTGAGAAAATTTCATTTTACTTTATTTGGTCATCATTTGAGAATGTGTTTGATGTTAATTGAGTACAGACGAATGAATTAGTGAACTTCGTTAGTAGTTGATATTCCCCGACACATTTGTTTTTTACGCTGTAAGTAGGACGTTATATTCCCTGTCTCTCAACTACTTATGTGAGTTTTGTACTTTTTGAAACACACTATCTGTACCGTCCGTAGCAAAACATAAATGCAAAACTATGAGAAAGATTGTCTACTTGCACATTCAACAGGTAACAATTAATGATGTTATAAGTTTCCCATATGTGAGTGTGCTTTATTACACCAAATTAAAATCCCTATTTAGGTCGCGCTTGAAACTAGCCTAAAGATGACTCATATTAGGTGACAGGATGAATAAGTATTTTCGAAAAGTTTAGACCAGGCCGTTATCTTTAAAAGTAAATTACAAACTCAATTTTAATGGTTACGTAATTATTGATAACAAAGCTGGTAAAATCTCGTATAAATGTGTAAGGAAATTGATGTTGAAAACACTTAACATCCAAGATAGTCCATGACAATATCTTCGCCTTAATAAAAAGCACCAAAATTTCTCATGCCCTATCTTGTTTTATTTCGGTTCACGTTCATTTGCTAGACTACTTAAGGAATGCAAACCGTATTGTGAAAGTGACACCGAAGTGTTTGAAGCGTAGTTCCCGGCTGTAGAAAAAATTCAGGAATCGGATAGCGACAGTTCGTACTCTGTAGGAAACCTTATCGGTGTTCAGGTGTGATGAAGTATTGGAAAAACTGTTACTGATTTACAAAGGGGTTCATTGCAGCTGAACTGAAATTGTAATGTAATGGACAATGACACTGTGATATAAAATGATATTATTATGATAACTTGACATGATAACTCTAAGATATATTTGTTATTTTCAAAGTTGAAATCATGAGTCGATTGAAGCTAGACCGCAATGGAAAACCTACAAGCACTGGATGGCCGTTTCATCCTATTATGGGACTCCTCAGCAGTTCGCATTCACGATCTCACCTCGAGAGATTCGAAGTTAGACATAAACACCATCGGATGCCGGCTCAGTGGTCTGTCAGTCAAGTGCTATGACGCGAGACAGGGTTCGAATCTCGCGAGGCGGGATCGTGGATGAGCACTGCTTAGGAGCCCCACAATAGGACGAAACGGCCGTCCAGTTCTTCTAGGTTTTCCTTGGTGGTCTAGGTTCAATTGACTCGTGCTTTCAATTATATGCAAAAGTTATACACAAAATAATTATGTCTTGAAATAACAAATTCAAAGAAAGTAATGCTCAATCACACAGTTCCAGTTATAAAGTCCTATAAGCAAACATTTCAGTTCAATAACACATCTTTATAATACAAATGCAGAAGTTATCAGAATGTCAAAACCTGGAAACCTTGGCGAGACTATAATTTATGTACGAGACAATCAGAAGCGTTTGAGGGATTTCAAGGTCACGGTGCCAATTTCAGTGCCTGATGCTCATGTACGATCGGTTTACAGAGAATTTTAGAGAAGACTTAACAATTAAGCGACTACAACAAATGAGACTACTAAGAAATTCCTTTATTTGTGATTGTGGTAATTAAATGACTTGTAGACATTGTACAGACTATCGTGATGTTGTCCCTCGATGTAATATATGTTGAAGGAAGACGTTTGCTAGAATAGAAACCTTTATCGGTCGATCCAGATTGAGACTAAGGCATATAATAATGATTGCCGTGAATTGTATAAGAAAAACACCAGTAACATTGTCTGCAATAATCGCAGATGTTAATGAAGCTTCGGCTGCTCAGTGGTATGAGTGTTGTGGGGACATATCCATAATAAAAATGATAAACTTACACAACCGGAGTACATAAAAACAGTAATGAAGCTATGTGGTCGAGGCTGAGAGGGTTTTTGTGACCTTATTATGACTGCACTGACCGAATACTATGGAGCCATATGGATGAGTTCCTCTACCTTATGCATTACGATTTTAAAGCCTTTGAGCGTTTTTCTAACCTTGACAAGTTTTTGGACCATACAAAAGAGATGTATCCACTTTAATTACTTGGTTTTGTATAATAAATTTTTACCCTGTGCTGACTGTTTACTGATTGTCTAACATTTCTCAAGGTCACTTAAGATTCGCTCATAGGTCATCCATAAATAATGGTCTCGCCGAAACTTCAACAGATATTTACAGTCTCTATGTAATTTCACACTGTTACATTTGAAACTTCATTAATGTATCATAAATTAATTTCATTCCCTATTGTACTTGCATTATAAAATAAACTCACGGTTTCTAGTTGTTATGATAGTTTGTACAAAATATGAGAATAAAACTGCATACAAAGGAATTCGAACATTCCCATTTGTCCTCTCTTCATATGTTTGTTTTTTAGGAATTGATGCGACTTTTATTCTCTATACAGCTACGAATGTTGAGTAAATGCGTTCAAAACACTTACAAAGGATTATTCGATAACAGTCGTTAATGTGATTTAAAAGCACTTATCGACTACTGGACTCCTCTGAATATTATAACTGATGATCTAAATGTAATCACAACAAGAAAAGCTCTTGACGATACAAAATGTATAAGTTTTCAGTCACAATACTTGATTTCACTGTTGTTTGTCTTTCAAGACGGTATCATTCCAACATAATCATGTTTAAATTTGAGTTGTTAAATGTATATTAGGTATACCAAATCACTACTTCACAATCTAATATCTTTCCATGGTTAGGGTTCAAACAAGGTTTATAAATGGTTTCCATTATAGTCAATATAATTCCCGGTTGTTTTTCAATATAATTTCTATCCCTTTGAATGAAAATATTACCTTATGCTGAAATAATATGACGTTCATAGAATTGTGGTAAACAGCAATCACTGTGGTGTAATAGAAGAACTCCAGTCTCAACTTCAATTTCTTTTAAATCTCATACTGTGTAACATGCGCAATTAAGAATTGAGAAATGGAATTCAAACAATTCTACCACGAAGTCGAAATCCTGAGCGAATGCACTGTATACTATAGAAATGTATTGTTTTATAAGTAAGAAGACGAAAACGTGAGTATGTAATCTGAATATCATGATTGGTATTGTTTTCAAATCATTCAACAGAACTTTATTTTAGATGCTTCATATCCATTGATTACTGACAATTTTATAGCAACCATCCTACAATCAATTTCGAATGTAGTCAATTTTGGTTAAGCCCTTTTTATTAATTTACTCAACAGACATCTTCATTTGGATAGTAACAATTTGCATAGTCTTTGCACTGTTATACCACTAGAGCACATGACACTCTAGTCAAAATGTTGACTGCTTAAATATCATCCGATGACTCATACTCCTCTCCATATATGTATGCACGCAAATGCCATTATCAGCCTTTGTTTTGTTTTGCTGTGCCCTTATTAAATTTGACTATAAATTGCCTATGTAATTGCTTGCTATTCGTCCTTCGTTCCTTCGCTTGTTCGCCTGTTCACTAGCTCGCTTGCCGCTCGCTCGTTGATATTCGCTCAGGTGTTGTTAGCTATCTGATCTGAGTTATTAGACAATAAACTGTAGTTGCTGCTTTCCTTTGTCTTTTGATTTTACGTACCGTTAGGATTAGAATTATAACGGTTATGGAAGTGAACGATTAAAGTAGCGCGGCACTAAAATTTCAACTTCATTCTGTTATTAATCCAAGATATTGGAAGTATAACAAGAAAATGATCATCAAATGTGTGGCTTGGAAAAATGAAATGAATTTAATTTCAATTCTTCTGTTCAATTATGTGATTGATATAATAGTCAATGAATGAGTAAACACTTATCGCCCATTCTCTGACGTTGCTCATATTATTCAAAATCCAACAACATTCAACTTCTCACAATGTTATTATCTAGTATATAAGAACTCTCGTCTAAATTAGAACGAATAGTTTCACAGTATTTGAGCGCCGAGTTGATGTAAGACATTAAATAGGAATAATATATTTGTAAAATCTCAGCGAATGAATTTGTAGTAAATCCAACGTTTCGCCTGGCAATCTGGTCCAAGCTTTTTCAAGGAATTATAATCAAACATTAAAATTATCGAATATAAATAGGTACATGGTTCTCCGAGTTCATTATACACTGAATAGGTCATCCAATCAATGTTAACAAAAAGTCTATACTAGGTATGTTTAAGAGATATATGATGTGAAGTGATGAGTGTTCATATAACATATTGTGATGTGAAGTGATGAGTGTTCATATAATATATTGTATAGAAAAACGTAAGAGGTGAGAGGAGAAAATTACATTCACATTATATATTGTCTCTTATCAGTGAATTTATAAGGAAACATACAATTTGTAATATATGTGATATGAATCATATCTGTCACAGTATGTATAACATGAAGATAATTAAACAAAATAAAAATAAAATATAAAGGTGAAATTTGAAGATCGTAATTTTTGACTGTATGTATGTGTCATTTTTAATGTTCCAATGAATTCTTTAACAAATTCCGATAAGACGACAGATTAGAATCATTGAGTGTAAATTGTTGTCATTTTAGATAATACGAATTAGATAAAAAAAAAAAAAACATTAAGGAGTTCAGGTTGTTACTTATTAATGATTAGCTGCCATGGCACTGCTAATTGTATTCCATCCCTCCTATTAATATTGTTTGGATTAGCCCATATGTATAGGGCTTCAGCTGTTTGTCTTTCTTTGTAAGAATTGAAATCTTTTTGAAGGATTTTTGTGTGAACGAATTCAATTGTATGACCCGATTCTATCAAGTGTAATGCTATCGCTGATTTTTTCTCTAGTTTCCTTACATCATCTGAGGATTTAGGAATGTGCTTCAAACATTGTTTGTGTTCCTTCACCCTCACATTCAGTTGTCTTGATGTTTCACCTACATATGTTGCATTACAGTCACTACATCTGATCTCATAGACACAATTCTGTTGTTCTTCTTTGTGAATGGGATCTTTAATTCTTACTAATTTTGATCTTAGAGTATTGTTTGTTCGAAAAAATACTCTTATATTTTGATTATTTAAGATTCTTCTAATATCTTCTGAAACACCTTTCAGATATGGGATCACCACTGTGTTAACCCATTCCTTTTTCTGTAATCTTTTTGTATTAACAATGTCGTCTTTTCTTTCATTGTTAATTATTCTTTTAATAAAATCTTTTGGATAATTGTTCATAATTAAGGTAGATGTAATTAAATTTATTTCCGTTTTCATATCATTTGGTTCAGTGACAAGTTTTTGAGCTCTTGTAATCATATTTTTGACTACTGTCACTTTGGTTGAGTGTGGATGCGCCGATTTAAAATCTAGAAATTTTTCTGAATTTGTCGGCTTTCGAAATATACTAATTTTTAAGCTATTATTAACTTTCCTTTCCACTAAACAGTCTAGGAAAGGTAATGTGTTTTCAGGAGATTTACACATTTGGCAGGATTTCATAATATTCTATTCAACAGGTATGACAAGACTGTATTTTCGTTTGGGATGCGTTGATATATTTGGTATTTTTTCACTTCAAAATATTGTTCCTAGTTTACAATTAACAAATTTTATTATCGATAGTCTTCATTCATTCATTTCATGTTATTATAAGTAACAAATGTCTCATGTCTTGAGAACTAGTTGTTAGTATGTTTTGAACATTATTGATGTTACAATCAAACATAAATAATGAATTAATCTGTAAAAGAAATACTCCTTATAAGTCAGGTGGTATTTTAAACAGATATCACAGTCACTGAGTGTCTCAAAAACTCCATTTTCCAAATGAAATATACAACACTGAATGCCCCGGGACTGTCACTTGACGGTTCATTTAATTAATTTTTCACAAGGATATGAACAACAGCTTTTTATCTGATATTGTCACTAGTGATTAGTCTATTCAACACAACGTATATTATCTGCATAATAAGGCATTTGTATTTTTGCATCACATATTCATTTCATTAGTTTATCTACTTCAAAATGATAGAGAGATAAATCAAATAACACTTGTTTCATTAACCACATCATAAGTCTTTCGATACTCATTTCACAGACTAAAAACCATATTTTCTTGATTTTACTAGTTGAAACAATGTTCCTTAGGATGACATTGATGATGATGAGCTGTTTGTAATTCTAAAGTTTTCTTCTTTGCTTTCATCCAACTGTGAAAAGTAGAAAGCAATACGAGAGACGGCTCGTCTAGTCCTTATATTTCCTCAAAGAATTTACATTATCATTATTTATCTCTCTGTAAAATGTAAACTAATAAACTCAGAATATTTTATATTTTTATGTCAATCCGATGGTTAAATCAACTTCTTTGGATCTCTTTACCCAGGTTTCTATCCACGCTAATTATGACTACAAATGATGTAAACACCTTTGTCCCAGTAATCATTTCATAGTAACAGGATTAAACTGTCTATATAACGAAGTGTTTATCAAGTGTTTCTTATTTGAAGGAGTTTTGTGGAGATTTCAGTAATTTTATAGAGTTGAAATCATAAGTCAATTGAAGCTAGGCCACCATGAAAAACCTGGAAGTACTGGAAGGCCGTTTTGTCCTATTAAGGGACTCATGATCTCCCCTCAAAAAACATACTAAAATCTCCACAAAACCCATTTCCGATATATGATCATGTGCTTGTAACTACTGGCCTCATGACGTTTTTCCAGGAGTCCTAGTGAGAAGCAGCAACCAGCGGAGTTATACCAGGTCTGTTGGAAGAGTAAGCTTTGAAGCTATTTCGTATTGTTTGAAAGTTAAATATGCTGTGAACACTAACCTCCTTCTCAAGATAACTTATAGTACTGTCACACTACTTAAGTATAAAAACAATATGTCCCTCACCGACCATTTGG
>NC_031496.1:6116865-6118445 GCF_000237925.1 Schistosoma mansoni
ACGGTTCTTTCATGCATTTCTTTTCTTTAACGGTTTTGTAGAAACATCTAAACAAATGGAAACCATATCAACATCGATCGATCAATCAGGTACATTATTTAATCTTGGTAAAGTATTTCATGTTAGAGTATTGTTTCAAACCAATAATGTGTAATTTTCAAGTTTCTACAAATCCATCTAATTGCAAGTTTGTTTTGTATTTTTTTAACTATGTTGATCCAACTGCACAATTTACACTGTTTCCTATCATATAAATCAGAACACAATATAGGGATAAATTGGTCAATAATGTTGTTGGATGCCGAATTGAAATGTTATTGGCTTCCAACAATTTACATGTCGATACAAGTCAACAGTCTATATGAATATCATTGTTGAATATCTGTCAGTATGATCGTCAAGTTTCACCTGTTATGGTTGAATAGTTGACACTTCGATATGTCCTATGCTCAATCACAAATACTGAGGGGTTCAATTTGTGTTGCGAATGGTTGAAGAGAGATGTTTAGCTAGTTATTGTAAGATGGTCAACCATTGTCATTTGTGGATACGATTTCAGCACTTATGATACACCAAAAAGCACCTCATAACTAATACTCTATATCATGTGGTTAACCTCTGGATCATGATTTTTGCTATTCCCGTTTATCTTGGTGCAAAATGTTTTCCTTGATCAAGATAACGTTTACTATACAAACTACTGTGATGTAGCTTGACAAAAAGACTGATAAAATTAAGTGGTTCAAAAATAGTTATTGTTCTCAGACGTAATACTGTGTAATGTTTGCAAACAACCTATTTACCACAAACAATAGTCATATATCTTACTGAATAAAAAGCACCATATCTCAATGATAAACATGAAAGTGTGTTTCAATTTCACAAATGTCAAGTTGTACAGTAGGTTTGTGTGAACTTACAATTTATAATCTAGTTACTATCAATATACTTAATTCTCATCGTTGAAAGCGTTAGTCAATTGAAGACAATTGGTGAACGGTTGCTGAACTTCGTGGATTGGTTGAAGTTAGACATAAACACCATCAGATGCCGACTCAGTAGTCTATCGGTTAAGTGCTCTGACGCGAGACTGGTAGATCTTCGGTTCGAATCTCTCGAGGCGAGGTTGTGGATGCGCACTGCTCGGGAGTCCCACAATAGGACGAAACGGCCGTCCATTGTTTCCAGGTTTTCCATGATGATCTAGCTTCAATTGACTCACGCTTTCAACTATGAAAATACTAAATCTCCACAAAAACTCCGTCTAATTATAATACTTAATTCTGTCATTGTTTTTCGACAAATTACAGATAATAGTGAAACAACAATCACTACTCAGAAACCACTCAGCGTTGGTGCTAAAATAGTCTTAGGTATTCTGGATATCAAAAACAAAGTTTCCAATTTATTCAAGAAAATCAAAGGTGAAAAATAACTTAGACATCTTTTTACATTTATAAATGTTCTCAATGATAACACCTCACATTCTCCTTTAACATTTTCATAAACTATTCCAAGAATATTAGATGAATTATGATTCGATATACAAGATATTAACGAAAGGAATTGTAACAGTTTTC
>NC_031496.1:6118667-6119280 GCF_000237925.1 Schistosoma mansoni
CGTCATGTGTTCTTTGGTCTTCCTCATTTCTGCTTCCTTTAAGCAGTCCATGTTAGGGCTTACTTCGTGATGCAGATTATTTGTAAGAGTCTTGATTATTTATTATTTTGACAAAATTTGTCTTCGGACCATTCATATGTATTCAGATATGACATATGACAATGTCAACACACAAGGATAAAGCCATCTGAGTGCGTACTAAGTAACTAGCTGCACAGGAGCAGATGAATTAGTATACTCACACGGAGTAGGTACCATCGGCAACCTATGGTTGATTTCTTGTGTAAGTATCAGTTTGGTTGAGAAGAATGTTTGCTTGAAATTTTAATTATACATATTACTATATTAAGACCAATTTAAATTACAGAATACCATTAGATGCCCATCATTCGGACTTGTATGATTGTTGTATTCAGTAACTATATTCACATCTAAGAATTTATCAATTATCACTAACCATAACGAGTATTATTTACAGCACGGTTATTTTTATATTTTATTGTGGTAAAAATATTTTCGTCTTATCTTAAAAGTTTCTCCGGTTCGTCCAATGAAATGATTAGTTTCAAAATGGTAATTATTGGTTACATATTTCTGAAGAGTAATGTATAAG
>NC_031496.1:6119701-6149881 GCF_000237925.1 Schistosoma mansoni
TTTACATGTTCATTTTGCAATATTTTGATCAGGATTTCTATCATAATGTCAAACTGTTTAGAAAACTAATGTTTTTATCCTAAGATAAAAACTTCATGTCCTATGAATGATAATGAACGAAAGACAAGCTTTAGAGTTACAAACAAGCAGGAAACCAGGATATCATCAATATCTGGTTTGCTCATAATTGAGTTATCCCTAACAAATTCGTAAAAACTACGGCTACTACAAATAGGCACTCTCACACTGACAACGTTAGCTGTAGTGTTTGCATTTCCATGCGTTACAGAAACATTTGGGAAGTAACTAATGACAACAAATTTAAAATCGTAACTCCAAACTTAAAAGATATGCCAAACATCGCACTGATGTACATGACATCCAAACTCAGTATGTAATCTCAGTTTGTTTGGTGATGTGAAAAACAGTTCAGAATGCTCAAATTATCTCATATTTCAGTTGCTTAGACAACTGTTTCAGTATCAGTCTCGGAGTGCGCTGTAGGTTTCGTTGATTCCAACATGAAAATTTATCATGAGATTTGAATTTGAAACCGAATGTGGCTCTTGCGATTTGTGATGACATCAAACTTAAGTCTAATTTAAATACAAATTATGACAATTATGAACTGGTTTCAAACAACTACCGTTAACGATTTATTGTTCATTTTGATATACGAAAAGTTGTATTCGAGAATGAAAGATTATTTTGAATAAAATAAACAGAATTGAGCATAAATCAATGAATAAGATTGATATTCTTGTAACTAGGTTAATTTACATTGTCCAACTACAGGGAGTAACCTACAAGTTCTGTTAAATTTCCAAACATATAAAGACCCCATCGAATAGCTAAACCAATAGTCATAGGTGAATTTACCGTCTTGTAAGTATATTTTATTTGACATGAGATGTTATTAAACTAAAGACGAATATACAGTTAGATGAATTCCAAAATTTATCTTCTTATTCCCCTGGTAATTATTCTCGGAAATGTTCATTCTAAAGCTCGTCCAAGTAAGTGGATTCGTTTAACTGTAATGTTGTCTTTATTGATAATGATTTGTAAATGTTGTCGAATGAAATAACCCTTTATTGAATAAGGTTTATTTTGATTAGATTTTGATGAAGGTATTTAAATGACAAATATAGACCACTGTCTTTTATAGCTAGTTAATATCTTGGCCACTAGGCACTGATTGAAGTGGTAATGTAACTGGTTGGTGAACCACAAGCTTAAACATAGCGCAGTGAAATAAAACGGTTAAATGGAAGTTAGGTTCGATGTTCGAAATCATACTACGATAATTCATGTCAACGTGCAACCCATGATTTTTGAATAAATGAGGCTATAATTTACGGACGACCTATGAGCGACGCCAATGTATGAGCTTGAGAGTGTCCACTTAATAACTAAGACTAAATGAGTGTTTGTGAACCAATTTAAGAGATCGGAATTATGATTTACGGTTGATGGATTTAAGGTTTTCATCACGAAGTGACAACAGCTAAAATGCCGAAACTCTATTTAGCCAAAGAGATGAGTGAACTTAATACCGAAATCCGAGACCCGTTATTTTATACCTGATTGGTTCATCCATAAATTATAGTCTCGCCTTTGAATACACTTTTCCACAATCATCACAGATTTCTTAATATTGGAACATACAAGTGAAAAATATGTCTGATAAATTTTATGCATAATTCGTAGTTATTCGTAGATCTAGAACATCGGTTCCTTGAAAAATGATTTCCCATGAAATAGATGAACAAGATTCGAACAGAGAAAAACTTGAATTCAGCTGTAATACCAGGTGCTTTTCAACTTCTTAATTAACTTTGCTTTTGAAATGTATTTATTCATGTCGTCTACAATAACATAATAACTCTGACACAGAGAGACATTTGATCTCTAATTCAAACTCTTAAAATGATGATAAATACGGCGAAATATAAGTGACTGATTTGTTGATACCACATAATTTGATGAAACAATCTCACAACCTTTGTAAGAAAAGATGGATAGTGGCTAGCAGTGGAATCCAGGACGCACGTTTCATCCTATTTGGGACTCGTCAGTTGGGTGTACCTACATCTCAGAGTTGATTTTCACTCTGGGACTCGAATCCAATACCTTTCGCTTCAAACACCATCACGTTATCCACTCGGCCACTGAGTCCTGTTAGCTACTTGCTTGTGAGATGGGATGAAGTTTAAAATTTACTATCCATCTTTCCTTACAATGCTTGCGAATTAAGGCTATATCTAGACAATACTCACAGTATGCACATATGCGAATAAGAGACTGACCCGTTGTAGTCCTAACACATCGATGGGAAGATTAAAACAAACAATGCTCGTATGAAACCAATAATTTTGACGCATTTCGTATAATTCACATACTACTTAATAATGAAAAATAATATTTTACACAAACCATCAACTATTCTAAAGAATTCTCATCTATTTACTTTTACTTCAGAAACTCCAGATGAAATATGTGCCTTACCACTGAAAAAAGGATATTGTCTTCAAAACAAACCACGATTCTACTACAATCCGCTTGAAAACAAATGTATACCGTTCACTTACAAAGGATGTGGTGGAAACGAGAACAGATTTAAAACTAAAGAAGCCTGTGAAAGAATGTGTTTGAAAAGATCAACAGTGCAATCTGTAACTAACCAACCAAAAACAACTCCTTCATGGAAGAGTGCTAATGAAACAACTACAAGAATCATTACTATAACAAAGTCAACTTCACAGAAGAAATAGAACCATTCAAATACGTTTAAAAGCATTACGAACATTCTTTTCAAATGTTGTATTCAATAGGAATAATAAATTTTTGTTAAGTTTTAAACTTCAAATGTGACTTTACCACAAGCATATGGAAACCCCATCTGTACTGAAATATGTCCTTTATTTTCTGAACGAAACAAATACCTAAGGATTTCGGATTTACACTGCAACCATAACTAAGATTAATTAATGATGTAAATTATGTAAAAAAAATATCCGAAAACCCTTCTATAGGACTAAAATGATTTTTCCCTACATTTAACAACTACATAAGTAAACTAGTATAGAAATCATTTTTGCCTACTTAAACATATAACAGTATAGACAAATTATCTGTTAGAACCACATCAAAACATTCCATTAGTTACTGGTGTGATGAAGAATCACCTTTTAGAATAATGTACCCCTAATCAATACTATAGATAATCCACTTTGGCTTGTGACTATTTAGTTTTCATGAGTAGAACAGAATTGTTGCCAATGTCATGCAATATAGTATGTTCTCAGTAAAATTGAATTCAGGTTCACCTCCTTTTCAACAGATGTATCAAATTAGCATGATTCATAAAAGATTTATCAGACACTAAGATGTATGTTTTTCATGCATGAAAACATAAGAATACGTTCAGCCGTATAATTACAACTTGTATTAGCACTCATCGCTAAGCACTATCTGTTATTTTATTATATGCTATTATGTTAACGGTGAATGATACGAAATAATCATTAGACGCTTTGTCAGTGCCTGTGAACTCCATTCCTACATAATACAATTCAGTCAATGCACATTAAAATTCTGTTCGACCTTAAAGTGTTTATTACAACGTATTATGATTAAGTGTCAGTTTTCATAGTTCACTTGAATCTTGCCATTGATGTTTTGGACTGCATTTGATCAGTCTCTTATTGGTATATGTGCATACTATGAGTATTGCCTCGATACTGCCTTAATTCACAAGCATTATAAGTAAAGATGGATAGTGGCTAGAAGTGGAATACAGGACGCGCGTTTCATCCTATTAGGGATTCGTCAGCTGGATTTACCTGTATCCCGGAGTTGATGTCCCATTATTTTACTAAAATTAGGGATTTATGTAGGAAGATCAGTTCGCTATTAAAACAAAAGTGTTTCTTTGGCCAAGATCGACTGAACTCAAATAAATTATCATTAATCCTTAGAGAATATACAACATAATCAGTTGAAAATAATAATAAATAACTGATTATAAATCAGAAGGGGTTTTGTGGATATTTCAGTATTTTCATGGTTGAAATCATGAGTCCATTGAAGCTAGATCACCATGGAAAACCTGGGACCACTGCTTGACGGCCAACTCGTACTATTATGGGACTCCTCAGCAATGCGCATCCACGATCCCGCCTCACGAGATTCAAACCCATGACCTACCAGTCTCGCACCGGAGCACTTAACCAATAGACCACTGAGCTGGCATCCAACGGTGTCAATGTCTAACTTCAACTAATCCACGATGTTTGAGCAACCGTTCACCCATTGTTTTCAGTGAGTTGTTATCTCTACAACAGACTTAGTTGAACTCCACTGGTCACTGCTTCCCACTAGAACTCAAGGAAACATTCCTTACAGTCAAACTGATTATAGGTCACATATTAGCAATACATATTTCGAGATTACTCAAAAGTTCATATCATGCAATGAATACCGATCTATTTTATAATAGTACATTTAAACTTTAATAACAAATTTTCAGCCTATTCAGCTAGAAAATATAAACTTTTCATGATCATATCGAAACTAAACTTCAGTACAGCCAAATAACCATTTATAAAGTTGACCTCATTCATATTTGGCAGTTTATTCGCCCAAAAATTAATTGATCTATCAGATGTAAACCTGTTTAGTAACGACTAACACTGTCTATATTTTAATTGTCCGTCAAATAATAGTTGTTATTGTAACGTTTAGCTGTTTCGGGTTCGATATGTCAGTAGAATTTGTACGTGTCTCATGAATAGGCTTAACAAATAAATCCGATGACTTGAAAAATGATTCCCGACGTTAATCACATAAATTACTTTACAATAAACTATATGACCTAAAGTGGAGAGTATAAAATACCATAAATACCATAAAATCCCATTTTCGAAATCCAGTGTTCCTATTCTACATCCAGATCAAATGATGTCACTGACAATACAAATACATTGTGGAATTTGAAGTTTCATAATTTAGAGAGATGTGGTATTATGTGGTGACCAATCGGTTCATATATATCATTTTACAAGTGGCAACGAATCACCACTGTTTCATTTACGATCATCACTTTCTTTCGATGCACAACTTTGTTTCTCACCACAGAGTATAGGTTTGTGATTGTTCACCATTTAGGTGGATTCTTAACTAACTGGATAAATTAACACCTTTCAATATAGGTAAATCATCAATGTAATTCTACTTAAGACAAGTAACATTTTAACGGAGTGATGTACATATAATCGTTGTATGCGATCAGATTTAAAATACATGTATACAAAACAGTGACGCATCGTATACATCTCAGTCACTTACGTTGACGACGTCCACATTCAATCCTCTCACAAATGACAACCACCACGAAAATGAAAACGGTCTTGATATTCATCTGTTTATTTGAGAATATTCTCTCTTGTCATCTACATGAATGTTATGTTGATCATTTTATACGAAGTTCAGATTTGATTAACCGATGACGATTGGTCATTGTTTGTTTTTAAAATAATTCGGTCATTTTGAATGACGAAGACGTTGCATTGTGTGACAAATGGGAACAATAATTAGGTGAGTCGAAATTTGTTGTTTTCGCATTGTTCTTCATTCAAATGTGGTGTTTTTGTGTAATGTGCTAGTAGTTGTTGAGAAAGTTGACAGATGTTAAAAGACCGTGTTGTTTATTCCAATATATCAAGTTAATCGAATAATAGAACAGATTTTACCAGTCTAAGAAGAATATGTTTTCTGTCAATGACCAGTTCTATATTTTGTCAAGAAATCGTATCAACATATTGTATTCAGACCAACTTAATGATTGATAATCCACTCATTGTGGAAGTTTCTGAATGTTGTTTACTTCACTCACATTGTCAATACTGATAAATCTTTTATGAATCATGCTAATTTGATGTATCTGTTGAAATACAGGTGAATCTGAGTACTATCTCACTGAGAGCATATTATATTTCATGACTTTGGTTGTTATAGTGTGAGAAACATTATTAGTTGGACTCTTGTTCCATATGATCTACGTATATAAACTATTCCATCCAACCGACAGAAAAACATGTTACAGGTTACTGATAGACGACATTCACATTACACTTGCCAATTGTGTTTGTCATTTATTTCTCTATTGGTATTAATGAATCTGTAAGTTATTATGTCAAGCACAAGTGAACCAAACACTATTGAATGAAATGAAACTTGAGGTGAATAACGATGAAGAATTCATGTATAACTATGACAGCAAATTCTCGATTTTGACGAACTAGCAATGAATCTTGTTATTCATAAGGGTTCAATGAGCAGTAATTGTTACGAAATAGACTATGTTGGCCACAATAGACAATTGTGATGCTAGATAATATAATATAAGTGGAAAGATCATCGCGAATGTCAAGCAATCTGTTATGGTTGTCACGAGGAAAAATCGTTTTAACAATGATCTCTTATAAAGAGCCATTTTGACCAACTAGATCATTCATACGACAGTGACCTAGTCAGACCTACTTTCGTTCTCATTTAACCATATATTTTGTCTTTTCCTCTCCACCATTCAGACTTGTATGAATTCGATTGCTTTCAATCAATTCACCAAACGTTTGAAGTTTATTCTTCCATTCATTGAGATTTTAGAAATACATAAATTTTATTATTCATATTTTACACTGAGGCTCAAATTATTCGAGACTATCAAGGCAAACCTTGGTCATTCTATTCATAACGGTCTACCAGCATTTGAGCAGCGGTGGTAGCAAAAGCCAATTATATGTAAACTTGGAGGAATTTATTCCAGGCACTCTTTTATTCAGATAATCGATGTGATAAGAAGCGGAAAATGTAGGCGTCTCAACTCGTAGTATTACTCGTTGTGAGTGTCCATACAGATAATGCTCAATAAGACGAACAGACAGACATTGGATGAAATAGTGAGTATACAGATATGCATATAACCACTCATGAGAATGATATGGACATAGATACTAAGAATTACACGTGCTATAGGTCAGTATTTCCTAGGGGAAAATACAGTTGTTAGGAATGTTAAATTCATTTACATCCCATCTTCATATTCGTCTCATTCATTTGGTTCTTCGAGATTGTTTTCGACTACTAGTTAATATTCAGTAAACAGTTCTATTACTGATAAATTCAGAACGTATGGTATAAAGCATGTTGATTCGCTATGTGATATCATTAAGTATTTATTCAAACTAATAACACTGGCTATATTTATCATCATTATTATCATTACCATCATCATTACTCTACCCTAACCCTTGAAACAGTAATTTCCACTTTCACAATTGATTGATCACTGGATGGTGATCAATGTCATGTGTGTCAAGTCGTTCTTAGTGCGAATCGAATACTATCGATCAAGTTACAATGTGGCCACTAGTCTAGGTGGCTCGACACTGCGTGCACTATGTTGAGATAAGATGGTGGTTGGAGGCGCCTTTCGTCCTATTGATTTAAAATTTTAAAAATTTAAAAATCTACGAATTCATCTGCTCCTGTGGAGAAAGCTGTATTGGGCTCAGTACCAGACACCTGACCCAACGAGCTAGTGAAACACCTCCCTTTGTGGTTGGTAAAGGATATCATCAAAAGTATACACAGCTCTGTTCTATTACACTTGATCGATAGCGGTCATGTAGTAGATAGAAATAGATCATTTAAACTTATTTAACGCAATCATACTAGTTTTGCTTATAGGGTTCAATCTTGCCTCTTACATCTATCAGAAGCTATGGCAATTAGAACTTACAATCGAAGCCTTTGTACTCATGAGATATTTGCAACACCTTTATCTTTTCTTTGGCCGAATCAGCCTTAATAAAAGATCTTATTTATTAATACTTCCTATACTCTTTGTTAATCTATTTTTTGTTTAATTTTATAGTTGAAATCACAATAGGAGGAAACGGCCTTCCAGTGCTTCCAAGTTTTCCATAGTGACCTAGCTTCAATTGACTCATGATCTCAACTATATAAAATCACTAAAATCTCCCCAAAACCCCCTTCTGATGACAATAATGATAATAGCCTAGTGAAGGAGAAATTGGGTGGGGACAACCAATTTATTGTTTACTACTAAATTACAAAATCTCTTGGTAAAATATGAAAGCCATACACTGAATACTTCATTTGGTAATTTCCATCATTTGTCCTCCACATCCTATATGATTCTTCCAAGTAGCGATTCCTTTCTATTTCCCTTTATATTCTTTTCAACTCGATCTTCTTAGCCTTCTAGTGCTAAGTTTTCCATTTTCGATTAGTGTTACATACTACTTATATCTGTTAACATAAGTAGCAATACACCATAAAAGTAGTAACAATTTGTTACATAAATTTATGTTCTCTTCAACGTAATAAATTGAAGTAAACTATATATACTTCAACAGATATGTATACATTTCTTTAGATAATAGGCGTTTCTTTCTATTTTCAATCTAATTCTGTACAAATCCATTCTCCAAAGTGAACTGCTACTATCATGACCCGGATTCACTTTCTTCCTACTTTATTTAACTGTTTTATTCATTAATTTACAATTAACTAATAATATTACTAATTTCTATAATTCAATAAGCCTAATGGATTATGATTAGCTGATTAATTAATTAATTATTATTTGTAGTGTATCCTTATTTTGTTTAACCCCGTCTATATGCACTAAACATGATCATCGTCATCATTATCAGCATAATTACTCCTTATATTATTATTAATATCATTACTATTACCATTAGAGTTGGAAACTCCTTTTTCTCTTATTTTCTACACGGTATTGCTTTTTCCTGCAAAATAAGTTAGTTTTAAAACTTCGGTTTCATGCCTATCTCAGTCGCGTAGTTGAACGGATTGATGGTATTAACAAACAAGTTTAAAGCGATTTAAACTTCATATGCTGTTTAACTTATTACAGTCTGGCTAAAAACTTTATTCATTTTCAGCATATATATATAAATGATTTTAATGGAATTTCTCACAAAATGATTTCAATATTTCCTGAGTTATTTTAGGTCTTCATCAGTAGTTCAATCTCTTGGACAAGGCTTTAGAATAAAGAGATTTTTGTTAAGAAAGGGGTTCGTTTCCACACTTTCAAACCTCACATTACGTGACGAAAGTTATAATTTATTCACTTATTCAATGAATATTCTACAGTTGACACTTATCATGATATATATCGAGGGAACAGCTTTCACAAAGTACTAGTTAATTCGTCATCCGACACAGTTCAAAACAGAATCTTCAACGAAAACTATCTACATTATCATTTTTTCTTTGAATTATGATCAATTTACTAATTATTTGTAGTTTAAGCATGATTGAATTTGTATTTTAGCATTGAATGAAGGGTCATACCGCTGGATATCCTGCAAATGATCTGTACATGGAATAAATCTCTTACGCTCTGATTTGATCTGAATCAACGACTTCAATAGTTCAGGTTTTGTTAAACGTTCATTACTTTGCCGAAACGCTTTTTCGAATTACTTTTGCTTTCTCACCATCAACTAACATCTTTAATAATAATAACAATTACCATTTGTTAAATCGAATAAAGAAGGTATCGTCTCAACGACATCAAGACATTTCTTGGTAGCATTTCCGAATGTTCAGTGAAAATCAACCACAAATCGTACTATACAAAACGGTTATGTGCAATGTGTGTGGGGTAAATGAAAAAAGATTAATAGTTTGTAAACATGGATTAGGTGGTTTAAATTGAATGGAGCTTTTTTTAACGTTATTCAGAACAAGCTTTGTATATACTTACGATTACTGACAGGGCTCACTACGCTATTAAGGAGCATGTGATTAATAATGTTGTTCATCGAATAAACTGATTATCAGATACACATGAATCACATCGTTATTGTATACACCTACTCGATTTAAAACCTATTCATAATGTAAACAAACGGATTATTGAATGATATATAAATAAAGGTGAAATATAACCTGTAAGTAAAGATGTTCTCCTTTTGTTTATATGGAACATTACTACTTATATGTGTACAAAGTGTTGCATCATATCGAAAAGGTTAGTTATTGTGAATTGTTTTACTTGTGTTTACATTGTAATAACGTATCATATGGTAATCAATGGATAGTTTTTAAGACTGGTAATGTATTGTAGAATGCTTAAATATTCTGTAAACGAAGAACAACTTGGTTGATTTATTTGGATGAACTAAAGTGAATCTGTGTGGTCAAAGGATCAGAAAATGTTTGAGAATAGTTACTAATGACAAATCAAAGTTACAAATAATATAACAGTTTTCCCCAAAGAACTATTCAGATTTGATAAGGATTCAACTATATAGGCGATGAATAGTGTAACACCGGAAAACAATCAATCATTTTATAAAACGTGTTCGGTCTCAACTGTCAGCGTTATTGGGCTGGGAACTCTAAATACAAATTCTTCTCTAGTTGGGACAATCATAGTCTACCGAATAACTCAGTGATAACCTAACTGATACGGAACTAGGTGACAAAACTGTAAATTCTACAGAATACACCAGTTTTACCGAAATCATAGCAATTTCTTCTTGACAAATGACCAGTGGCATAAAGCACTGATAGAATCTTTCATTCTAACCCCCTAACCATTGTATATCAAAATACGGTAGACCCAATGATGATGAACTGAGATCGGTGACCACACTTCAAACTAGCTTCCCGAATTTAGTAGGCTGTAATTGCTAGATATTCGTAATATTTAATATTACCAGATGATCAACAATAGTTTTGTTATTGATGCCTAATTGATGATTAACGCGTGTCAAAGTTTTAAATGAAATCTTCACCTAAATTATTGTTAACTTAGCTAAAGCAACAAGATATCTTCCTAATAACAAAATACTTATTTTATTTATGTTCCAGGAAATTCGGACTGCCTTTTAGATTATGACGAGGGCATATGCAGAGCTCTATTGAAACGTTTCTACTACGACAGTGTAAATCAAACTTGTGAAATATTTTATTACGGTGGATGTCTTGGAAATGGAAACAACTTTCTAAGCAAAGAAGAATGCGAGCGGAAGTGTGGGGGGCAGTAAGTATTCTGACAAAATGAAACTTTTCATGATTATGTCATGGTATTATGCTATACGAATACGAATTATAAACTGTTCCGAAGCTTCTCTGTAGCCAGGTGTTCGGTATTTATGAACAATATGCTTGTAGTTGGTATCATCCGACGATATGAAAGTTTTCAAAAGTCTATCTTGAAAATAATAGACCTATTGTCTGGGCGATTTCTAACGTAACTACGATACGGCGTGTCTCACATAAAAAATCTCATCAGTAGGCCGTGTTTATAGTTCTTTAAGCCAATTTCTCTTGAAGCGGTAATCAGGCTATCAGGTTGTCAGTGCTTCATCAAATTCATTCTTTGTACCACGCAACTACAGAAAACATAATCTTTACACGACGTATTTTGGCAGGGAGTGACAGACATAAACATTCTTTGAGCAGCACCATGGATGATCTTTTCTCAATCACTTACTTTTACTTCCTCCCAATATTTATACTCTACACACACCCCGAAACACTCCTGTGAACTCTCATATTTCCATGCCCGCCACCACGGATAACAACCTGTGTTCATGAAATACTTTTCCGGGTCTCCCCAAATTTTACCTCTAATTACATCCTAAAGCATTCCATTTTCTAACAAAGATCACAAGCTAGATATTTTGAATTCAGTTCCACCGGTGTCTGCTGTTTGCGAAGTCCTCATACGGGGCCTTTGTATGGCTGCCTACGTTCATCGCCAATGTAATATTAACTCTCGAAGCTTCTCAATATTTCTTTACGTGAAGAATTGAAGGCAGCCCCTCATTACCTTTCAAGTTTGCACACACCCTTGTCTTCGATACTCTGTAAACCGATTCTTTGGGAAACAAGTGTATCTTTTTGACTATGCACGGTGAGAAAACTGAAAGGTAAGGACACACATTATTGTTCCTATCCAAGACTTATCTGATTACTGATCGAATGGCGTAGAAGATGATGCATACGACAGGCTTTCTGAATAATAGTATTAACTCCTATACATTCCCCCACGATCCCCAATAATGGATGTGTGATCTCGATTATGTTAAATATGTAGGATAAGATTATTCGTAAGCTGATTTTAGTTGTTAATTTTGTACTTGATGATAGATTTTATACACACTTGATGGTTAAGTTTAGTGGCTAGTTGGTTTTCTGTAATGCAAATTGTAGGTAATTACTTTCATACTGTCTTGCACTTATAGTGGTACTATATTGTCTTCGCTACATTCAATAGACTTTGTATGCATCTTTGTTGATCAGTCACACTGCTATTACTATCCAACAGCTGAACCGATTATATGATCCATCTCATGAAAAAAACAACTCTGAAATCCTCATCCTTATCTATGGAAAGTCCTTAATCCATCTCCATATATTCACAGTAAAAGATCTATCTTTTTTATTACTTTAAGTACTGGTATTTTTTTCTAAACAAAAATTAACAATTATCGTGTTCCATTCTTTAGACTGACACTAATGGATGTTTTCTATTTTCTGTAGGATTTACATGACAGAAAAGTCATTCGGTGAGTGTATCGACTTTAAAATACCTATTTAATTGTAGTACATCAACATGATAAACTAGGGAAAGACACAATGGTTTTATTCTACTTGAAACGTTATGGAAGGGAATATTGTTTTCACATACACCAAGTTCTTCTTAAGTTGGAGATATTCAAGCTACTATTTGTTCTGTAGTTTGATACTGAATGTATTATTTGCTATGATATAATTATTGTGTTTCATCTCAGCGAGGAGTTGTGACTCTTTATCGTTGGATAATTCTTTATCATCTCAACATCAAGAGTTTTGCACCGATATTCAATGATTTGTTTATCATCTATCATACCTCGGTACTTTTTATCTACAAATTATTAATCAAATAATCATTGGAACTCATCTATTTTAATCTAGTAGATAAGTATCAGAAGGGGATTATGTGGAGATCTTGATAATTTTATATAGTTGAAATCATGAGTATATTGAAGCTAGATCACCATAGAAAACCTAGAAGCACTGGACGACCGTTTTGTCCTATTGTGAGACTCCTTAGAAGTGCGCATCCACGATCCCAACTCGCAATATTCGAACCCAGCTCAGTGGTCTATCGGTTAAGTGCTCTGGCATGAGACTGGTAGGTCCTGGGTTCTGATCTTGCGAGGTGGGATCGTGTATTCGCATAGCTGGGGAGTCCCATAAGAGGACGAAACGGCCGTCCACGGTTTCCAGGTTTTTCATGGTGGTCTATCTTCAACTGACTCATGATCTCAACTATATAATAGATAAGCGTTAAAAACATTCACTTTATTTCGAAAACATCCTGTAAAGTACGGTATGAGAAACATAATTCTATACATAATCCCACATTTATTACGTAATCTGTACATGATCTATGTATCCTTATATATTTAAAAGGAAACAAGAGATCATATTTCTTTTATGTGAGTAGATTTATTTCTTTTGTCAACGGTTCTTTCATGCGTTTATTGTCTTTAACGGTTTTGTAGAAACAACTAAACAAATGGAAACCACATCAACATCGATCGATCGATCAGGTACATTATTTGATTTTTCCAAAGTATTTCATGTTAGAGTATTGTTTCAAACCGTTAATGTGTAATTTTCAAGTTTATCGAAGTCCATCTAATTGCAAGTTTGTTTTGTATTTGTGAAATATGTTGATCCAACTGCACAATTTATACTGTTTCCTGCCATATAAGTCAGAACACAATATAGGGATAAATTAGTCAATAATATCGTTGGATGCCGAATTGAAATGTTATTGGCTTCCAACAATTTACATGTCGATACATGTCAACAGTCTATATGAATATCATTGCTGAATATCTGTCAGTATGATCGTCAAGTTTCACCTGTTATGGTTTGATAGTTGACACTTCGATATGTCCTATGCTCAATCGCAAATACTGATGCTTCCATTTGTGTTGAGAATGGTTTAAGAGAGATGTTTAGTTAGTTATTGTAAGATGGTTAATCGTTGTCATTTGTGGATACACTTTCAGTACTTATGATACACCAAAAAGCACCTCATAATTGAGTACTCTATATTATATAGTTAACCTCTGGATTATGCTATTTGCTATTCCTGTTTACCTTAGTGCAAAATGTTTCCCTTGATCAAGATAACCTTATTATACAAACTACTGTGATGTAGCTTGACAAAAAGACTCATAAAATTAAGTAGTTCAAAAATAGTTATTGTCTTATTAAAATAGATCTAAATATGCCTGGAAAGCCTTCAATGAATTCTGCTTATAATCCAAGTATCTATTTATGGGCCATTGTTTTCCATTTAAATATAGCAATAATTAGTCAAAATATGTTTCCTAATGTGAGGCTAAAACATGTACTGACGTCATGAAAAACATTCAAATTGTTCGACTGAAATTAAAATTTGATTTCCTAGTTACCTTTTCGATTATCTATTGATAGAACTAATTGTCTTGGTTTAAAGAAATAAGTAATTCAATACTATTGTGGGACTCCTCAGCAGTGCGCATCCACGACCTCATCTCGCGAGATTCGGCCGTCCAGTGCTTCCAGGTTTTCCCTGGTGGTCTAGCTTCAATTGACTCACGCTTTTAACTATGAAAATACTAAATCTCCACAAAACTCCGTCTGATTATAATACTTAATTCTGTCACTGTTTTTTGACAAATTTCAGATAATACTGAAACAACAATCACTACTCAGAAACCACTCAGCGTTGGTGCTAAAATAGTCCTAGGTATTCTGGATATCAAAAACAAAGTTTCCAATTTATTCAAGAAAATCAAAGGTGAAAAATAACTTGGACATCTTTTTCAATTTATAAATGTTCTCAATGATAATACCTCACATTCTCCTTTAACATTTTCATAAACTATTCCAAGAATATTAGATGAATTATGATTCGAAATACAAGATATTAACGAAAAGAATTGTAACAGTTTTCATAATGAACAATGTACAATGT
Source organism: Schistosoma mansoni (assembly GCF_000237925.1). Classification (NCBI taxonomy): domain Eukaryota; kingdom Metazoa; phylum Platyhelminthes; class Trematoda; order Strigeidida; family Schistosomatidae; genus Schistosoma; species Schistosoma mansoni. The sequence continues at coordinate 6,134,793 of NC_031496.1, forward strand.
CGAATAATCTCCACGAATTCATGTCCCCGTTGATTATTTGTATACTTACTTACTTACATACTTATGCCTGTTACCCCTCGTTGAGGAGTATAGGCCACCTACCGGTATTTTCCATTCAACCCTCTCCTGAACAGTCTTTTCCAGTTGTTATTCATCCTTTTCATATCTGCTTCAATCTCCCGGCGTAATGTGTTCTTTGGCCTTCTTCTTTTCCGCTTCCCTTTAACAGTCCAAGTTAGGGATTGCTTAGTGATGTAAATTATTTGTAGAAGTCTTGATTATTTATTATTTTGACAAAAATTTGTCTTCGGATCATTCAGATATATTCAGATATGACATAATTAATAGTTTAAATATTTTCATAGAATATTCAAAAAATAAAGAATCATCGAGTAAACAGTTGTTCTACAGTTTTAATTCAATAAATATGGAAAACCACCATGGAAAACCTGGAACCACTGCTTGACGGCCGTTTCGTCCTATTGTGAGACTCTTGAGCAGTGTGCATCCACGATCCCGTTTCGCAAGGCTCGAACCCAGGATCTACCAGTCTCGCGCGTGAGCACTTAACCGATAAAAAACTGAGCTGACATCCAACGGTGTTAATGTCTAACTTCAACCGATCCACGAAATTGAGCAACTATTCACCAATGTCATAAGTGAGTTGATATCTCCCAGCAGACGTGGTAGGTCCTAGGTTCGAATCTCGTGAGGCGGGATCGTGGATGCGCACCGCTGAGGAATCTCACAATGGGACGAAATGGCCATCCAGTGCCTCCATGTTTTCCTTGGTGGTCTAGCTTCGATTGACTCATGACCTCAACTCTATATATCTTATAAAGGCCAAAATAAGGCCTACCTTAATGAATTTGACAATGTTATATATTATAATTGGTAAATAATTCCCATCGCTTACGACATAAACACTTCAATATATGTATAAGAGGAATTTCGTAGTGTTAGTCGAGGTAATAATAATACTAGTAATAAAAATAGATGTGTTTCCAACATAATTACGATAAAACAATTGCAATGAATTGGGAAAGATGAATGTGTAGATTATGAAAGATAAAAACAGAAATGGATTTGGGTGAAGAATAAGTGGTTTATAATGTCAAGTTTAGGCATCTAGTTTTCCATTCTTTGATGATGGTAAATATAGAGTCTGGATATACATCTTCTGGTCAATTGAGTTAGGCTTTCTGAAGTTGATCCAGTTTGTCTCAGCTAACTAGAGAAGTCATAATGTAGCTTCTTTAGGTAGATTGTTTGGAAATTGATATAAGACAGAGAAGCGTTTTATTTTTCTTCTGGTTAGTTTTCTACGGGATGAGGTCGCTTACCCAATGCTAAACCATCCACCTTTATCCGGACTTGGGGCCGGCAATAGCCTTCGGAGGAGCTACACGCGGAGTTAAAACAGAGAAGGCTTCATCTATTTTAATTTGGTTTTTATTATCGACCATATGAGAAAGAATGTTGCTGTTAATCGATTTAATGGATCTTTTTTCCCAACCAGGCGGGTACATGTTCACGAACACACAAGGATAAAGCCATCTGAGTGCGTACTGAGTAACTAGCTGCAGAGGAGCAGATGAATTAGTATACTCACACGAAGTAGCTACCATCGGCAACCTATGGTTGATTTCTTGTGTAAGTATTAGTTTGGTTGAGAAGAATGTTTGCTTGAAATTTTAACTATACATATTAATATATTAAGACCAATTTAAATTACAGAATACTATTAGATGCCCATCATTCGGACTTGTATGCTTGTCGTATTCAGTAACTATATTCACATCAAAGAATTTAACAATTATCACTAACCATAACGAGTATCATTTACAGCACGGTTATTTTTATATTTCATTGTGGTAAAAATATTTTCGTCTCATCTTAAAAGTTTCTCCGGTTCGTCCAATGAAATGATTGGTTTTAAAATGGTAATTATTGGTTACATATTTCTGAAGAGTAATATATAACACTCGATCACCTTTCCGCCAAGATATGAACGTAAATAACTTAAAAATTATTAGCTCTATTGTTTCGAACGTTCTCATGAATACCGATAACGTATTCTTGAGCACGTTGTATCTGGTAGCTGTCCAATCCCTTGGAGCTTTGAAGAGTGCCATCATAAATTATGAAAGGGCGACATACTGTGATTATGTGCTTCTTAATTCTCATTTCCATAAGAATTAGAGGCCTTACATAAAAATCATTTGCAATATCATAAAGAGCGTAATTTATTAAATGAGTGAGATCAACCTTCAATTGTAATGTTAAAGGTTTGCGATCTGTAGTCTCTCAACTGTTCTTCCGCCTGATATTCACTCGAAATGTGTTCAGGTGAAAAGAAATATTCAGACGTGACAGTTTTTCGTAGTTTCCAAAGCTATCTTATAGTTTAAATTCATTTAGTATTGTTTGTTTTAATCTTCCAGTCGATGTGTTAGGAGTACAACTGGTCAGTCTCTAATTAGCATATGTGCATACTGTGCGTGTTGCCTCGATATAGCCTTAATTCACAAGCATGGTAAGCAGAGATGGATACTAAATGAATTTAAACTTCACCTCATCGCACAAGCAAGAAGCTATCAGTACTCAGTGGCCGAGTGGATAACACGACGGCATTTGAAGCGAAAGGTACTGGATTAGAGTCCCAGAGTGAACATCAACTCTGAGATGCAGGTACATCCAACTGACGAGTCCCGAATAAGCCGTAACGCACGTCCTGGATTCCACTGCTAGCCACTATCCATCTCTGCTTACTATCTTATAGTTGTTGTCAGGTGGTTGCCATCAAATAACAACTATTCCCGCGTCGCTATTCATAACTATTTGTCTGTTCAACTCATACAGCTGAGCATCCAAAAAAGACTTTATTCCATAATTTGGAATACATCACAGTAACAATACAGTGTTGTTTATAGTTTCGCGAGTAGCATGGTTTACAGAAAGATGCCACAAGTACCGTTGACGTTATCTGAAGCATATGAGTCTCAGATCGAAGCATTTAATTCCAGGAATAAATAAATATCAGGAATCCAAAAGAAAAACAGTCCCAACTATCGAATGAACGTTGATTCGGATGCCAAGTTAAGTCATGAAGAATATGGTGTTTCAATACACTCGGAAGAATCCAGTGACAGAGACAACGAAGGCAAAGACGCTCATGATAACAGACTGTGTGACATGACATCTTGTTCAGTAGGGATGATTAAGCAATTCGAACCAAGGGACCAAGAGAAGGCTATTTTAAGGCCATGCGCAATTTGATTTCAATTATTACTTTCAATTACGATACAAATTGTGTCAATAAACTAATGTCGTTCACATTCCGTTTACGTTTCTGTATTCTTAATGACAGTTCAGCCATTACTGCAAATAACGTTACGTATCCATGAGCTATTTTTACTGTTGCAACTGTTCCTTTTCTTATATTTCCGATATCTGAATTCACATTGTCCTTATGTATTCGAAAGAAATCGGCATGGAAAATTCTGTGATACGCGAAACCGATTACACTGCAACAATTACATTTTTAAGAATAACAAATAATGACACATGTATGACGTAGTTAAATACTTGACGACATTATTGCGATTCGTCTGTACACGTAATAGTTAATATCATTTGGACATGATTCTCAACACATTCGTCACATCCATTTAACGTAATGTGAATAATGACTACACAGTCATTTGATAGTACTCATTTTTTATATCTTACACATACGCAACAGACACTAAGATGTATGTTTTTCATGCATGAAAACATAAGAATACGTTCAGCCGTATAATTACAACTTGTATTAGCACTCATCGCTAAGCACTATCTGTTATTTTATTATATGCTATTATGTTAACGGTGAATGATACGAAATAATCATTAGACGCTTTGTCAGTGCCTGTGAACTCCATTCCTACATAATACAATTCAGTCAATGCACATTAAAATTCTGTTCGACCTTAAAGTGTTTATTACAACGTATTATGATTAAGTGTCAGTTTTCATAGTTCACTTGAATCTTGCCATTGATGTTTTGGACTGCATTTGATCAGTCTCTTATTGGTATATGTGCATACTATGAGTATTGCCTCGATACTGCCTTAATTCACAAGCATTATAAGTAAAGATGGATAGTGGCTAGAAGTGGAATACAGGACGCGCGTTTCATCCTATTAGGGATTCGTCAGCTGGATTTACCTGTATCCCGGAGTTGATGTCCCATTATTTTACTAAAATTAGGGATTTATGTAGGAAGATCAGTTCGCTATTAAAACAAAAGTGTTTCTTTGGCCAAGATCGACTGAACTCAAATAAATTATCATTAATCCTTAGAGAATATACAACATAATCAGTTGAAAATAATAATAAATAACTGATTATAAATCAGAAGGGGTTTTGTGGATATTTCAGTATTTTCATAGTTGAAATCATGAGTCCATTGAAGCTAGATCACCATGGAAAACCTGGGACCACTGCTTGACGGCCAACTCGTACTATTATGGGACTCCTCAGCAATGCGCATCCACGATCCCGCCTCACGAGATTCAAACCCATGACCTACCAGTCTCGCACCGGAGCACTTAACCAATAGACCACTGAGCTGGCATCCAACGGTGTCAATGTCTAACTTCAACTAATCCACGATGTTTGAGCAACCGTTCACCCATTGTTTTCAGTGAGTTGTTATCTCTACAACAGACTTAGTTGAACTCCACTGGTCACTGCTTCCCACTAGAACTCAAGGAAACATTCCTTACAGTCAAACTGATTATAGGTCACATATTAGCAATACATATTTCGAGATTACTCAAAAGTTCATATCATGCAATGAATACCGATCTATTTTATAATAGTACATTTAAACTTTAATAACAAATTTTCAGCCTATTCAGCTAGAAAATATAAACTTTTCATGATCATATCGAAACTAAACTTCAGTACAACCAAATAACCATTTATAAAGTTGACCTCATTCATATTTGGCAGTTTATTCGCCCAAAAATTAATTGATCTATCAGATGTAAACCTGTTTAGTAACGACTAACACTGTCTATATTTTAATTGTCCGTCAAATAATAGTTGTTATTGTAACGTTTAGCTGTTTCGGGTTCGATATGTCAGTAGAATTTGTACGTGTCTCATGAATAGGCTTAACAAATAAATCCGATGACTTGAAAAATGATTCCCGACGTTAATCACATAAATTACTTTACAATAAACTATATGACCTAAAGTGGAGAGTAATGATTTAGCCTTATTCAATTTTTCATATTTCAAATATTAATGTTTGAATTGTCATTTCGAAATAAAATCGAAAATATTAAGATAATGATTTAGTCTGACTGCATACTTACAAAAGCACAATAGCTGATTTATATTCTTGCATACACAGAGAAGTATACTGGTCACATACATAGATTGAACAGTTTATTTTTGAGAAAAATTTTTATTGATGAGTCAATTAAAGCTAGACCTCTATGGGAAACCTGGAAGCACTGGACGACTGTTTCGTCCTAGCATAGAACTTCTGAGCAGTGCACATCCACGATCCTACCCACGAGATTAGAACACAGGACCTATCGGTCACGCTCGCGAACGCTCAACCTCTAGACCACTGAGCCGGCATCTAACGGTGGTAATGTGTAAATTCAACCGATTCACGAAATTGCGCCACCGCTCCACTGGCAGTATCGTGGATGCACACTACTCAGGAGTCCATACTAGGACGAAACGTCCATCTAGTGCTCCCAGGTTTTCCATGATGGCCTTGCTTCAATTGACTCATGAATTCAACTATTAAATTACTAAAATCTCCACAAAGCTTTCTTCTGATAACAATTTATATGTTAATGAATTCGAGAAATTTAATAACCACTACATATTTAGCTATAGACTACTATGCTTAAGAATACAATATTGCGTTTACTGTCGATGCCTTTTCAAAACGAAACAAGACGACTTTATCGTATTAAAAATTACTGTTTGCAAATATTGTAGCGAGCAGAACACGACTGGGGCCAATCGAATGTATTTCAGTAAATTCTAATAACCATACAATAAACAGTTAATTTGCAAATTAACAACCAATTGTCTCAATTTTCACTGTTCCTTCTCTATTTCCATTGTTCATGCATTTTCCTACCAATTGCGCTTCATTTCAGTTCTTCCCTCATCGGTCTTCTGCCAAATAAATTCTATGTCTGACCGTCGCCATATACTACTTATATGGATATAAGTAGACCACATCACAATATCACCTAAGTACTAATATTATTTGCTTCTTTCTCTTAAATCATTGTTCATTTTTACGAAAGCGTAAACTATTATTCATTCATTAATCTTTAACGTCTAGCGTGAACATTATTTACCGTATTCATTATCTTATCACGATGATTTATTCATATGTTTTTATACACACAACGATTATTATAAGCTCAGATGTTATACATAATCTAACCGTTGTCAAGATACCTGACAATATCAGTTCCGTTTCTACGTGGTGAGAAAGAGATCTAAGTACAAATATTATCTCGACATCGTGTAGGGCCAGTGAAATGTCACTGAGTCCTTACCAAATCATCCTTCAGTGGGTTGAGGAATACTGAACAGATCATCGACTCCTGTCAACGTCAAACAAAACCAACGAGCGTCAGTTGATCATACTCCATGAACTGGTTCCTGTGGTGATGGTCTCAATATCTTCTCTGTACTCATTCTTACTAATATATTTCCGTAATTATGTTCTTTGTGTTGTACGGTCTTCAAAGGAGCCATAGTACCTTGATATGTCTAAGGGGTAATCCACGTTAGGTGCTGACTATGAGGTGTGACTTTGAAGTTATCTTTTAGTCACACTATTCCCGTTTAACTCGAGCAAGCCTCCAATCATTCGACATAGATCATCTACATTGGTGATCTACAATCTATTTACAGAAAGGAGTATAATTTGGCAGTCGAATAAAATTGATGTGCTTCTTTCAGAAGTTACAACTTATATCAAACGCAGATGGAACGGTAAAAATGAATAAATGAAAAGCATTAAACCTTTGTTGATCGATCTTGTATAATCTGCCATTTTGACGTTTTCGGTTTGCCCTACAATTTATGTAATCTAGAACATCTAGTTTCAATCATATACTGTGATATTTCTAAAGCTTGACATTAGTAATCATCAGCTTCTTATCAGTAAACTCAGATACAACAGATACGGAAAACTTCTGACTGCTTGTCTAATTCATTTTTCAGTCACCGATACCAAATAGAAAAAAATAAACTCCTTGTCAGACATTTTTCCGGACTCAGGTAGGGTAATACAGAATAGTGCTGAATGTACTATGCTGTTTATCAGTATTATTCTGCAGACTGGAATAAACAATTATATTAAGAAGACTGTGGCAAACAAAATAGTTTGCCCAATAACAATAATTGGCGCGTAAAACGTAATATTTTAGTTCAACCATTAGGTGTATAAGACAATTAAATATTATTCCTTCAAAATATTGTTGAAAAAGACGACTCTCTCCAAATCAAAAGTTACCTCTATTTTTTAAAGCATAGAGCATTCTCTCAGTAACCTCGATTTTGCCTAGTGACAACCATAACAGATTGTTTGACATTCGTGATAATCTCTCATCCCACATTTTATTAACTAGAATCACACTTGTATATTGTGGCTAACACAGTTCATTTCGTGACAATTATTGCTCATTGAACCCGTATGAATAACAAAATTCATTGCCAGTTCGTCAACATCGAGAATTTACGCTAATAGTTAGACATTAATTCTTCATCGTTAATCACCTCCAGTTTCATGTCATTCATTAGTGTTTGGTTGCACTTGTGCTTGATATAACAACTAACAGACTTATCACTGAAAGTAGATAAATAAATAACAAACACAACTAGCAAGTGTAATGTGAATGTCGTTTCCTAGTACACTGTACATGTTGTTCTGTCAGTTGGATGGAATAGTTTATGTACGTAAATCATATGGAACAAGAATGCAGCTAATAAAGTTTCTCTGACTATAACAGCCGAAGTCATGAAATATAATATGCTCTCAGTGAGATGGTACTCAGATGCACCTGTATTTCAACAAATATATCAAATTAGCATGATTCATAAAAGATTTATCAGTATTGACAATGTGAGTGAAGTAAACAACATTCATTATAGAATTTTCACAAACTTCCACAATGAGTGGATTATTAATCATTAAGTTAGTCTGAATACAATATGTTGATATGATTTCTTGACAAAATATAGAATTGGTCATTGACAGAAAACATATTCTTCTTAGACTGGTAAAATCTGTTCTATTATTCGATTAACTTGATATATTGGAATAAACAACACGGTCTTTTAACATCTGTCAACTTTCTCAACAACTACTAGCACATTACACAAAAACACCACATTTGAATGAAGAACAATGCGAAAACAACAAATTTCGACTCACCTAATTATTGTTCCCATTTGTCACACAATGCAACGTATTCGTGATTCAAAATGACTAATTTATTTTAAAAACAATGACCAATCATCATCGGTTAATCAACTCTTAACTGCGTATAAATTGTACAGCATTACATTCATGTAGATGACAAGAGAGAGTATTCTCAAACAGATGAATATCAAGACCGTTTTCATTTTCGTGTTGGTTGCTATTTGTCAGAGGATTGAATGTGGACGTCGTCAACGTAAGTGACTGAGATGTATACGATGCGTCACTGTTTTGTATACATGTATTTTAAATCTGATCGCATACAATGATTATATGTACATCACTCTGTTTATTTCCACAGTTTTAATTGCAACACGTCTTGAGTAGAGTGACATTGGTGATTGACTTATATTAAAAGGTGGCAACTAATCCACTTAGTTAAGAATCCACTGAAATAGTGAACAACCACAAACCTATACTCTGTGATGAGAAACAAAGTTGTACATTGAAAGCAAACGATTATCGGAAAAGAGAGAGTGGGTAATCGTTGTCACTTGTGGAGTGGTATATGAACCGACTGGTCACCACATAATGCCACATCTCTCTAACGTGTGAAACTACAAATTCCACAATGTATTTGTGTAGTCAGTTACATCATTTTGTCTGGATGTAGAATAGGAACACTCGATTTTATAAATGGTATTTTATGAAATCTGATGCAGTGAAATACCGTGCTGATATAGTTGAAATAGTTGTATAAGGCGATTGAGAGTAGTCGACTGTAAAATCTGTTTCACATGAAACTTTGAGGGAATGGATACATCCCGTATGAGTTATATCAGTGTAACCCACATCCACAGTATGAAATTTCATGTCTGAGTTTTTGTGAAGGGAATGACATTATGGAGAACTGACGTGTCCACTTGATCGCTCAATGACTCATATCGTGTTTGTCTAATATTCAGTGTTGATCGAATTCTTCATTCTAAAATGACGAACTGTTATTGGACTTATGTGAATTTCCACACTGCACACGAGACTGAACACAAAGCAATCGAACTAAAATCCCATGTTGGATATTGTCACCAGCTAGTCAGTCAACGTCACGCCCCTAACAAAATTCCTGTTTAGTTGCTGAACACACTAGTTGGCATGTTCATGTGAAAATGATTGAACGTGAGACACACTTATTTCTGAGCAACATACCAATTATTTCGATTATCGCATATACTTGATCATCTCGATTTATTCTGTTTACTACTCTGTTTACATACTGCATGAACTATTATTCATCGCTTGACTGCTCATTGTAGCCACACCAGAGGAAATATGTAGTAAACCGATGAGAGAAGGCCACGGATCAGAGAGTATAGCCAGATTCTACTATAATTCACTTGAAAACAAATGTTTACCATTCACATTCAGAGGACGTGGTGGCAATAAAAACAGATTCCGAACCGAAGATGAATGTCAGCGTGTATGTATGTCAAATGAAAACAACTGAAATCGACAGTGAATGTCTGATCAAAGCATCATCAAACAAGAGATGTGAACAACGATCATTGAAAATATGTGCAACACAAATAAACATTATACAAAATTCAGCACAATTCGTATTGTCTTGTTAGCCTGATTAATTTGTGTTTTGATTTGTGTTTGTAATAGATATAATGATTATTCTCCTTGTTCTAAACTGAAGAGATGAATTAGTCACGGTTGGGTTCAGTTTTCTACTTTCGATAAAGGTATCCAGTGTTGGACTTATTGAAGTGTAAATTATCAGGCTATAAGAGGAACAAGTCAAATGATGATTCTGTAATGTACGTGAACATCGATCATCGAATCAGATTTTCGCAAATGCACAAACCGCTTTATGAACCGAATTCAAAAACACATATTGTGTTAAGAGTTTGACATTTGTACATGAGGATTAGATAATGTCTTTGGAACAGAATATTTTGCCAACGAAATTCGTGAAAATAAATCTTCAGAACAAACTACACATTTCAGTGGTGATTTGCTGATCATTCACATTTGAGATAGAGATAATAATTTGACTTGAAAACAAACTGGGTGTATTTGGTTCTCTTCACAAATTTTACTAAATAAAATATGACGTAGAATCGGGATACAATGGATTCACTGTATTTCTTTGCTCACTCCTCGCTTACATACAAGCTGATAATTTTGGTTAGTTTGATTTATCAGCATACTTCGACATGCGAAATAATAGCTTATCCAACTATAATTACTAGGGGGGAAAAGATTTAAAATGTGATCACTGTTGCAAACTAGATTTTTCAACAGGCTCAATCAATGTTACAAATGATAGTCTGTGAATTTTCAAGACTATTCTCACTAAGCAACATAACGGAAAACTGAGAGGTTTGGAGCGAGATGTATGGGTTAGACTCACTTGTGTACTATTATAACTGACTGAGAGGAAAATGTGAGAAATGGGCAAAAGTATTTTTGGTTACCAAGTCAGATAAAATTTAACCAGTGACACTCACTGAACACAGAAGTCAGGTTGAATCCTATTGCACTATCCGAAAATATTATTTGTGCATAAAGACATTCTTTACTGATCATTTTGAATGCATTCGTGTCTTTGAAATTCGTCAGAATTTTAGAGATTTGTATGTGATTCCATTACTTCATGTGATATCCATGTTTACTCTGCCTTATCATATCATTTTATTGTTGGAGTATTGTTAATGTATTCACATTTCGTAGGATTTGATAACTTTTCATCAATTTATCTAGGATTATCTACCTACTGTTTTATTTAGAAGAAGCATGTGATAAATACAATAAATACTGAACTCCTTTTAATATCGTTGAATTCATATCATTGTTCACGGTATAGCTGTATAGTAATTATCTTCATTTTATTATCATTGAGATCTATACTGCGATTGAATTAATGGACAAATAAGAGTTACGATTTCTCTAACAAACAAATGAAGGCGTTCAATGATTTGGTTGTGTCATTCAATAAGCACACCAACGTATAATAACTAGAACGATAAATGTTGTTTTTCATTTGTGAGCGCATCTCAGAGGAGGTGGAACTAGGTGGTTATTTTATTGAATGAATAAAACATAGAACTTTCAAATATCTGTTATGTATCTCAGTTTCTTCAACCCTGTATTTTAGTGGTTCCTTACCATTTATTCATATATCTAAGAACATAAGAATGTTATTCCGTGCCCAAATTTCTGCTATCAATATGTTTTTCTGAACAAAAGAAAGAAATATTCTCGACCAGTGTGTCCAAGTTTCATTTCCTCTTACAATCGATCACAAATCGATCTATCAGTTGGTTTGAATGCTATAGACGTGTTTAAGTTCCCCTACCTTATACACAATTTAAATCAACAGGACATTATCGGTTTGATAGTCTTTTGTCAATCAATAAAGTAATCTGTAGCACTACACAATATAGAACAGATCATCGATCCCTGTAAAAGCCAAGGACAACAAAACACTCATCAGTTAATTATACGTCAAGGACAAGCTCATCCGGTGGTGGTCTCATTAAAATCTGTATACTCATTCTTACTAATATATTTACATAATCAAGCTCTTTGTGTTATACAGTCTTCGAAGCAGACATAATACTTTGATACGTCGAATGGGGTAATCCACGTTAGATACTGACCGCGAGGTATGTCTTCTAAGTTAGCTTGCTCGTTACACCGTTCCTGTCTAACTCGAGTAGGCCTTCAATCAGTCCACATAGATCATCAACGTTGAAGATCTACAAAGTAATCTAGAGCACTACTCATAAAAATTGTTTCACTTACTTACTTTACGAGTATACTTATCAATATTTATTCGACATGATTAAAACATTGCTCAGTGATAAAAATCCTTAGTGGATTTTGTTGTTGGTCAATCTTTTCGGTTTACTCATCATATACTGTGATTTTACAAAATGATCCCGTATAATCGAGTTGGCCCATTCTTCCTACATAATTTGACACCTTTAGGTACAAACACTAAACGTTTTCAAAAATGTATGATTTTCTTTGGTAGATGATTTTGATTGTTCTCAGAACTGTTTTCAATCATTCAGTCACAATGCCACAAGTTATAATGTTAAAGTAAATTGTTGTTTACTGATTTAAGCTTTGTTTAGCAAAGCGTTTTTCCGAGTGGCTTTTTCAAAACAATAAATTCCATAGTAGAAATCAAAGGAAATTTGATCTCCATTACTTATGGTCATTGATCTCTCATTCATATTAATTGAGTAGTTCAATTGGTCATTTTTTATTAAGAGAAATCTGAAAGCCGTGGAAGGTGAAATATTTAATGTGATGTTGTACAGGATGAAGGGTTGTTGCAGTGAAAGCAGATTATTCAGAAATCGAAATGCCTAAATAAAGAGGAGATGATGGAAGCTGACTCGAAATTTTGGAAACAAATACTTTTGTCATTCATCATGAAGCAGTTAGTCAACAGTGTGTAAAAATGAAACCGCCTAATCAAGTGAGACGAATTTTAATTTGCATCCAGTCATTTACATGTTCATTTTGCAATATTTTGATCAGGATTTCTATCATAATGTCAAACTGTTTGAAAAGCTAAAGTTGTTATCCTAAGATAAAAACTTCATGTCCTATGAATGATAATGAACGAAAGACAAGTTTTGGAGTTACAAACAAGCAGGAAACCAGGATATCATCAATATCTGATTTGCTTATAATTGAGTAATCCCTAACAAATTCGTAACAACTACTGCTGTTACATGTTCGCACTCTCACACTGAAAACGTTAGCTAGGATGTTAACATTTCAGTCCGTTACAGAAGCGTGTGGAACTAGCTAATAACAACAAATTTAGAATCCTATCTACAACCTTTAAAGATATAGCAAATATGGCACCGATGTGCTTGACATCCAAATTCAGTCTATAATCTCAGTTTGTTGAGTGATGTGAAAAACAGTTCAGAATGCACAAATTATCTTATATTTCAGTTGCTTGGATCACTGTTTCAGTATCAGTCTCGGAGTGCGGTGTTCGAATTGTTAATTCACACGAAAATTCATCATGAAATTTGAATTTGAAACCCAATTCGGTTCTCTCGATTTGTAGTGACAACAAATATGAGTCTAATTTAAACACAAAATATGACAATTATGAACTGGTCTCAAACAACTACCATGAATGATTTATTGTTCCATTTGATAGACTAAAAGTTGTATTGGAGAATGAAAGATTATTTTGAATAAAATAAACAGAATTGAGCATAAATCAATGGATAGGACTGATATTCTTGTAATTGGGTTAATTCACATTGTCCAACTACAGGGAGTAACCTACAAGTTCTGTTAAATTTCGAAACATATAAAGACCCGTGTTAGTTAGATCCCATTCAATAGCTAAACAAATAGTCATAGGTGAATTTACTGTTTTGTAAGTATATTTTATTTGACATGAGATGTTATTAAACTAAAAACGAAAATATAGTTAGATGAATTCCAAATTCCATCTTCTTATTCCTCTGGTAATTATTCTCGGAAATGTACATTCTAAAGCTCGTCCAAGTAAGTGAATTCGTTTAACTGTAATGTTATCTTTATTGATAATGATTTGTAAATGTTGTCGAATGAAATAACCCTTTATTGAATAAGGTTTATTGTGATTAGATTTTAATGAAGGTATTTAAATGACAAATATGGACTTCTGTCTTTTATAGCTAGTTAATATCTTGGCCACTAGGCACTGATTGAAGTGGTAATGTAACTGGTTGGTGAACCACAAGCTTAAACATAGAGCAGTGAAATAAAACCGTTAAATGGAAGTTAGGGTCGATCTTCGAAATCATACGACGATAATTCATGTCAACGTGCAACCCATGATTTTTGAATAAATGAGACTATAATTTACGGACGACCTATGGGCGACGCCAAAGTGTGAGCTTGAGAGTGTCCACCTAATAACTAGGACTAAATGAGTGTTTGTGAACCAATGTGAGGGATAAGAATTATGATTGACAGTTGATGGATTTAAGGTTTTCATCACGAAGTGACAACAGCTAAAATGCCGAAACTCTATTTAGCCAAAGAGATGAGTGAACTTAATACCGAAATCCGAGACCCGTTATTTTATACCTGATTGGTTCATCCATAAATTATAGTCTCGCCTTTGAATACACTTTTCCACAATCATCACAGATTTCTTAATATTGGAACATACAAGCGAAAAATATGTCTGATAAATGTTATACATAATTCGTAATTATTCATAGATATAAAACATCGGTTCTTTGATAAACGATTCCCTATCAAATAGAAGAACAAGATTCGAACAGAGAAAAACTTGAATTCAGCTGTAATACCAGGTGCTTTTCAACTTCTTAATTAACTTTGCTTTTGAAATGTATTTATTCATGTCGTCTATAATACCATAATAACTCTGACACAGAGCGACTTTTGATCACTCATTCAAACGCTGAAAATGATGTTCATTCAGAAAAAAATTATTGAATGATTTTTCATCGTAGAAAGCTTGAGTCAATTGAAGCTAGACCACCATGGCAAACCTGGAGATACTGGACGGCCGTTTCGTCCCATTATGGGACTCCTCAGCGGGTTCGTGGATGCGCACTGCTGAGGCGTCCGATAA
>NC_031496.1:6150081-6160827 GCF_000237925.1 Schistosoma mansoni
GCTTCTTAAATAACAATGCTTTTGAAATGCGTTTATTTATATCATCTACTGTACCATAATAATTCTGATACAGAGCGACTTTTGATCTCTAATTCAAACTGTTAAAATGGTGATAAATACAGCGAAAAATTAGTGACTGATTTGCTGATAGCACATAATTTGATGAAACAATCTCACAACGTTTGTAAAAAAAGACGGATAGTGGCAAGCAGTGGAATCAAGGACGCGCGTTTCATCCTATTTGGGACTCGTCAGCTAGATGTACCTACATCTCAGAGTTAATGTTCACTGTGAGACTCGAACCCAGTACCTTTCAATTCAAACGCCACGCGTTATCCACTTGGCCGCTGAGTTCTGATAGCTACTTGCTTGTTCGATGGGATGAAGTTAAAATTCACTTGATGTTGTTTGCTTGTATTTTTTTATTGTTGTTTAAGACTGCAATTGATCAGACCGTTACTAGCATATGTGAATTTTTGTTGCAATAGAAAAAAGATCTTCCTACATAAATCTCAAATTATGGTAAAATAATGCAACATCAACTCTGGGATGTAGGTACATCCAGCTGACGAATCCTAAATAGGATGAAACGCACGTCATGGATTCCACTACTAGCCATTATCCATCTTTGCTTACAATGCTCGTGAATTAAAGCTATATCAAAGCAATACGCACAATATGCACATATGTCAATTAGAAACTGAGCAGTTGCAGTCTTAACACATCAATGGGAAGATTCAAACAAACAATACTAAATGAATTTAATCTCACAACCTGTTTTGACCTAAATTAATGTCTTATGGTATGACTATATTAGTTGTCGTGCTTGTACGAAACCAATAATTTTGCAGCATTTCATAGAACTCACATACTACTGAATAATTAAAAATTAATATTTTGCACAAACCATCAAATATTCTCAAGAATCCTCATTTATTGCTTTTAACTTCAGAAACTCCAGATGAAATATGTGCCTTACCACTGAAAAAAGGATATTGTCTTCAAAACAAACCACGATTCTACTACAATCCGCTTGAAAACAAATGTATACCGTTCACTTACAAAGGATGTGGTGGAAACGAGAACAGATTTAAAACTAAAGAAGCCTGTGAAAGAATGTGTTTGAAAAGATCAACAGTGCAATCTGTAACTAACCAACCAAAAACAACTCCTTCATGGAAGAGTGCTAATGAAACAACTACAAGAATCATTACTATAACAAAGTCAACTTCACAGAAGAAATAGAACCATTCAAATACGTTTAAAAGCATTACGAACATTCTTTTCAAATGTTGTATTCAATAGGAATAATAAATTTTTGTTAAGTTTTAAACTTCAAATGTGACTTTACCACAAGCATATGGAAACCCCATCTGTACTGAAATATGTCCTTTATTTTTTGAACAAAAATTATTTAATTCTCAATCTCATAGGCAAAATAGGTTCGTCTGAAACTATTCATCATTCGTGTACCATTGTTCGAATAAGCGTTTTCGAATCGTTCCATTCAATTTTATTAATTCACTTCACGAACCGATGTATATACTCACCAAGTTCTCAGAGATTGAAGATTTTGAAATTCTCTATTCTAGTATGATCATTAACTAACCATATTTAAGAATGCGCCATTTATAACAATATAGTCATTTGCAATGGAATTCAAAGTTACTTGATACTCTTACCGTTTTTTCTGAGCAGTGTAACCTATATGGAACTTTATCACCAAAATATCCATCTTTGTACAAGTTGAATTCAGAGATCATCTTTGCCTACTTAAATATATAACAATTTAAACAAATTATCTGTTAGAACCACATCAGAACGTTTTATTAGTTACTGGTGTGATGAAGAATCACTTTTAAAATACAGTATCCCTAATCAATACTAAAGATAATCCACTTTGGCTAGTGACTATTTTGTTTTCATGAGTAGAACAGAATTGTTACCAAATTACTCTCTGACGTTTGCATCATAAACATAATCACAATAAGCATTACCAAAATATCTCTTAGGATTGTCTAAAAGAAGTGTCATTAGTTAGAGGAACTATTACTTCATTCGTTTTCCATGTAATGAAGAAATCTAGTATGTAGCAACGACGTAATCTAAGTATTCTAACTAAATATGAAAAACGAGGTTAGATAGTGTGTTGACGTCAACTTACGTGGGACTGACATCTTGATAGATTTGCAAACTAAACACGGTTAAATTGAACGAGTCCGATAGTGATGAAATCGGTCATCACTAATTACTAATCATTGGATTTCTCACGGCTTACATCATGGACTAATTTTAGTCAGCCTGCCATTGAAGATACTTAGGGGATAAAGCAAACTGATTGAAGTCAGACACTCAAATCATTGGAAGATGGCTCAATGATAAAGATGTTAAGAACTTGTCAAGATATAAAGTTATTGGATCAACATCCATTGTCGTCTTGTGTAAATACAGCGATCTCCAAAAGCCCTTTTATACTACTAAAATGAGTGTTTTTCCTACGTTTAACAACTACATAGTTGAACTAATATAACAATCTTTTCTCGAAGTTTCAACACTTACTCTTTTAAATAGTAGCATAGAAATTTGTTAAAAGTGTGCTGTTTTGGAGAAGGTACGAAATAATGTAGGCATTATTCTCATATTAATCAGTTTATTTCTAATGTAACTGTATTCATAGTGAATTGTTTCATACAATGACCATTTGTATAGGAACTGATTTTATTCTTACAAACCGTAAAGTGACCATTCACTTGATTGAAACCTCAAATTTATACTTATCGACCAAGAGATATCGAAATAAACAGTGGTTATTGGATGCAATGAGATCTATTTATACACATGTTCAATTGTGTTCCTGGAGTAATCACCTTGTTTTTAAACAAATACGTTTGTCTCTAGTCTAGGCATAGTAAAATAATCTCCAGAGGTTCCTATGTTTATGAGTCTTGTTAAGTGAAAAATTTATTAATTAACATAGTTGAAATCATGAGTCAATTGAAGCTAGATCACCAAGGGAAACCTGGAAACACTGGACGGCCGTCTCGTTCCATTGTGAGACTCCTCAGCAGTACGCATCCACGATCTCGCCTCGAACTCATGACTTACCAGTTTTGCGCCAGAGTACTTAACCGACATACTTAGCCGGCATCTGATACTGAAATCTCCACAAAACCCCTTCTGATTATTGATTAACGTCGTCTTGCTACCCTGGATTATTTCAAGGTTTTATGACTTCTTTCTTAATGGTCAAAAACTGATCCAAGTCTTTATTCAAACACACACAAATATTGTTTAACCTCTATAATATTACTTCTTTTGCGTTTATTTGATATAATATTTACTAAAGATCATAATTTGAAATTGTATTTCTAGTTGCTGGATAATATCATGCATCTGCTCCAAATTCCAATATGACGGTTATTACAGGATATTTCAGTTGCCTTCAAGTAAACTGGAACACCTATAATGCTCCATCGTGCTATGACAAAATCTTAGCAACAATTAATATATGCTGCTGTTAACACTGGTTCGTACCCCAACAAGGCACGATAATATATACAGTCTGTATGACAGTTTAATTTTCTTATTATTTTAGCCAAATGGTGCTCAAAATGGTTTTTCGAGATTAACACGTTAAAATAAGGATGGATGTGTTTCGGTTATACTTTACCCAACCTACATATTATCATAAATAGTAAGGTATTATCCAAGTTACATACAGTAGTGGACTTAGGACACTGGTATTCCTACGATTTGTCCTTCTCAAAACAGCTATCAAAACAGACCTCCTAGTCTCAATGTCAAATTTGTTGATAATGAACTATTTACGTACTGAAAAATTTATCACTGATTTCCAACATAGCTTCCTTAAAACTCAGTCTTTTACGACCTCTCAATTTGACTTCGTAGTGAATTGCTTCCGAGACAACTCCTTGAGCTTCGTGTATCAGTTGCCCTAATTACCGTTAATAAATAAATCCTATCGGTGTATGAGTGGACTAGAACTCAGGTATTCCTACGATTCATCCTTCTCAAAACAGCTATCAAAACAGGCCTGCTAGTCTCAATGTCTTGTGGGTTGCATAATTTGTAACCTCTGCAACAAATAGTCACATATTTTTATGTACAAAGTATATCTCCGACCACTCTTGGAATCATGCTGACACATTGTTAGTGGTGTTGGCATAAAGGATAAATGAAGGCTGAAATCCGTTCACAGATGATTTATATTGATCATTCTAGCGATTGACTCTGGCTTAAGTGATAAGTTCAGTTATATTAGAATTGAGTTCCACACTTCATGAAAGAGGAAAATCAAAATAAATCTAATCTTCTCCTTCTTCAAATTACTTAATAAACTATCTATCACATCCAATGATACGACTAAATATGCAGAAACTCATACGTACATCATCTAAAACCCTTTGTCATTAGTGAAACAGTCTCGTCTTAAATGTTCTCTCCTTGAGAACTACTTTATCAGCAAATTTTCCAAACTCTGGAATAACTTACCACAATCTATCGATGAAATAAAACCACTCCCATTCTTCGTTTACCACATTGATGCTTACTTCCTCCTCTGAAATCGCTTGAAATGTTCTTACATCTGAAGGTATATCCTATTCTACAACTGAGGTTCTCGGAACTTTAAATCCTTAGCCGTTCTAATTACTGAATTCACTATGTAAAACCACCAACTAAACTTCCTTACCTGCTAATATTTTATCCTGACACTGTCTATGGTAACCTTAACTGATTTTGAATAATATCTATCGTGAACAGTATATCATTGAGTCATCTGACACATGTATTGTGGTAGACTTGAATGACATATTTTAGTAATTATTTCTTTGTTGTTAAGCGCTCTCTGTTTCTGTTTTATTTCCTCTAGTTGTAGATGATTATAATTCATTCGTTGTGGCATAGGAAACGATCTTAAATACATCATTCACACATTACTAGGAGGTCCGCATAAAATGAGGTGATTTTTCCCCTCTAACGTTCCCACCGCTATAAAACATGTGGAAAATGTAGTGTCTAAACAACTTTTGAACTAGAACAAGTTGAACAATCCGATATTCTGTATGTCCTCTACATTTATTATTACCGTTTATATCAAGCTAATCATGCCTGTAAACTGGTATGTATACTTTACTTATTAATTTTAGAATATATTATCATATCATTTATTCGTGATCACATATTCAGTTTAAAGCTTATTGAAGTTCATATCGAAGCACTACACTCAGAAGAATAACACAACTGAATTTATCTCAACTAACCATGTATCATTCAACCTTTTTTTCTTCGGGATCTTTGGAATAAAGACCAATTTTCAAACTTCAATTATTTATGAACAATTTCAAACAATACAAAACAAATGAATTGAAGTAGTATGAAGCTAATTATCACTACTCCAAAAATCCATTTACACTTTATACCTTATACTTAATAATTCTTAATTATCGATAACATATTTGAGAGGTTCATTCAGAACTCTTTAGTTAATTATTATTTTTGATTGTATAGTTGAAGTTAGACATTAACACCGTTGGATGCCGACTCAGTGATCTAGAGGTTAAGTGCTCTGGCGCAAGACTGGTAGGTTCTGGGTTCGAATCTCGAGACGCGGGATCGTGGATGCCCACTGCAGAGGAGTTCCACGATAGGACGAAACGCCTGTCTAGTACTTCCAGGTTTTTCATGGTGATCTAGCTTCAATTGACTCATGATTTCAAGTATGTATAGTTAATTGTTTATTGATTCATAGAACAATTGATGAATATCATTCGGTTTTTTTTCTTTTTCGAATAATCACAACTGTTTACTTGACTATTTCATTCATTTGAATACTGAAATCGGGTTTATATTTACTAAACATTATCGATCGATTTTTCAAAGGAAAATATTGTTGCTATGGTGACTGTTTCATTTTACATACAAAAAAAAACAAAAAAACGGCATAAAATAAATAAAGGGAACAGATACAATGAAAAATTGTTACTATTAAGGATTCGAAATTTTAAAAAATGTTGAAAATAATCGTCATTACAATGTGTAAATGTAAAATCAGATTAGAAGAGAAAGCCAAATAAAAAAAATCAATCCAAGTTTGTACAAAAACAAACAAACAGCATTTCTGTAATCCATATCACTCTATCTACTATGATATTTTTATCAATCCCTTAATGATTGCATAGATTATTATAATTTGGTGGGATATCATCACTTACATAATTTAATAATTTTAAAACGGAACTATTTGTAGTCATGGATTTGAAAAGTTTTATTAAAATGGGTGAATGATTTCGTGACCATGCATCTAATGAATTATTATGAATTGATTTGACTATTTGAATTGAACTTGCTTCATATCTAAGGAAAATAGATAGTAAATCAAGATGAACTGTTTCATTCTTTCAGATATATATGAAACTCATATAACTGAATGATAAGGAAATATGGATGGTGGCTAAAAGTGTGGTGGAGGACATAAGTTTCGTTCTGTTTGGGACTCATCAACCGGATGTCTCGGAGTGAGCATCAAATCTAGGATACAGGTAAATCCAGCTGACGAGCCCTGAATAGGACGAAACGCGCGTTCTGGATCCCACTACTAACCACCCCTCATCTCTGCTTTATAATCTTGTGATTTAAGGAAATATTGAAGCAATCTGAACAAGATGTATATGTGCCAATAAGATACCGTATAATAGCAGTCCTAATTATCATTGGGAAGATTAAAACAACCACTACAAAAATGAACCACGTAATTACAGTGTTTTGTAGAATTTATTCTTTACTAATATTGACATTTTTCAGATATCATGTTTCCATTACCCTTTATGTCCCCATATTTATCTGACTTTTTGGGAAAATATGTTTGGAAGTTTGATTATAAAAATTTGATATCGATTGTTAGACTTGATTGTAGATGTCTATTCAACATATTTTCATGAATATTCTGTTTGTAATGTAACTTCTATTTTGTTGGCTGCCAACGTTTTAATGATGGTTTAAAAACAAAATGAGTATGGAGTTATATAGATTATTTGGATCGTTCCATTGATGTTAATGACTGTCATTGATTCATGTTAAAATTGAAATTCACCCCACTGCCCACGCAAGTGACTATCTGAACTCAGTAGCTAAGCGGATAACGTGGTAGAATTTAAAGCGAAGGATACTGGGTTTGAGTCCCGAAGTGAACATCAATTCTGGGATATAGATATATCCAGCTGACGAGTCTCAAATGGGATGAAACGCACGTCCTGGATTTCACTGCTAGCCAGCATACATCACTGTTTAAGAAGGGAACAGGCTTCTATCAGCATGCTCAATACGTATCTTTAATAAATGATTTATAAAACCTGGTATTTATTCAAATGTTTAGAGAAAAAGATTCATTCAGGACAATGTTTCTGGAATCGTAGTTGACATATGAGTTCTCGAAATTGTGAGTTTTAAGGCAAATTCAGCATCAATTCTGTAAACACATTTTATATATTTGAATGTTAAACTTAAAGGAAGAACTCTGAAATCAAATATTGTTAACATTCACTTATCGTCTGATAGAATGAAACGCCCGATGTGCCTTATTTTCCACTTGCTGATAATCATCCCTGAAATATCTCTGTAATCTTTTGAACGCATATTTAATATGTGAGACTCTTAACCACACTTTTTAAGCATGATTATAAGATCTGAGTTTTAAAATAATCATAATCTTCAAAACAAAGGCCTTTGTACCTAAAAAAAGCGTTACCAATAGTATAGGACATAGCTAGTGTCTTTCGCTTCAAATCTTATATAGTTTTTCAGATTTCATTATTCTTCAGTCTATGATGTTATTTTTTATAAACTACATTACTATCTTCAGAAGGGGGTTTTGTGGAGATTTTAGTAATTTTTTATATAGCTGAAGTAATGAGTCAATCGAAGCCAGACCACCATGGAAAACCTGGAGGACGAAACGGCCGTCTAGTGCTCACAGGTTTCCATGGTTGTCTGGCTTCAATTGACTCACGATTTCAACTATTTAAAATACATTACTATTTACTCATAGGAATATACAAAATTCATTGTCGAAATTCGACGGCTTTTCGTACTTCAATAGATGTATTTAATCTTCGCCGAAGATGTTCAGTATTGTCTTACCCCTAATAACGAAGTAGTTTAATAATGAAGAAGAATAATAGTATTTGCATTTTAAATTTCAGTAAGCTACATATTAAACACATCGAAATACTTGTTTTAGCTTAAAAATAAGTAAAACCAAGTAGATAGTATGTTATCAATCAGTTTGTTATCAATATACATATTGTATTTGTATTTGTAAACAATTAGTAAACTATAAAGTTGATAATGAATCTAACTGTTATGCTCTGATAAGTATAGTGAATGGTAACTTTGGGATCTATTTATGAACCAATACTATGTATATATTTTTATTGTATAATTGTTAACTGACTAAATTATTCATGTTCATGTCCCTCTTATTACAAGCTTTATTTTGACCTATAGACTATTATTATACGATTTACCATTCTTGAGTTATCCCTAGTCTGTTAATTACTGCCACATCACAGCCACATTTGGCTAGATCTTGTACAAATTTTATTTTCTATTTTATTGGTACTATGTAGTCAGTCTGTTTAGCATATAAACTCAGTATGTTTGAAATATAATGATTCATACCACAAAGGCTGTTCTAGACTTAACTGACTGGGCTAGGCAGATAGCAGGACCGATAAGTACTCTAAACTGTTCGTATGATTTTTGTGTATCATTTGGTCCGATCAATAAATCGCTGCTCTCCGATTAGTGGGATCGTCACGTTGAACAATAATCGGACATCCACTCCGCCACAAGTTATAACACTAACATATACTTGAATATGTAGTATTTATCTTTCTATTTACCTCATATAATACATAAATATCTAATAAAACATTAGCTTACTTGTTTAATTTAGATGTATTATAAACAAATTTTTCATGTTCCAATAACTTATCATCCCATGGTAATTCAAGAAAATCTAAAATTGTAAAATTAAATTGACATATGATATCAGAAAATAGAATATACAATCTTATATTAGACCTGAAAAATTAGATAAATCTATATTCACATTAAGATTCAAATTCAGTAATAATTGATTTTAATGGATTTTTGGGCCTCAAGAATGACTAACATGTTTAATCTTGTAAGATATTTAAGCTGGCTGAAGGATTGATATTAATCAACAACACCCTCGTCTAGTTGTTAGTACTGAATGAAGTCTATTGACCTAATAGCAATATGGTTACTTTAACAAGAGATTCAGCAGTTTATCTTTTTTCTTATGTGAATTGTAGGAAATATTCGACAGAGGTTATATTAAACATAATAATCAAATTTTCTTTTCAATAGGTAATCGATTTCAAAATTCTTCAGAAAAGAAAGTACTTTCTTTATTCATTGAGAATTTTCAGCAATGCTTTACTTCTCAATTGAAAATATTATCAGTCCAACAAAGTAATTTTTGTTTCTTTTTGCCTATATCATGGATTAAAACTTGACAACTTTTTTTTTAAAAAAAGTCGAGAAAAATAAATATCAATATAGGGCTGTAGAGGTTGTTGAGTTAAGATTGAGATCAAGAATGGAATCATGAAAGACTACCATTAAAAAACCTAGAAGAACTGTACAGCCGTTTAGTCCTAGTATTTGACTTCTCAGTAGTGCTCATCCACAATCCTGAACACGGAACTCTAACCCCAGACCTTCCATCCCGCGCACGAATTCTTAACCTGAGGAGTCCCATTCTAGGACGAAATGGCAGTCCAGTGCTTCGACGTTTTCAATAGTGGTCTAACATTGATCCATTCATTATCTCAGTCGGAAATAAATATGTTATGTTTAGTATTTTGCGCATCCTTAATCTAATAACATGACAATAGGTGAATAAAAACAAATACCATTTTGGTTACATTAATGAGTGAACGAAGAAAAAATCTTTTATTAATCTAAACATTTACGAAATTAATTCAATCGGCGATTCCCAAGAATTTTCAAACATTTAGTGTTTTAAGAAGGAAATATTTTTGAAAATCTACGTTTAGCAAGAAAATTTCTTCAAAGATGTGTTAGGTGAAATCTCAAACTATTCTTATGGTAAGTAGCTGATTGACATTTTTGTGTCATTGGATTGAAAAAATATAGAGAATTCAGCGAAGAAAAGTCTCTTTTCGACGAAATTATTTGCTGAAGCTGTATATTCGTATTTGTAGTTATATATCTATATAGATAGATAGACAGACAGAAAAGATAACATCATAAAGTGATTCGATACTCCAATTATAAAATGAGGTTACGTAGTAATCACTGGGTTAGAGAAGAATATAGAGGGGGAAATAACTTACGGGTTGAAATTATGAGAATTAATTGTTCACTTGATAGATATGAAGAAAAACGAAAAACACAAGGATCATTATGATAAAAACTGAATAATAATCATGAAATATTGTTTAAGCGTAATAATAAGTAAGGCATTAGTAATCCACTAACTCAAGCCTGAACTCCGCATGCAAAAACGATACGTCCAATTTTTTATCCTTCCTTGACCCTAATTCCTCTTTGTGGTGTGTTTTAGTTGTGTTTTTTTTGACGATTTTTTAAAATTAGTGTCTTGTAATTTTAAATAATAATCAGCTATCAAAGCGACTGGGTCGGAAGGAAGGTCGAATGGAAAACTTATGCACTGCT